>NW_024528155.1:2012589-2243175 GCF_017590135.1 Pyrgilauda ruficollis
ATTTAAAAGTCAGGGAATTTTTTTTTTTTTTTTTGTTTTTTTTTTTTTTTTTTTTTTTAATATGTCTTGTCACATGGGTAGGAAAAGCATGCTGTGTATCATCTAGACCATTCTAATTGAAGCTCCTTTTTCTTAGTGACTAATTAAGTTGTCGGTATAACAGTACCATCTGCAATGGGTCAGTGAAATCCTTTGTCAGTTGCACTAACAACTTTTTTATTTTTGTTTCCATGCTTTTGTGCTTTTGCTTCTGTACTATACCTGCACCATAGAATGCTCAATACCCTTTCTCCCTGCAAAAATTAGTTTTTCTCATTTGAGCAGTGTGCCACTTTTACTACTGTGCATTTATTTGGTAATGGATATACTGAACTAACTACAGAGGGTTGAATATAGCAAAAATACTGGTTTAAGTATTTTACACAGGCAGTTTTCTAATTGTACTAATTATCAAGACATTTTGTTCATATCAACATCTATTTTCACATTCCACCAAGTCATTCACGTGTTAACAAGTGTGCTCACTTTGACTGTGTATTACTTATCATTTTTGAGTCCTTCTTTTCCTGTTCTCAGATGTTTCAGGCATTTGTACTGAAAACACTCAAAAACTGTACTTAAACACTCAAGTAATTAATCATAGATTGCAAACAAACTGAAGTTGAACAATGCTTTAATAATCTATTGATTTAAAATCATGCACCCAGACTATTCATCTGATCATTAGAGATAAGGCAAACAAAAAAAAAAATCATTTACTTGTGAAGAATGTCAGATATAATGAAGGCCTCCTCAAACAGGATTAGTTTCTTCAGGTGTTTGACTACTGAAAAATACGTGGAATAGAGACTATCTGGAGACCAGCCCTGTAGGAAGAGATCTGGGGTTTTGGGTAGAGTTGGGTTTTGGCAATGAGCCAGCAGAGCCCTGGCAGCCAGGAGGGCCCCGTGCCCGGGGGGCATCAGGCACAGCATCAGAGCCGGGCAAGGGAGGGGATTGTCCTGCTCTGCTCTGCACTGGGGCAGCCTCACCTCCAGTGCTGGGGACAGTTCTGGTGCCACAATCTTAGGACATCAAACTATTGTAGTGTACCCAGAGGAGTGCAAATAAGATGGTAGAATGCCTCAGAGGCAGGACTTAGAAGAAGCCGCTGAAGTCACTTGGCTTGTACAGCCTGGGGAAGAGAAGGAGTCCATTACAGGCTACATCTTGCTCAAGGGGGAACAGCAGAGGTAAAGACACCGATGTCCTCTTTCTGCTGGTCAGAAATAAGACAGGAGGATTTAGAATAAAACTCTTTCAAGGGAAGTCCAGATTGGATATTCAGAATGGTTCTTTGCTGAGAGGTTGGTTGGCCACTGGAACAAATTCCTGTGGAAGTGGTCACGCCAACAAGCCTGTCAAAGTTCAAGGAGTGACTGGATGATGCCCTTAGTCATATGATTTAGTTTTTAGGTAATCTTGAGAGGAGCAGGGAGTTGGCCTAGATGATTCTTGTGGTCCCCTTCCAACCTGAGATACTCTATAGTTCCATGATTCTGTGACTCGAACACTTAAGTTACACTTGAGTGGTAAGTCATATTCTTCCACAAGCTCTGCCACCCTCAGTAATTTAACAGCATATACATAAAACCATACACATATATGTGTACATGCTCCCACTTTTGCCTGTACTTAATTACAGATATGTGAATGATTCCTTGATTTGAATAAGGCTACTCATAAGTTTAAGCATCTGTTTAAGTGTTGCGCTTGGGACTGAACACATAGAAATGAAGATAAAACCCACAGAATTTCATTTAGTCCTAGTGAAGCCAGTAAGATTCTTGCCACTGCCTGTGGTGAGAGCTGGATGAGATCCAAGCCCGGATGAAGTACTCAGCATGAGAAAGCCACTGAAACGTGCAAGGCATTTATAACCAAAAATGTATCTGAAGCAAAGTGGCATTTTCTGATATATAAGCATGAGTTTGTTCAGAATCTGTGACACTGAAAGTCTATTATCTGTAGTAATGTATTATCAAAGGGAAAAACTAGCAGGCATTGTGGGAGTAAGGTCTCTAAGGCTATACGGAAGAGAAAAAACATCTTCAAAAATGAGGCTATGCATTATGTTTAGGAGGAAACAGTAACAAAATAAAGCTTTTCCTTAAATCACACTGCTTTAAACACAAGTCTGAGGTGTTTTGTTTACCTTTCCTTTTCTTCCAGATGAACAATTTTTGATCCATTCCTGAATACTTAAAAATATGACATTCAAGTATTAAATGTGAAGTCATATTTTTCAAGTGCATAACCCTCAGGTAAATATTAGCAGTCTCTGGCAGACAAAATTATTTTGCAGCCTGCTCCTCAAAAATGTATCCGTGAACAGATTGGGCACTTCAGTGGGTTTGTTTACTGCATCCTGCCTGTCAGAGATGACCATATTCTTAGAATTCTTCATACAATGAGTCAATCTTGAAAAGAAAAACAAAAAATTGTCTCTATAAGGATTACATAATCAAAAGCTTTTCTTTGCCTCTTTTGAAAAACATCTTTCCTTTCCTTCCTTGTCTCATCTGATCATTTTTTATTCAAACTTTTATCATCTGGCACTTGAAGTCCTTCAGGGTAAGTGCATTACATGAGGTAACTCCATTACATGAGTTATTTATCAAGTACAAGGAAACATAGAGTAAATCCTGATTCAGGACTAGTTCTAAACAACAGCAAAGTTGCCTAGAGCTGATGTGCATCATTTGAGCTTAGATAGTCCATACACATGAATAGATATCATACAATGAATTAGCAGTAAAATATGAACTACAGGTCACTGAACATTGTTATTTTTCTATGAAGTAGTTGATTTTCAATACTAGAAATATCTTTGCCCCATTAAAGAATGTTCAACTCAATCAAGGCCGTTCCTCTTAGCAGTTTTACATGTTATTTTAACACCAGGAAGTTACTTCTAATACACGTATGATTTAGCAACAAAGTGGCCTAAGAAAGAGCCTCAATGCAAGCAAATTTAGCATGGAAAATTAAAGAAAAATTTCAAGAAAAGTTCCTATCATTCATTGCAGACTGCAGGGTCAGAGGAATGAAAATTTCTTTCATGTAGTTATAGAAGGTATAAATATTACTCTTTCAATTTTACCTGAATAATATTATTTACAGTATCAGTTATTGTTACTCCAAATTTCCAGTAAGATTTTTCCATATCAGATTGCTATGCATGCATAATTATTGAACTACTACTTCAGCTGTGGACCCCAGCCTCATCCTAATGATTCATTGTAGAATATGTTGTCCACAGATTAAATATCAAAACTGGATTCATAATTTAAATACTATTAATTACTAAATTAATACTAATTGCCCCTCTACCTCCATTTTCTTATTTATGGATATATCTAAATTATTTGTCTTATGAAAATAAAAAACAAACTTTTTTTTTTTTATGCTGATTTCTACTGTGGTAGATCTGGGAACATAAGAATAAATAATTTAGAACTAGAAATTTTAAAAAAATAATGGTCTTATAATTTTCTTTTCTTTTTTTTTTTTTTTTTTTTTTAAGATGCATGTCTTGGGTAAATCTTGCTTAAGCTGAGCCATGTAGCAGCATATCAGTGAATTTCAAGGCTGGACGTGTGCTTGTGAATGACCTCATTCCCAGGCGGTAGGGCCTAAGCAGAAGCATAGGCTAAGGAAAAATCTTTTTCTGAGCAGTGGAAATGCACAAACTCTTGTGACTTGTAGCTGTTGTTCAGGTTGCTACTGACTATTATAGGTGGAAGTGCCATACTGCAGAAAACACCTTTCTCTTACTAAGAAGTCAAAGTAACTGTGATTTTTGCTGACTGTATAATAACAGTATATATTCTTCAGTGGCTTATAAAAGTGTATGCCTTCTTCAGTAAGGTGAACCTTCAAATCAGAGTTTGAAGGTTGAAAATTATTCTATTTTTAGCACTGCTTACTAAACGTTACTAGTGAACCATACAAAAAATATTTTGCAGCCCAGCCTAGCCCATTCTATGGCAATACTGTGTGATCAAGGTTTGCCTGGTTTCTGGGAGATAGCAGGGTGTTATTTTCTTCCCCGTTTCTGTCTCCTGTCTTCATGCAGGGTTCCCCAAATGGAGAGTGTGCAGCAGAGAAATTTTAACTAGAGGTGGGCCAGCAGTGGTGCCTAGGTATGTGATGTCTACACAGCTTGCCCTGCAGCTGTGAAGTTGTGTCCTAAAAGCTGTTTTGTGAGAAGGCAAATCCTGCCTCTCACCTTGCTCCTGACATGGAGTGAAACGGAAAAAATTAAGAAAGCCTATGGGTGATATTCTCCTCCAGCACTCACTTGAGACGGGGGGAGCTCAGGTGCTTTGGAGCAATATGATTAAGCAGAATACACATGAATGAAATGTAAATCTCAGAGGGAGTTTTTTTCAGGATTTTGGTTCCAGTTTTGTGGTAATTTTGTGCCAGCTGGACTTGTAAAGTTTCTCTACAAATACACAAGTACTAGTGTTAAATCCCCACAATGAAATGTAGTGTCTCACAAAGCTTTTGGGAAGTTTGCCAAGCAACCTCTGTGGGGTTATTCTTAAACATGTACAGCTCGATGTCTTACTAAAAAGGGGACACTTAATTCAAATTAACTTTCCTGATATCAAACAGATTTCAGTATGCTGAAATCCAGAGGGCTTTTAATGATGCCAACGTGTTTTCTGATGCCAGTATTTTATAAACATTCAGATATTTATTCAAGGGCAAAAAAAGCTTTGCAATTCATACAGGCTGAGAGAGCAGAAGAAGAAGTGAGATATATCACATGTTCGAAGAACATAGTCCACTTGGTTTGCAGTCTGGGTTATATTTAACCTCTGCAGCATTCAAATTCAAAACATATAAGCAATTTTGTCCTACAAAGTTGTCCTGTTCCGAAAAAAAGTCTAATTCAGCATTTTGGTTTTGAACCATTACCATCTGCTTCTTTTACTTGGAGTTTTTCAGAGTCCTTTACAGAGTTTTTCTAGCAAAATCATATTTGACAAATAAAACTAATGTTGTGCTTTGCATCTAAAGGATCACAATTACTGTTTCCACTGTGGCCACCCTTTTCTTTCATGTGCTGCATGTGCCCTAGAAAACATTCTTGTTTATAATTAATAAAAAAATGGGTGACTTATTTTTAAAGATGTATTCCCCTTGTAATGTAGCTTTCATGAACTGCACCTGCTCCAGCTGTAGAATCATTGATAAATCATGTGCACAGAGACACAATACTTTCCACAAAAAATGCATTAAAAGGTAGAGCAATCAGACATTTCTTTTTGAAAGCATGATCTGTGCTTCTGGATTTGCTCGTTAATACCTCAGGTGGTATTGTACAAGCAAACTCACAAATAAATTGGCTTTTACTCTGTTTAGCCCACGCAATAATTCCTTTTCAGGGTGCTTCATTTTCATTTAGTCTCTGGTTCAATTCTGTGCTGACAGTTTGCATTAATGAAGCAGTGTGTTAATTGAACATAAACCACAATACAAATGCAACATCTCTGTCCTGAAATTAATAACCATCATTTGTAAACCACATCATGTATTTTATTGTAGGAATAATTTACTGATGGGGCATTTTATGCTTAGCAGTGATTAAGAAACTGTGCAATTTACAACAGAAACAAACGGAGCTTTATAAAATGGGTAATAAAATGTGTGTAGATGTACATAAATTTGGTGATATGAAACACAAATTAAAAATTTAAGTGCTTCTGTAATATAAGGCAAAGTAGAAGGGGCTTTTCTTCTTATTACCCCTCAGACTGATATGCAGCCCAATAAAAGATCCAAATTTACAGGAGGATTTGCTTTATATAAAAACAAACCCTTTCAGTAGATGGAAGCATCTGTTTTAGCCATTAATAACACATGTAATGTATATGGTGCTTTGAACTAAACGTTTCCATTATAACTGAAAGCCCATTTGCAGCGACAGCAGCAGTGCCTGGGTGTGATCAGTCATAGTGTCACCCTAGCATACGATAGCTGCTGCAGAGCAGGAGCTTGGGCATATGCTTCACCAGAGCTCTCTAATGTCACTCTCAAGCAGCAGGGGGGAAACATTCCATGCACCTTGACACCATTAGTGTGGAAAGTAGCATAGGTTCCTGTGATTTGCTTGGCAAGTGCACTAAGTGCTGGTACATGTTTCTAAAAGTTAAGTTGCCACACTGAATCTTATTATTGGTTTATGATTTATTAGCACTTCTCTCATGTTCTCTCTCCTGATAACAGCAAAATGGTATCCTTTACTCATTTTCCCCAATTCTTTCTTCTTTTTAGAGGTTTGAGCAAAAGCCACTTATAAACAGAGGTTTAGGAAGAAGTCTTTAAGTTTTTAAAATGAATGAAGGAAAGCCCGCACCTGCATTATTGACCTTAAATACTGTTAGCTAATGTAGCACAAAGGCATTCAGCAGATTTTTCACACCAACGTTTTCTGGGCAGCATTCCAAAACATAGCAGGAGTTTAAAATGACCCCAAGTTTGTGAATGTGAATGGAGCCATTATAAGATAATCGTCTTTCCCAAGCTATAAGTTACATTTACCAGCTTAGACTGAACTAAGGATTTTTTTTCTAAATTAGAAGCTTTAAGTCCTTATAAAGTTAATTCTTCTGCAGGTTTGATTTGTTGTTTTTTGTTTGTTTGTTTTTGTTCAGTAATGCACAATTAAACCATTCCTAGTTTGTCTATGCAAGAAAAGTCTGCAATGGCTTGACAGATGCAAATATTATAGTGTTCTCTTTGATGAAAATTAAGAGATCATTTTAGTGCTCAGGCTTTCAGTATCACATTTACACCCCTCACATATAAATTTGGTGTGTGGCTTTGCTAATGCCCTACAGTACATTATCAAAAAACATGTTGACTGTGGGGAACTAACACACTTAGGGCTGTGGTGAAATTTAATTGCAAAACTCTCTACACAACAATCATTTGAACTGCTGTCTAGAACCTGTAAAGAGCAAAGAACACCTGGGTTGTTGCTGTGTGTCCTTTAAAAGCCCCAGCTGCGTGGACTCTGTAGATGGGGGGGTTCCCTGTTCAGCATGATTCACATGGCATATCTGCCTCGCTAATTTTGTATTTTGGAGTAGTGCTGAATCCAAGCTCTGCAGCTGGTAAGCTCCCAGGATCCCATAGAATCACACTGGAAGCCTGTCAGCATAATTTCACAGAAATCATTTTATTCCTGTGAAGTGTGTTAGTATGATCAGTTCAGTAGCTACCATGGGAATACAGTCCCACAGAATGGCTGTTCTGCGCTACAGTGCACATTGTGTCATTTAAGCAAATTTTTTAAAAAAATAATTTCTTTCTTAGAGTTAAATACTTTTTTTTTTTTACAGTATTAGGACTTTTTCTTGTGGAGAAAGAGGTATCCCTTTTTGGGGTGGTGAAAGGCCATTTTTAAATACCCACATGGAAAAGGCATAACAAACTTCTGAAAACTGGCATGTGTGAGCAGTAAGACCAGAGGAGATTCTTCTCTTTATCTAAAGAGAAGAATCATGTCTAAGTGAAATTAATGTCCTTCATACTACACAGTGATAAAACCACTAAGTTTTTGTAGTTCAGGCTATTCATGTTTTATTGAAGAAAATACATTGCCTATGGGAATAAAATTATAGTTTTAAGCTTGGTAAGTTTGCTTACTTTTCCTTGTTGTAGCTGAAAATCAGAAACTAGAATTAGTTGGATTACTAAAACAACTGCATTTTTCCCGAAGCCATGACCGAGTTTGGTAACCCAGTGAGAAGGGTGTTCCTGTCACAAATACGTAGGAGGCCCTCAGTCTGTCAAGCAATTAAGTGGACCTGAATAATCCTATGTAATTAAGCTTCTTACTGCATAATTATCTTTATTTTAAATGTGTCTTTTGATGAAACATCTGTTCCCTGCTCTAGATTTGAAAAGATATACCCATGCCCACGATGAAAATGGTGCTCGTGAGGCCATCACACATGGTGCTGCTGCTCAGTTCCTTGGCGACAAATGTTGTAATTTGCTTCGTCTTTGCATGCAAAAGGCAGGTGCTGTTGCATCCACGGCCTGCTTTGCCTGACCTCCACGCTCGCTGCAGCTGCCTTTCACATTGTTACCCAGAGACATTATTGTGTTTGAAAACCCGGCTCAGGATCATCATGCAATGAGGCGGGGAAGGGACGCTCCCAGTGTAAGGACTGTCAGAGCTCTTGGAGGTGGCCCTGACAACCTGCTAGACAATAAGGGATTAAAAAAAATCCAAAAGCAACAACAAAAATATGAGCCCTAATAATAGAATTTCTTTTTCTTTTTTTTTTTTCCTCTGACATCAAATATTGCTTGGCTGCTGCTACAAAGAAGGCTATTGAATTTCTGTTAAATATGTTACCATTTCACAGATATTTTCAATTTGTAGATGGTATACCTTCGTTTACAAATGAAAGTCTCTATTGAATAGAAGTACCTTCTCTTACGCTTTTTAAGGCAGAGAGAATTTCTACTAAATGTAGGAATTATTTTCCCCTTTCTCTTATATAGTACATTTGCTACTAATTGTGGATTTTTACACTTAGTTTCTATTTCTTTTCAGCAGAATCTCATGGAAGGCTGGTGAATTGTGCTTGGCAACTCTAAAGACCAAGGTTGGAGCTTCCATTTACTCCCTTTGACTCTAGGATGCTCAGGAATGCATCCTTAGACTTCTCAGAACTACAGATAGCCTCAGTACGATTTCTGCAGACCACCAACCACAAAGACGTCTGGGTCTCACTAATTATCTTCTCTTCTTTATGTGATATTTACATCTCTATCAATAGGAGGAGATCATGTACAAACACAGAGAGGCCTATTTTGCAGTCTCATGGGGTCCTATGTTCAAGAGGGGAGCTTAGCCACTTTCGGGTTGAGCAGACAATACAGGTATGCTGGCACAGTATGGTTCACAGTCAGATTCAAGGTCTTTAAATTTGGCCCTCTCTAGTAAAAATTACTAAAGGCACAGCTGTTAACTTCTGTAGGAAATGGGCTAGATTCTTATTTTTCAGTACTACTCTACTACCTGCTGTTATACTGGGTTGGGGTGTGGAAACTGTCAGAGAGCAGCTGAACACTGTGCTTGAAGCTGTGGGTGATGGCAGAATCATAAATACATATGATTGCTCCTGGATTCTCACTTACCTGCTCTGTTACCATACAAACCTTCTTTTAATTATCTAACTAATTGCAAAATAAACCACATTACTGAAGCATC
Source organism: Pyrgilauda ruficollis (assembly GCF_017590135.1). NCBI lineage: Eukaryota > Metazoa > Chordata > Aves > Passeriformes > Passeridae > Pyrgilauda > Pyrgilauda ruficollis. The sequence goes on from NW_024528155.1 coordinate 2,021,873, forward strand.
AGTTTGATGGCTCTTTTTGATAATACATGACAAATAGTTGAGAGAGTTTAAACTTGCATGACTTTTGCTGGTCAGCACATCTGAATGAGCTGTTGAAAATAGCTTGGGGAGGCATATAAACAGGCTGACATTCTGCTGTATTTAGAGTTCCCAGGCACAGTCTTGGCTAAATTTTGAAAATATTCTGGAAGGAAATAGTTCTAAGCAGCATCCTGTCAGCAGCCCTCATTTCTGTCATGTATCTGATTTTCAAAACAAATTGATCCACTCTGCTGCAGAAATTCTGTGGCAAATCATTTGGTCTGGGTTGTCAGAATTCCTGGACCTTAATTTTTCATGACAGTGCTTACTAACACCACTTTATGTACGACTTTATTCCTAGCATTTAAGGCAGGGTGATAGTGGTATTATCCAAGAGAAACTGAAGTCTGGAAGCACTGTTGGACAGGACAGCTGTGTGTAAGTCTCAAGTCCCTGACACAATGAGGAGCTGTCTGGTCCACACCACACCCAGCGAGTGCTGATCATCATACCTTGGCCCTTTCACCTAAGAACCTGTTGTAAATCACTGGGAACAAGACATGCTGTCTCCCTGCTCCCTTACCTTTTTGTTCTGCCACTCAAGGAGTCCCATCATATTCAGACATCCAAACTGCAGTAATTTCCTGATCACACCATTTTACCTGAAAAAGCAACATATCATGCTGATGTGATTGAAACCATAATAATGGTAACAGCAACATATCATATTGTCCTCTATTCCCCACTTCGACCATGGCACCTACTGTCACCATATGTATCTGTGTCTTGCATTATCCCTTTAAAACTGCCTTTCCAAATAGATTTGCCTCTGATTTTTTCATGAGGTATGAACACAAGGTCCTTCCTTGAAAACGGTAATAGTTATGGGACAAAATATTTGAGAATACCCCTGAAGAATTTTCAGAAACTAAACAGAATGGAGAAATAGGTCAACAGGAATCTCATGAAATTGAACAAGGACAGAGAGGAACATCTGCCATGGGAAGGAATAACCTCTTGCAGAGAGAGATGCTAGGGACTGCCTGGTTGAGCAGTGTCCTGGGGTTGCTGGCTGCAGCAAGCTGAGCATGAGCCAGCAGTGTCCTGGTCAAACACATCCAGGGCTGTTTCAACAGGAACGTGGCCAGTCAGTCACTGGATGGAATTCCCCTCCTGCTCAGAATTTTTTGACCACATCCATATACTGCATGCAGTTTTGGATTCCTTAATGTGAGAAATAAATCAGCTTGAACTTAGGGGGCCAGTGATGTGGTTGGGCTTAGGGCACTCACCCTGTGAGGAGAGGCTGGAGGACTGGGCCTGGTTCAGCTTAGAGAGGGAGCAGCTCCAGGGCTCTTAAAGCAGACCCCACTGCCTATAAAGGGTTGTTGTAGCTGGAGCCAGGCTTCCTCAGCAGGCCATAGAGAGAGGGTGAAGGACACGACAGGCCATAAGGAAACTTTTGCCCAAAATACAGATGAGCAGTGAACTCTTTTCCTGGAGTGCTTGTTTAACTCCTTGGCTGATGGGGCTGAGGAATATATTAGACTGAAACCTCCTGAGCTCCCTCCTGACCTGAGTTTTCCTCTGCTTGTGTCTTGTGCTTTCCCTTGGATGCAAGAGACCTTAATCTGTGGTTGGTTTATAAATATATCTTCACTGTTAAGCAATGTGGTTTTCTACTCAGGCTGGTCTTCATTTGGAGGAGGGGATGTTAATAATGAGCTCATGTGGTCCTGTGTCATAATGGGCTTCTGCTCTAATTATTTTTTTTTTATTTATACAACTTTCCAAGCCTGCTTCTGTTCAGACTGTTTTCCAAATGATTGTGGTTACATGGTTGTTTTATTTCTGGTAATAGGTTAGGGAGACTTTAAGCCCATGTTCATAGCTTTTTCTTTAGAATGATGCCATTTGTAGCAGAATATTTTAACTAGGCTGAGGACCAGACCTGGTTTTACAGGTTTGTTTTTCTTCCATAATTGTAAGAATATCCCTAAATTATAAAGCTGTTGAAAATTTCAGTTTGGAACAGAGGTTATTTTTACACATGAGCCACCGCAATGAAACTTTAGCACCCAAAGATGAGCAACGTGTCCCTCCCACTGTCATACTGCTAGTTTGACCTTCTTCTGTACTATTTGACAGAGGCTAGTCCCAGATGAAGGAGAAAAAAGCCCGAGTAGAAAACAAAGAAGTTAAGGAGCCAGAGAGGAAGAAATAAAAAGTAGAACTTGAACATGGGCTTGGTAGGTAAGAACTGATAATGTCAGAATATTTGAAATGGGATCTTGAAGAAGTAAAACTAAATAAATTGTCACAAGGGAGAAAGAAGGGAGGAACTAAGAATTAAGATCTCCCCCAAATCCCAAAAATGCAGTTTTTTATTTTTGTGGTGGAATATTTAGCATTAGCCATGTTGAGTAATTTTGCATTTTTCTGTCTTTTACCTACATATACAGGCTGATTTCTTAGTCTTTCCCAAGTTTAAGTTCCATTGAGGTCAAAAGGGATACTGAAAATGTAGGTCTTGCTATTTTAAATTGCATCTGGGGGCAAATACACTTTCTATCAGTAGCAAAGATATAGCAGAATATTGAAATTACAGTAGCATAGCTCTGAATATGTTGAATTCTTGCAGAGTTTTTAATATAATTTCCACTTGTCAACATCTATTTCAGATGGTTTTATTGCTAAAGACAGTTAGCAATTTAGATAAAATGTATTTTATGAATACTATCTATCCGCAGTCTTCTCTGTGAAATACTCAACTGCATAGAGAATTTTCCTTTTAAAGACTGTGAATACTGACATGAGAATTGCTTTACTTTACAATAAAATGTGCAAATTGCATTCCCATTTTGTGTGCTCTGTATGCAAATTGGCTTGATTGAACTCATTTGAATGGCTTATATGCTGGATGGGTGTGTAATGGGTAATAAGCTTTTTTAATGTTCTTTTATGGTTTTTTTTTTTTGGTTTTTTTTTTTTTTTTTTTTTTTTGTTTTTTTTTTTTTTTTGGTTTTTTTTTTTTTTCCCAAAATGTGTTCCAATGAAAACTCCCTTTCATATGTTTAAAAAGCCATTTCGTTATCAAAGAGCAAAGATGGAATTTTCAAAAGAAAAACACCTGCATAGAAACTGCTCCGTCATTCCTTCTGTCTTAGTTCTGTTCCTGAATACCCTACAGATCAGTTCTAGTTCTGTTTCTCTTTCCCAGCTTCCTATACTTACAGACTGCACGTCATCCAGTATATGGATGACGACATCTTCTGCAGAAAGTTCTGTGTGAGGGAAGACTGCTGTCAATGAACTAATAAGGCAAAAAAACCTTTCTTGTTTACATTGATAAGGATCTGAAGACACTCAGTAGAGGTTCACCACTGTGCTACTACTGTATATGAGAAAGGGATTAGACTTCTGGAAGCAAAAAAGGAGCTATTTTAAACATTTTTTTTAAATGATTAGGAAAAAGGAGAGGAGGAAGTAAAGCTAATTTGAATCTGTCTATGATTGCTTTCAATTACACTTTTTCAGCATTCACACAGCCCCTGCAGGATCTGATTTTTGCTCATATGGAGTGCCATCCCACACTTTATTTAGCAGGTTTGTGGGCAAATGTTTCTTTGGAGCAAAAGGAAACACTGTTGTCTATGTGATGGAAAATGGGTGGAGAGAATGTGTTTCAACAGATTGTACCTTAAAGGAGTTTCAGTTCAGAACGCAGGTCGCAGCTGGAAAGGCCGGTTAAGACCTTGCCTGTCTTTGGGGAATTCATCTATCACTGTAAACCTGACAGTCGGTAACTCCACTGTGTGTATATGCATTTGCTAAGCACGATGGTCTCTGCACAACAGCTGGAGTTGCCACTCAGTGCTGGAGCTGAGCCAGTATTCTGCCTCTGCCAGTGGTCAGCCCTCAACCAGAATGGAACCTACTCTTTCTAAAAAAGTTACAGAGATAAATTACCCAAAGACACTTCAGTTTTTTAAGAAGAACAAGAAAACAAACAGAAAACTGCTGCTGCATTCTTCTCTTCTTGTTTGTTTTTCTGTTTTTTTGGTTTTTTTTGTTTTTTTTTTTTTTTAATTGAAATAGTTGTTTCAGAACCATTTCTCACTAATTAACCCAAATCTCTGGCAAGCTCTTTGCCTAACAGTTTTTTCCAATAAGGTTTCTGGCACTAGACAATCAAGGGGACTATCCACACAGAGACTGGAAAGAGGGATTTGGAGTAAGCAGATAATCCACAAAGGAGGAAGGAGTACTGCAGAGGAGCTGCAGATGATGCACCAAGGATGAGGAGCCATTTGAATGGATCATGTTGACAAGGCAAATAGATAATTAGTAGCAGGAGAGATGTGCTGATACAAACTGAACAGAATTGAGAAACCTTTCTCATTTCCCAGAATGCTTTTACTGCCAACATTGTCAAAGGGTCTGAATTTGTGTAGTGCAATGGAAGTTTGATTACCATCCCCTAACATTTTATGAAGAAGGGAGATTTTGGAAAGATAAATTTACTTTGAGATTTTGTAGTGAAAAGGGATCTTAAAGCCACTTGTACCTAAACCCCTCCACAAAAGCTTTTGAAAGGGAATATCTTCCCTGCCTTTCAGCCACTTTTTATTCTAGGGATGTGGGGATAAAAGAGCAAGCAAGAGAAAAGGCAGGAAGTTTCTATAACACATTAGGATACTAGTATTTCAGACTTTTTCACTAAAACAGGAGTTTTGTGTTAAAAATATGTGCAAGAGATCTCAATATAGAAAAGAACTAAGTGAAAAACCCTTTCTTGGTGTTTCAGAATGAAACTGCTTTGTTAGTGCTTAGTGTGAACTTTAAATTCTTTTGCAGTTGGGTGTCCTTGGCTTATATTTGATGTGTTTTTTTTGCTTAATACATTCCTTTGAATAGTCTCTGAATTCTGGATAAGCTTTTCTCATCTAAAAATCATATTATAGGTTCTGTGAATATTCTAATTTTCTTCTTTCTGTATGTTAGTATTAAAGCCTCATAATTACACTGAAAGCATTAAAAACCCTCTGTGGCATGTATTTGACAACCCATTTGCATATTTGATATAGCATCATAAAAAGTGAAAATTCAGGTCCATAAAAAGACTTGTAGGAACAAGAGAAAAGGAGCAAGAAAGCATGAAAATCTTGATCTTGCTACAGACTGTTGTTCTTTGAATGAAACAAAAGCAACAACAACAAAAAAGGCACATTGTAAAGTCAGTTGCAAACTGAACTTTTTCTTATGATCTTCATGATCTCTAGCTTTCCACTGGATTGATGGTACCTTTGTTGGTTTTGATCCTTTGAATTTCAGAGTCGTTGTGTGTACCATAGGATTTGTTGGGTCTTGTTGGTTTTGGTGTTTAGTGGGTCTTTATTCCACTTGTAAAAATTTGGAATAAAGAAGAGATTTTGGAATAAAGAAGAAAGTTGACCGCTTTCTTTGGTATTTGGTTCACTTTTAACCTAGGAAATGGACATTGGATTACAGATGGCTTAGCATAATTAAGTGGTAAAGGCACAGGAAGCCACTTATATGTTTCAAGGCCCTTGTTCTTACCTCAGTTCAGCAAAGAGAAAAAAATTAAAGATAATATCAAATTTAAAAAATTACTGAAAACATTATCTTATTTACATAGTACATTATGTTGAAAAGACTGTATCCCCATTAGCCATAAGTAAATAAGCAAAAAAACCCTCAGAGGTTTAAAAATTAAAAGGTTGTTCTTCTGGACAATACTAGTTATTGTTCTGCACTCTGAAAAATATTGTTCATATTAGAACAATCTGAAGTATTTATGAGTAATCTAGTTTACAACAAATTATTGCAATGACTTCTGCTCTAGCTGTGTTTTTCTAGTTTGTATTGTCCTTGGGTTTCCTCTATTTCTAGATAGACAATTGTACCTAAATTTATAACTGAATTGTTGATTGCTATCCCCAAGCCCTGGATAATATTTTTGTTCACTGTTCTACTCATGATTCCTAAATTAGAATGGCCATTCTCTGGGACCCTCATGTTACAAGGTAGTTTAGTAAAACTAACCCATGACCTTTCAATAAATTATTTCTAAGCTATCTGTTGTCCTTTGATAACTAGTGGCTGCTTTTGTCTTTGAGTTGGCGACATCAAGAGACAAATGCAAAACCTTTTCCTAAAAGCTCTTTGGGGATTTCCTTTGGTTCAATTTGCTTTAACAACATGTAAGGGAATTGCCTGAGAGCAGCATCCTTCACTAATACCTCTTAGGATTAGTTTAGTTACTTCTGCTGTCAGAGATACCTCAGCAAGCAGTGTAAACAGTATTGCAAGTACTGGGTAGTAGTAACTGGTGGACAAATACAAAATTTAAAGCATTATTAGTCAAATTCTAATTGTGTGGAGTGCTGTGAAAGAGTTAGAAAGCAAGGTTTCTCTCCCTGGGCGGTACTGAGATGTTGGTATACTCAGAAAAAAAACCAAATCCTCTTGAAAGTAAAACATTAATTTAGACTGTTCTTTTTCAATTCTGGATGCAATCCACATGGTAAGAACTGCACTCACTGAAGTGGGAAAAACGCCAAGCAGGATTTTCCAGAAAAATTCTCCATAAAAAAAAAAAATATGCTGCATGTACCATACTCGTTATCTCTCTAGTTAGGGTGTCCTGCAGTCTCCTAAGTGTTCACACTGGGGTCTAACACAAATCTCCTCTCCTCTCCTCTCCTCTCCTCCCCTCTCCTCTCCTCTCCTCTCCTCTCCTCTCCCTGGAGCTTCCCTTCCCAGAACTTCTCTTCCCCTCCCAGAACTTCACTTCTCTCTCCTCTTTCATTTTCCCTTCATTAGCACTTTAATCTGCTTTTCTTTGCTGCCACATGTTGTGGGAGCTGGGGAAGAGGAAGTCATTGAAAACCCGCTGATGAGAGTAGATGAGAGGACAGGATCTTTCCTGTTGGGTGCAACTCTGTCTTAGAACAGCTTAAGGCAGCTGTGAACCTGCTAAGTTAAAACAATCATGTTGTCTTGTTCCTATAAATCCTTCGTCGTCTCCTTACTTGAAAGACTTTCCTTCTATTCTTCAATGTTTGTAAGGTGTCTGGGAGCAGGGAGCAAGAGGAGGTGAGAAGGCTCAGATTTGAACAATTAAGCCATTTCTTTGTGAAATTTTTTTCACTGCCAGCTGTCTCTCCGTCAGTGTGGAAGGAAGAGTTCTGTCTGCATTGCCTGCTCCCTTCTCAAAATCCAGATGTCTATGCTTCTCACAGGGGAAGATATTTGGATTTTAGAGCATCTTTTACAGGGAGGGAAACACACATTCATTGTACATTAATGGCTTGCAAAAACTGACTACAAATTCTAGCATGTAGATTTTTCTGCCATTGTAAATCTCACCTAAGTGGCTAGTCTATCTTCTTTTCCTGACTTTATGTCACTCTTCCATTGCATTATTTATTTTCCTCTGCCTCCTGACTTTTGTCGCTTTGTATACCTTCTCCCAGAGAATGTTTGATTTTTGTAAACCACCACATGAGTATTAAACATTATATAGCAGTTATGATCTTTTAGATTTAATTTCTGTTGATAGAATCATGCTGATATGAGACTGCCAAACCAACACTTGAAAACAAATGTTTAAACAACATAATACTGGACTTTGGTACAGAAAACAATTCCTAGAAACCTTGTTTGTAATGAACAGTAGACCAAGCAATAAGCATCTGATTAAGTTTATAAATGGGTCCCTTAGATGAGGCTGCAAATTAGTGAAGTGATTTTTCTGGCATTTCTTCAAAGCACTTATAGTACATAGAACTTTGTCACCAGAAAATTTCTTTCAAAGCAGATTTTGTTTGGGAGTTGAGTTTGGTATATGTTGACAAGAAACAGTCTTTTCAAGTGTAGGCATAAACATATAATAAGCCTGGTGTTCTTGTGCAGAACAGGCTTCATGCCGTCCCTGAGGGTTATACCCTGCCAACTCATTTTGCAGCACTGACTGTTGACTTGTGACAAACAGATTACAAAGCTGGTGTGTTCAGGTATTGTGTTTTGCCTAAGTCCTTTCTCAACCTAAAGCAGTCATTGCAGCAGGGTGCACTAATTGCTCATTTGCTGCAGTGACCTTTTCAACTGGACAGCATCTCGTGTCTGTTTTCGAGTTGATGTCTTTTTCCTTTAACTGCAGAGTGCTGTCAGGGACAAAAAGCTGGTGGTGTGAAGTGCCATAAAGTGCCTGCAATGTGCCTGCTATACCCTCCAGAGTTTTGCTCTAAGAACAGCTCAGCATGACTGTGGCTTCTGGGCACTGCATTTGTATACTTCATGTTCTTGCCAAGACTAAAGCCAGTAGCATGAGTACATGAGTACAGTATGTTTGTTGAAACACATTTAAAAACGACTTGTGAAAGGCCATTTCTCAGATTAATTTGGGAAAGTGTTACCTACTCACATATGACAGGAACAAAATACGATCAGAAGGAGTGGGAGGAAAGGCCAAAGGACGAAAAAATGAAATATTTCACTAGTGGTCATAATTATGATCATTCCTATTTGTTACACTAAAACCATTGTGATTGTGAAGCCCTTTTTTTTTCTTTTTTCCCTTTGGTAGTGAACCTTAAGATACCATTAAGCAATATATCAGGTTAACATTTTTCTTTTATATTTAATTCTTTAAATAGCTGCACCAGGATAAGTATGATTTTCTCTTGCCATGTCAAAGGATAAGAATTGGCTCCTAAGAGCTCCTAAGAGCTACTTTTCTTGTTAGCCAGAAAAAGGTGATAGTCAAAGAAGTTTTCCATAATGGTAATGATTTCTTCTGATTTAATTATTTTTCCATCACAATTTCTCTGATTAAATTTATAATGTAAACATGGTATTTGTTAGCAGGACTTAGTGCCAATACAGCTGAATTCCTGTGTAGGCTCTTCACAGAAACAGCCTGAGTCCCTGATTCAGTGGAAATTCCAAGAAGTATGTTTTAAAACTGCAAATTCAAGGAATATCTGGTATGCAAGAGGTAAACTATTTTTGTCTGTTTGTTTGTTTGCTTGGTTTTTGTCTTGTTTGTATTGAAATTGCTGCAAAAACAAATTCTGTCATTTCATCCACTGGTGGTGCATCTAAAGAAAGCTTATAGTTTCCACTGTGTAAATCAAGAGGGTTTTGGTCAGCGACCATTAAGGGCCCCTTACATCATCTCATCGTGTTGTCGATTAAAGCTTATGATTTTCCTGCTTAAATAGAACTAAGCCAAAACTTTCAGCTTTGAAGCATAATTTACCCAGGTAAAATCTGAGTACACGGTACATGACTGAATATAAATGAAATTGGTTTTACCTGCCCTCAGCCCGTGCTCCCATCTTCCTACTTCTACGGTGTGCCTGTAATTCGGTAGCAGTGTGCTGGCTTTCAGACACACTCCAGCAGTTGAGCATCTGCACCATTGCACCAGAGGCTGTTTGGTCAAACATAAAGTCTTAACAGGCACTGGGTACAGGACCTGCATCATTCTGCACTATTATCTTTGTCATGTTGGAATAGCCTTCAAACAATTTAAAATCTGCAAGTTAATTATGAAAACTATAAAATGTATTTCTATTAAAATGAGGCAGCTTTGATGTTAGGTTAGTTGGTTTTAATTGCTTAGCAAACTGAAGGCTAAAAATGGACTGAAGAAAGAAAACCACAATTATATTCAGGTTTTGAAATGTACTAAAAACTGATGATGGATGTGGAGTAGCTTTTACCCTTCCTCACATTTACCATCAGTATCCTTATGCAAGATTTAACATCCTGTGGATTTTTTTTTATTGCTGAGCTTTGCCTAAAAGCAAGAAGCTATGTGAATTCAGTTAAATTTACAGAAAAATGTCCTAATTTGTGATGTGTTTATTTGAGGTTTGGCCATCTCGTGGTGTATTATTTTCCCTATGTTTTGGACATTTTTCATATATTTTTATCCAAATGCTAAATGTAATAAAATATTTGTCCTTCAAGAAATAAAACACAGAATAAATGAAATCAAACATCAAATAAAAGTTATTTTAAGCCTGCCATAATATTTATATTTTGCACTTATTCAACTTTTCATCTTAATCTACTGAGAAGCAACATGACAGAGAAAAGGCTTTCTATTGTTTACTTTTGACACGTACAGGAAGAACAAAGAGAGCAATCAACGATTATTTCATGAGATCCATCCATCTGTCAAATTGTTTCATAGCTTACCACTGTGACTGCAAAACTGGGCATTATAATTTAAAATAAAATAGATGTAAAATGTTTGTTTGTCTGTTTGTTTCTGGTTTTTTCCTTTCAGGTGAATAATGTCAGTGATGAAATACATGATCTATAACCAGACGGCCTAAAGACTGTCACTTGTACTTGCACTGAGATTCAAACTAAAAGCCTGGAAGTGTCCATACTATGAGATTTTGTCGAACTCCCTGCCTAATTACAATGATGACATGTAAACTTATAGGAAGTTATGTTCATTTTTCTGCCCTTGAACTGTATCAACAGGCTGGTTTCAAAACTAGTAGTTTTGAAAATATGTAACTCTTTTTGCTTAGCAATTGCTTTGCAAGGCCCTGGAAAGTAGACAGCCGTCCATAAATTATCCATTTAAGCTATTCAAATTTTCATAGTTGTATTGTAAAATATATTATTTTAAACTTAAACCAAGATTAACAACATGCCATCTGTGAACTTCTAAGTAAGGAAAAAGAATTCAGAAGTTATGAGTTAAAAATAGTAAGAATAAAAATATTCCCAAAAGATGAGGTTACTTATTACTAGAAATTACATTTGACAGATGTCCGTTTGTCAGCAACAGTTTCTTCTCTTTGATTTTTTTCCCCTCCATTTACAGAGATGTATTAACTGCTTTGGTTAGACAAATTGGCATAATGAAGACAAGAACATTAACTGCTTGAGTTTGAGAACCAGCCCCAATTTTAAACCACAATTAATTTAGCCGTATATGACAGCAGATAGATCTAGCAACTGAACACAGTCGTGTGCAGAATGACAGCAGTGACTCACTGCCATTTACCACTACTATTGAAAATATCTGTAGAACTTACCTCAATAAAATGGCTTCTATGCATTAAAAAAATAATCCAGAAAAGCAAGTATTCTGGTTTTGTGTTTTCCTCCCACACATTGCTTCCTAGAAGATCTGGCAGAGACCTGTGGAGCAGGCAAGTGGAGTAGTTTAAGAAAAAATTCCTGGCATTACTTACAAACATGGATTGCAACTGTCCTGCTTCACATGACTACTCCTTCAGCAGACCCAGATGTCCAGAAAACACGGTGAGACCCCCTCAGCAGATCCATGCACATTCTGCAGTGCCTGTTTAAGCTCACAGTCTCTGGAGTTTTGCAGTTTGCCATCTGTTTTTTGCACTGAAGATCTGAGGTGTACCCATGTGATGGCTGTGATGGTAACACCTCTGGCACAAGTGGAAAACTGCTGTGATATTCTAGGGCTGCTTTGACCAGGCCCATGATCTGCAGATGGTCTCTTTGCCATTTTCCAACCTATTTTGGAACCTTCTATATTTGTCTTCTTCCAAATTAGACTGTTGCTTATTGGATGACTGGCATACAGATAACTTGTGGGCAAGAACAGCTGACCTTGGTCTGAAGGACAAATTGCTGCAATGTGGCGCCTACTGATTTTTTTCTTTTGCCTCTTTCTAGCACATTCCAAATTCCAAACTAAGTGTTAACTTAGTTAACCCTGTTAACTCCATGAAGAGAACATTTCCTTATGGTTTTCATGACATGTATGTTATTTTATTTTTTACTGTTATCTTATTTTTTACTATTTCAAATAATTGTGTCCACTATGAAATAAGCCATGAACTGCATCCATGTTGTATGTAGTTGTCCTTTCTATCCACATAATAAATTTTACTTAAATTTATACCATTCAGAAGTAGTTAAACTGAAACAGCAGTCTCTTTGACAATTTATGAATATATAAATGTGCAGGCAGAGGTTTATGCTGTCAAAACTGAATTAATTATTTTTAATTACATTATAAAGGAGAAGATAGTACAATACTTCTGTGTAGTTAAAGCACTACTTATGACTTCTGCAAGAAAATTCACCATACCTGAAAGAGGAAGTGACCCTGTACAAACAACTCCTTGTTCAGATGTGACATTGCACTTTCACATTTCAGGAATTGTCCAACTAGATCACAAAAATGTGGAAAGCGAGGATGTTCGTACAGTTTGCATGTGATCACTTATGTGAGGAGCAGCAAAAAGCAGAGCCAAGAGACCTTCTCCCTTTCCATAAGAAATGTCTTCACCTACCCAAGCAGAAGGAAAAGTGCAAGACACAGAAATTAACAAATTTATATCTCTGAAGTAGCAAGGGTAACTGGTCTCACACAGAGTGATGAAACAACTCCAGCAAGCTGTGGAAACATTGCAGCTGTAGATCCCTTTACAGCAGAGCACTGGTTCCATGCAGGTTGCTGGTTCCAAGAATTTTCAGGCTACCTCGAATATGCTGTGAACCTTCTGTTGTTGCCAACCTGATCTTTCACAGACTGTGACATCATCAAAATACTCACTAGAGTTATAGATTAATGTAAGAACAAAAATCAATGTTGTGCAATTTTTATTTGGCTTCTGGACCTTAACACTACAGGGTACAATGGGTTTGCATACCATGTTGTTTGGCTGAAGTTCTCAGACCACCTGAAAAAAAAAAAAAAAAAAAGCACATTATATCAGTGAGGATTTATTTTCATGTGCAGGCTCTGGTTGGTTGTGTTCATTTAAAACAAGTGAGGAGATTTGTCACATAGTCAATTATTTCCCAGACCCACATTTTAAGGTACCACATTGGCTGTCATTACGTGTCTTAATAAAGTCCTGTACCTTGGCAGTGCTGGTTCTGCCAAGTGACATCTGAGGACTCTGCCTCCCGCTGCTCAGGGAGCTGCTCATTTGAAGAATGGACACCCATGAGGAAAAGACTGTGTGAAGCAGAGAAGAGAGACTTATGACACTCGGGGGAAGAGTGTGAAAGAACAAACAGGGAGAGCAAAGAGCAGCAAAAGAGAGTAATTAAAATGGAGGGAAGGCCATCAAGGAAGCACAGTAATGTTAGGAAATAGAAAAGGCATCTCGGTGTGGGAGGTATGAAAACCCATCAGCACCTTAAAGGGAAGTGAGAGTGAAGTGGCACTGTGAGTGTCAGAGCTCAGGACATGAGGGAAGGCAGTGTGTTAAAGGGATGAGACATGGGCAGCTGCCACTGACAGGGAACACAGGCCCTGCAAGGACAGCCTGGGAAGTGGATTGTGTGGGCCAAAAGGTGACTGAAGCAATGTGGCTTCATGAGCAAGACTCAGGCTTGGGAGCATGTGGGCTGTGACTCTCTAAGGGAGAGAGTTAAGACAGTATGAGAGTGCATAAGAGATGAAGAAGTGTACAGTAGTTTAAAGAAGGCAGGGGAAAGGACATTAAAGGTAATATAAGAAGCAGAATTTTATGTCTTTGCAGAGAGGCCTGAATGAGTAGACCTGATAAAGAACATGTTCTGATGGATAGCACAGGCAGAAATCCAACAGTTTTGCACTAGGGAGTTCATGTGCAGCCAAAGATCCAAATCATAATTTGGCATGTGCAATTAGTATGTCAGAAGAAATGGGAATACTTAGTCATACAGCATTTACATTTAAAGGGTATGGCAATACACAAGAGCTTCAAAAATTGGAAAGCAGGAAAGAATAAAAATAAACATATTTTTAATATTTCTAAAAATGATTTCTTACAACCAGTCATGATTTTCAAGCGAGTTGCATCTGTGAGTTTTAAACACAGAAATTTGCACTGATTTGTATTTTTTAATGATTTCACTACAGCTTTGGAGGGAGAAGAGTTAAAACTATCACTTAAAAAAGCGGACTTCAATTTTCACACTTTTCATTGCTTTTCAAGGTTGACACAATTCTTCCAACAGCAAATCTGAATGAAGAGGTTTTGGGAAGCATGAAATGGAGACTGCTTTATTAAAAAATAGAGCAGACAGTGACGGATTCTGTCTTTCAGAAAGCCAGGAAAGCCAGTCTTTTTCATTTGCATTACTGTACAACATATTCTGCACTTTTTGGCGTTTGTAATAAGAAGCAGTGCCAAGTTATGTCTCATCATATGAATTCAGGCATCTTGATTAATCTGGCACATCATCACTCAGTTTGTTGCCTGATCAAATCAGTGCTTTGGAAAGTCATTAAAAAAGTTTAAAAACCCCAAAAAACAAAACAAAAAAAATGCCAATAAACACATGCACCAAAAAAAAAAACAAACCCCAAAAAAAAAAAAAAAAAAAAAAAAAAAAAAAAAAAAAAAAGAAAAAAAATAAAAAATAAAAAAAATAAAAGGAGGCCCACCCAAAGGGAATAATGAGTAATTAATTATCCTCAAAAAAGGGCTTTAGAAATCAGTCTGTACTACAACTGTTGGACACTGAGTTGCCATCATCAGCAAGTCTTTGTGGAGATATGACTGTGAATGACCATTCCATCTTATCCTTGTGTGGCTCCTTTAAGTCTGACCTTACTGGCCATGTTCTCTATTTAACATACTTCCAGCAAGATCAGAATCTGTAGTGTGGTACAATTAAAAACAAATCTTTCCATATTTTGGTGTGTTCAGAGCTGCTTTAACATAACTGATTGCAACAATTAGGGGAATATTATTGCATTACAGCTAAATTTTATTTGATGACATGTGGCCTAGAGCAGACAATAAACTCCCTTCTCCAGCATAAAAACATTAATCATTCTCTAATAAAACCATGAAATGTTGACATGTACAACTCTAATTGCAATAATGACCTCAAATTTGGGCATTGCTTTTGTATTAATCCCACTAGCTTTGGTAAAACTATCTAATAGAACCACAGAACTCTGACATGAATGGGTCTAATTGTAATAATCACTCCAATCATGGGTGTTTTCTTAAGTTAATCCCACTAGCCTTCATTAAACCTTCTGTCAGGATTTAAATATTTACTTAGGAAGATGGTGCTGTTTAACTAATTTTGAATAAAATCTTGTTTTTATAACAACTTAGGTTTTGAAATTGAGAACAAAGCCCAAGAACTTCCTAAAATGTTTCTGATGTTAATTAATTTCTTGGGAGATTTATGTGCAATTCAAATTCCTCTTCCTAACATGGAAGTTCCAGTGTTTTATTATTGCAACAAGCTTTTTGGTTTTTCTTTTTTTTTTTTTTTTTTTTTCATTTTCTCTTCTCCAGTTTGCTCAGATTTTATCTGCGGTGTTTATTTTGGCCTGGGAAACCTACAAATCATTTCATTGATACTCAGTGAAATCTCAGGCTTTTTTTTTTTTACTTTCTTTGGCAAGGAATGATGACTTTTGATTGCCTGTGTAAGCTTGTTTTGTTTTTTGAAAATAGCAATTGCTTTCTAGAAACAATGGCAATTATTACTGTGCCTCTGTGAATACTGAAGATAAATCTCAGTGGCAAATTCTCTCAGTTGTAATTGTTACATTAATCCTGTTAGTAATATGAACTTCAGTACATTACAGCAGTAATGAATTTACCCGTTGATATTAAATCTTTGTTGTCACATCTGTTGTGGCAATATACAAAGGAAAATACTCCCTCTCTTCTGAAAAAAACCCAAAGGGATCCTTAATGTATGTGAAAGGACTGTGACCACTGTCCTATGGGACAAATAGTGTTTTTTCTTCATAAAACATCATAAGAGGAAAGAGTGCAACACATAATCCTCTGAAAATTTGTTGGAATCTTTGTAAGTCTTGACATCACATAAAAACAATAAGCAATTTTCATGGTGATGAAAAATAATATGTGTAGAGTGTGTTTCAAATAGGGATCACCCCTCATGACATTTAGGGCTTATCCCAAGTTGCCTCCCATCTTTCAAGTTAATCAAACAAATTTTTCATTGGCTGTGCTAGTGGAGCCCATGTGGATACCTCAGAAAACCTGATTTCTCATTAGTGGTGCCTTTTAGTCACAGTACCTGGAAATAGCATTCAGCTTCTTGCAACATCTCTAGTGCAAACACATCCAAATTTGTCCCCTAGGTCTCCCCTCCTAAGCACAGGAGAGAAACAGTTCCTTGTTGTTACTCATTTTGGGGATTTTAATTTTCAATAGGGTTAGATTAAGGAGGACTTGAAAATTACTATTTCTCGTAACTGATTTCCTAGAGTGATGGGTAACTACTTCAGCTATTGAAGCCTACAAAATGTTAAATGAGGTGGCTCCCCCACACCTCACTTAAAATTTCTGATCAGATCTTGATCTTGGGCTTTCTAAGATTATTGGTGCAGTTCGGCCACACAAGCTTTCTACAACATCCTGTGTGGATAAAAAAGGTAACAAGGCCTAGAGTCCTCTGTAATGTCAATATCAAAGACTCATAAAATGAAAATGTTGTAAACCAACCTTTCTACCAACTTTTTTATGTCGCCCAAACACAGGAATCAATCACAGTCCCTAGGTTTAGAGAGAGCTGTTGTGATTCAGACTGCCTGCTTCTTTATCCCTATTGACAGCTGTATTCTTCTTCTCCTTATTTTCAAAATGAAGAATATAAAAGGTTACCTGCTTCCAAAAGCATTGTGTCACATTGTGTCTTTGACAGTGAACCTCAATTTATTGTTCTTCCTACTAAACCTGCAAGGCCAAGCAGAGAAGCACAGACTGTGCCCTCCCCTAATTTCTGATGTGTCTGTTGGAGGCATAGAGTGTGCTGGTACTGCCCACTGGCACCTCTGACAACACGAGGAAAAAATTATGTGGTCTGTGATGGGAAAGGCATCTGATATAAATGAAGTCAAGAAGCCTTCAGAATTAATTGTTAGGGAGTTAGGAGAATTAATGGGGTATAATCAATCATATTCTCACTCTTGGCAAAAGGAGCATTTAATGTGAATCTCAATAAAGCACAATTGCCACCTAAATATAAAGTTGTTGCTAACATTAGCTGTATGGATGGGGTTAATGAAAATAATACCGTACACTCTGCTTGAAAAATTAAGACAAGTTCTCAGGCCAGTGTTGGGTAACTACAGAAATTTTCATTGGAAGATGTTGGGCTCTGAAGCAGAATCTTTATTAATGCTGCTGATATGTAAAATTCTGCTACCTTCTGAGAACTATACTCCAGGAGCTGTGCAATAGCTTAATCAAAGATGTGGAAATGCTTAAACAACATACATATTTTCAAGCGTTTGCACAATCACAAAGGGAAATGTGTAAACAATCAGATGTGTGTGCCATAGACAGCTTGTACTCATTCTATAGTCTTATCCTATTTTGCGAAGACAGGAAGTAAAAAATCATACTTTTTTGAGTTACTAGAACAAGTTATATTCTGGTTATATTTTAGCTGTATTTTGGTTTCATTTCACCATTCTAAGACCAGGAACCCTAAGCACAGACACATTGCTCTAGCTCAGCCCATAACTTCATGTCATAGTTTAGTTTCAGAAAAAAAGCTCCTTAGATTTAATATTGGTATGAGGTAAAAGGGGGATATAGAACTTAATCCTTACAAGTCACCAATTTTCAGTTCATTTGAAGGCAAAGGCTCTTTCATCACTGTTGTTAACTGATGTGCCAATCAATCTTACAAGTCTAATTGCAGTAATGATTAAACAATTAGTTGGGAGTCTTCTTAAACTTCACCACTAGGATTAACAGGGCCATGACTCTGTTGACTAAAAGTGACACTCAAATATGCATGCAAAAGGTCCCCTTAATATCAACAGAAGTTCTACTTCTTTTTCAGTAATAATTTGATTTTTTTGAGTATTACTTCAAGATTGTATTAATTAGGGATGTTGGTTTCCTACAAGCTTTATCCTTGTGGAGTTTTGTTACAGTGATATACCTCCTGTGACATGGTGTTGAGAAAAATTTGTCATTTATGAGTTTTTTGGTCTTTAGAGTTTCAAGTAAGGAAGTATCTTTTCTTCCATTTGCTTCCAAAAATCCATTTTCCAAAAGGCTCCTCTCATTATAGGTTTTGAAGTGTTTTTTTAAAGTGGAAATGAGTATTGCAAGAGGAAATTCCCATAAATTTATTTTAATCTATAACATATGGTGGATAGTTTTGGCCTGACCCCAAGATTACAAGTCCTGATAACAGAAATATAACTCAGCAGAAGATAGGAACATATTTCCTGGAGCTGGACTTCTTCAGGAAGAAAGAATCACATCATCTCTACCCTATCTTCATGTATCATCCCAGAACTGCCATATTTCAGCAGAGCACATTAAATTAACTCACAAAAATGATGCTGTAATCCAGGAAATGGGAATGATTCCAAGAAGATTTAGATTATCTTTTGGAAAGCAACATAACAGGGTGGAAAACAAAGCATTCTGGATAAACTCATGAAGTTATTAAAAGCTGTGGTATGATCAAACATATAAAAATCACATCTTTACCCTTGCCTTTCTGTTCAGCCTTTAATCTCTCTTAATGAACTTAGTGATTGTAACAACTCAGCTTGCTGAGATATGGAATTACATCAAGCTGTGTCCTTTTTCCAATTTTTTTTCAACTTTTTTTTCAGTTATTAGGACTTTAAAATATTTTCATTGATTATCTGAAAAATGGCAATAAATAGAAATGATACACTGCATAAAAACTAATTTGAGCTTCTAGAAAGGTAGTTTTCCACTAGGCTGTGGGTTTTTTTTTTCCTTAAGATTTTCAAATGTAAATATCTTACAAGAAGAATTTATTTTGTTTTGACACAGAGTGATTTTACTATGGAAGGTTAAAATTCTTTACTATTTTCTGGTACTTTATTGAAAAAGTCTATGAAATAATGTGACAGAAGAGCACAATACAAGGATGACAGTGTAACTTTCATATCCATTTAACAGACAAAATAATTTTATTACATGTATAGTACAGGGAATAAAAAAAAAAACCAAAACAGATAAAAAATTCCACATATTCTGCTCAAATAAGTATCATGTGTGTACAAACAGAAGCAGTCCCAGTTACACCAAGCACTCCTTTCACTGTGGATTCAGTCGTTTGACCTGATCATAGAATCACAGATTCTTTGTGTTGGAAGTGACCTTAAAAAATCACCTAGTTCCAACTCTCCTGCCATGGGCAGGACACCTTGCACAAGACCAAGTTTCTCAGGGCTCTTCCTAGCCTGGCAGGGCTATGAAATCCACAACTTCTCTGAACACCTTCTTCATCAACCTCAAAGTAAAGAATTTTTAAATATCTAATCTAAATCCGCCCTACATCGCTTTAAAGTCCCTTGTTCTATCACTATACCTCCTTTTAAAAATACCCCCTTCAGCTCTCCTGTAGGCCCACTTTAGGTACTTGAAGGTGCTGAAAGGTATCCCCAGATACCTTTTTTCTTCTCCAGGCTGCACAACCCCAACTCTCTTAGCCCATTTTCATCGGAGAGATGCTCCATGCCTGTGATCATCTTCACGGCTCTCCTCTGGATTCATTCCAGCAGATCCATATCCTTCTCACACTGGGTGCCCCAGAGCTGGATACAGGGTTCCAGGTGGGGTCTCAGCAGAGCAGAGCAGAGCAGAGCAGAGCAGAGCAGAGCAGAGCAGAGGGGCAGAATCCCCTCCCTGGCCCTGCTGCCCACCCTGCTTTTGGTGCAGCCCAGGACACGTTTGGCTTTCTGGGCTGTGAGGGCCCATGGCCAGGTCATGTCGAGCTTCTTGACCCTCAACAGTCTCAAGTCCTTCTCCACAACAGAATACTGTTCTCAAATGCTGATTGTGATGTGGTGTACGCAACACTGGTCAGTCATTAGTAGCTAAAATTATATCAGTTAACTATTTACTGTTTTCTACTGAGCATATGTGCACTGTGCTTAGGAAAAATGAATCCAAAATAGAAAGTGTCTCTTGATCATCCCTTTTTTATCACTTTTATAAGAGCCTTTGAAGGCTGTGAAAAGGCCCACATCCATTGAAGAGAACAATCTGCTCATTCTGTATTTGCATAAGATAGCCTTTGAAGGCTTTCTTCACCATCTCACAAAGATTTTGTGTTTAGGACATGAAGCATCTCAGAAGCTTCCATAAACGAAATAGTCAGAAGCACTGTCTGAGTGCAATCTCCACATGGAAAGATAGTAATCACTACTGCAAGAAGTCTATTCATTATGCATAAGAAAACATAAAACAAAAACACTGTAAAACTGTTCCAAAAGCCTTTAATTTAATCAGTGTGCTTGGGTGGTCATGAGCAGTGCTGCTTATTTTAGCCACAGAAAAGTCATATTTGTTGATTCTAGATCGCTGAACTTCATCTAAGGAAAAGAGAAAGTCAAGTCCTCACACAGAGGCAGGCATACAACAGAATGCATGTTAACTGTCCTCATGTAGCTGTCTCCACCAGGATACTGCCTTCAATAGGGGCTGTGTGAAGAAAGTACAAGTGCATATATTGTGTTCCTAAATTACTTTCCCATCCTCCAACATTTTGCAGCCTAGGGACTTCCTGAATAATAGAAACATAAATAATAGTAATTAATTATATCAGTAAGTCATTAATTATTTACCAGATTATGTACATATAAACAGCCTTTCTCATACTTATACACAAACCCATAAAGGCTGATCTATGTTGCAATGTTTAAAAGCATTCATTGCCAGCAAAAGAAGGCTCTATTCTCCTTTATGAGTGAAAGAAAACAGGAAAAGAGTCACAGGAGGGGGTTTTGTCTATATTGCATGTGTAGCACTTTGCGAGGTCTGAACTTGGAAGGCTATTTCTGCAAGAGGAAAACTTCATGAAGGAGTTACATATATCTTTGTAATCTGTTCTATTTACAGACTATATCTAGTCTTGCTTCCTTTAACATATGAGAAGTCCAATAACAGGATGTGGCTGACATCCTGCCCAAAAGTAGCTCCTGGACTTTTGCTTTCATGGGTGTGTCTCTGTCACAGCTCAAGATTTTCTTATCTTACTTCTTGTCTCCAAAACCAGTAGACAAATGCAGCTCCACAATATGGGACTGCTCTCACTTAGTGCTTCATCAGTATGTGGGGAATCCTTTGAACCATGTGGTTCTGGTTTTGTTTGAAATAGCATTGTGTTTTTGCTACCTGGCTATAGAAAATAAATTTTATATAGCTATCTTAAGAAAGATTGTTGTTATTTATCATCTTCAGTATGTTGCTTGACACCTAACAGCACCATTTCTTGGTCACATGGAGTGACTAAAAATGCCTTATTTATGGGAGAAATAGAAAGATTTGCCATGTTCAGAATGAGAACTCTCTAATCTATGCCTTTAATTTTAAGCACCTTTGAACCCACAGCAGAACAAGAAATAAGTGTAGAGGCAAAGGGGTTTTCTATCTTTTTTGCTATTTTTGTTTTATAACAAGATAAATGCTGCATGAAAATATTGAAACAGCAATGAGAAAAGACTGTCAGCAGAAGTACAGGGGTTACTGCTTCATAAATTTATTCTCTAGGGGATTTAATCATAATTTGAGGTGAATAGCTCCTGACTGAGCTGTGCATCTGGAGGTAATCTTGTTAAGGGTCTAGTTTCCTGTTAATCTAACATGGTAACATGAGCAAGACAATTGTGACCACTTCTGTCTAGCAGACTGCACTGGCTCAGAAAGTATAGGTTCAGGCATAGCATTTGGTAGGCTCTGTCCAATGGAAAAAGATAGAAGAAATACCTGGAAGAAATACAGTGGTGTAGCAGCAGCTCAAATGCTCAATCTTGCATGATTGTGCTTTGCTGTCTGTGAAGGCAATGAAGTAAATTAAGATCAAATGAAAAGCATACCTGCCATTTAGATGAGCAGTATTGATCTGTGTAATTGGTCTTCTTGTTAATTATTTAATATTTAAAACAAATTCACCTGTGTAGGTCTATTCAGCTCAGCCCCACATATATTTTAACACGAGTAGAGCTGACACATGAATAATCCTATAAAGCTGCGCCTCTCCCTTACGTATCTTGCCAAAGTAGAACCCAATTCCCATAGAAATAATATTTTCATTTAAATATGTCTGTATTATGGACTTTATTGTATTTCCTGAATACATCAGTTGATATAGAAAATCAGCAGATGTAACTATGAGAAAACTTGCCTTTCCACATCTTTCTTAATAGAAGAAACATATATTTTGATTTTAAAAGAGTGTGAAGAAGCGGCTATTTGTATTGAAGAACTGCCTTATTTACCCCAGTCTCCCACAATGACCACTCCCAGGTTTCCCAAGCCTCAGTGCATCACATTTTGAGGCGAGAGGTACTAGCAGCAATGGAGGGGAAGTGCATTAGAAACTGCCTCAGGAATTTGAATATGAACAGTTTCACAGCCCAGATGGCATGTGTGTAAGGATTCTGTAAGAGCTGTACAATGGCACTGTTAGCTTGCACCTTCTAAAATTTCGTAGAAATTGGGATAGACCCTCAAAGACTGGAAGAAGCCAAATGTTTGGCACTTCTTCAGTAAATGCAAGGAAGAAGATCTGGAAGTGTGAACTGCTCAATCTCATGTCAATCTCCAGGCAAATAATGAACATGAAAGAGAAGACTGTGGCTGGAACACAATGTAAGAGAAAAAGCTACTTGGACAATTGGGTTCCCAGGATAGATGCAAATAGTTTGAAGCCAGCCTATCAGTCAGCCTATCACAAGTGACACACTTTGGGGTTAGAACCGATATGGAAAGTGTTCAACAGCTTTGCCAACAGTCCTGTCAGTGGATGACATGGACCCTCAGCAAGTTTGAAGGACACCACAGTGGGGACAGCATGTGTCTGGAAGGCAGGCCTGCCACTTAAGGTGACCAAGGTGGGCAGGAAAAATAGGCTAACAGAAACCTCACAGACTACCACAGAGACAAATGAAAAGCTGAAGTAAACAATTCCCTGCATTACTACAGTTAGGCTGGCAACCCAACAGCATTGTTAAAAAGGCCCTGGGAGTCCTGCTAGACAACCTGAACAAGATGTATAGAGGTGTCATCTCAGGTGCAAGTGTGTGCGTCTGGAATATTCGTATTGATTTTAGTTACTTAGTTATTCTAGATTACTTCCTCAAAGTTGCTACAGATTTACATTAGTGTGAGATCAAAAGTTAACAGCATTTCCCTGCTGGTGAAAATATGGTTGCTCACTGCATTTTGAGCTTCATTCTACATACCTGTAGTAATTTTGTTCGTTCTCATTTTGACTTTATGTCACATACACACACATAAGAGCGACTATGAATACAATTTTAACACCCAAGAAATTACTCTGTTTAAATAGTTTAGTCATGGTGTATTACATCTCCTATTAAAAAAAGGACTCTAATTCCATAGTTCTGCAGAAGGTTATTTGGAAATTATGGCCTTTTTGCTTCACAGAAAATGAGGATTCAACATTCTCAAATACTCAAGATTCTAAAAATGTAGAAAATTCCAAATCACTTTGTTTCAGTTAAACTCAGATGGAGAGTACCTTGGAAAATCATGCACTAAAAGGACAAAGATGAAACAAAGAGGAATTATGACTGAACACCATGAGCAGAACTTATAAAACAATTATCATAAGTACAAATGCAATTAACCTTAACTTCACCCTGTGCTGCTGTTTTTGTCTTGGTTATTTTAAATCATCATTCTGAGGACAAGTTAAAAAAGCAGACTGAATAAGAAAACAAAAACCATATCTCCATAATATTTTATTAGATGTATATCAGGAAAAAAGAAGTAAAGTCACATCTTCATGATGCTCCTAAAACTTATACTGTAAAAAAAAAAGAAACATGCATCTCAGACACAGAGAGTGAATCATGTCAGTTTCTTTAACTAAGGTTAAGATAAACCATTCAAACCTTTTGTAATTGAGAGCAACCCAGATTTCTCTAGGTATCAAATTTGGTAAATTCAGCATCAGCCTCAGTAATTTGTCATCTTTTAGGTAAGGACTGTGTACTTCTTACAGCCTGCTGTGTGCACTTCTGCTTTGTTTTCACTCAGTAGCTGAAGCTTTAGTTAAGCTTCCTTGAGAAGCTAATAAAACTGTTTATGTTGCTTTCTACAGAAATAAAGATCTTTACATTGTTGTTTTGCATTTACATGGTTTCATTCAGAAGGGTGAAATTTCTGCTAACTGCCTTGTGCTTGTCCTGTCCCCAGGCTATTATGATTTTACATTTCCCATCCATGTGTGATTAATCACATTAAAATTTTCTGAGAAGAAACTTTGATCCCATGTCTAATGGACAAATGATATATTTGCAAAAATACTGAGCCTGTATAATGGAAAGTGTATCTTTGTTTTTAGTAGCAACCTCTTCTCAGTAACATTATAACCAAGATTTACACTTAGCTTAGAAAGCAGATTCTTTTTTTTTTTTTTTTCCAGAGACTTAACAAAATTAGGACACAAAACTGCAGTTTTTCCCAATCAAAGCAGTCTCTAAGGAAGATAAAAGTAAAAAAAAGATGGCCAAATTCTCTACAGCTGACAATATTTTCTGAGATCATCACAGAGATCATCACAGCTGGGGCTACTACTAACAGTGGTCTGTCAGTGGTTGGCATTACAATACACTGCCTTCTCAGTCTTTATGCCAAATGTGATTTGTAATAGAGAAAGACCAGCTCTTATAAGCAAGGCAGTGCTTGGTTAAAAATCCCACTGAGAGACTTTATCTTTCTTGCATATTTCATCCTCTTGGAAGCCAACATCTGCATGTCACAGTATCCTAAAATATAGGTATGGATTCTGAAAGTATCACTGCAATTGCAAAAACAGTGTGCCAAAAACTTGTTCAATGTTTTTGCTTGTTTTGATCTAATACATTGTGGAAAATTATACACAACATAGTGATGGCAAGAGGGGAATTCTGTGAATCTCATTTTGCTCATATCTTTTATGGCTTGGGGTTTTGTTGTTTTTTGTTTTTTTTTTTCTGTTTGTTTGTTTGTTTGTCTGGGTTAGGGGTTTGTTTTGTTTGGTTTTTTTTTTTTTTGTTGTTGACTTTGGTTGTTTTGTTGTTTTGGTGGTTTTTTTTGCAGAAGGTTTTTCTTTGTTTTGGTTTTGTGCTGCATCTAAATATAACCAATCTTTTTTTAGGCTCTAATATGTATCTTACTTTGTATTGTGATATCCTGTTCCCTATGATGCTGGAGAAGCCTGCAGCTGTCTAAAGCTTAATTATGCATGAATGCAAAGCCGAGATGCTTGGCCAATAGTGCCTCAGCAGAGTATGGTTTCTCACTTGTTTTGTTTGAATTATAATTGGGTAGATTTATATTTCCCAAACCATTTTGCCCCTTGTGCGTGTTCTTCCTTGCTTCTGTTGCCTTTGTTTGAACCAGATTCTGAACAAGCCTTTTTGAATGTGAACTGTCTATTAGATCTAAGATAGGTCATTAATGGATTTGACAAATCCTTTCACCTTAAGACAGCTAAAAAAGGTACAGAAATTAGTCTCCTCCCCTATCAGTTCTACTCCAGATGGTTGGAGGTGGGGTGTTCTTTATTTTTTTAATGAATAGCTAAATAGAAGCTGGCATCTGGGTTGAAACAAAGGAGGCTTGGAGCCAGACTTCTAAAAGGGAGGGTAGTATCAAGCAATAAAGTGCTACACCTGCTAAAGGGAAGGTAATAGAGGCACTGAAAGCACATTTGTAGTCACAATTATCATGTACAGAAAGGCTTTAGACAATTGTTGTCAAGAAGATGTAGATGGTAAATCTACAAAGTCAACAAATAACATTGTCAGGGGTGGTAAAATATATGGCCCTATCATTTTGTATGAATGGCACAAATTGGTGACAGCAATAGCACCTATTTTCTGAGATCCCTGAATGTTTATTCAAACTTTTTCTCAGCAGCTAAATATCTCTGTTGCTGATCTGTCTTTTGTTAGATTTATGGCTGCAACTCCTGAACAGTGTAAAACATGCTTTAAGTCAACATCTGCATCCACATCCTTCAAAAATACATAATCATAAACACAGAGACATTCAAAGGAGCTCTAGGGACTGGTGGCTATGTCTTTGTGCTGACTGTCTTAATTCTTGGAAAATTAATCCCATTTGGAATGTGGAAAAGTCATGTTATAAGCAATGAAAAGCTAGGATAGGGTTCTGCTCCCATTAAATATTGCAACCAGCACGACCTGAAGGGTAGATGGCAAGGAGGGAATTTATTTCCCCAGCACTGCCTTCAGATTTAAATGCTGATGCATAGAGGATTATTGCTCTTCAACTTTTTTAAAGGTACAGAAGCTAGCTGGCTCCCTCCTCCATGATCCCAGTAGAGTCATCAAGCCCTTTACTAGTAAGCAGAGATACCTTATACACCATTTCATTTTGCAATGCAGTTCTGAAGATAGGGTAGGATGTTCAAAAGAATTGAAGCAATGAATATCTCTGTCTTCCTTCCCCCTTTCGCAGGCAGAATTTTGCTTGGCAGAGAGCTGCCACAATGCTCACTAAGCTCCTGCCTGCCTCCCTGTTTCCCCTCATCCACATCAGACACAAGCTGTGCCCAGAAGAATGGCAAGGGCTGGGGCATGTCCCAGCTGCTCTCCCTGCTTGGCCCAGTTGCTCCCCTCTGGTCTTTGTGAGGCTGATTCCAGGTATGGCTTAAGAGCACCAGCCCTCATTTAAGATTCAGAACACGGGAAATTTGAATTGGCACTAAACAAATGACCACTGTGTCAAATGGCTCAGCATTTTGACACTTGATTCTCTGTGGATTTAGCTCTTTCTTAACGTTGGTTTAATGTGATTTTAACACTGACCTGAATGTGAGCAGGGCTGGGTTTTTCTTTTATGGCTCTTTCCTAGATTCTAGAACATCACATCAGACTTCTGGCAAGGGTTTCTTACACCTGCAGGTGTTTTGAAATATATATTTTTATGGAGTATAAAGGAAACAATTTTTTTTTGGTTCATAATGTATTATTTCTTGCTGGTCTTGACACATACCATTCAACATATGTCTTACAAGGGACTGCAGGGTAAAAAAAAAATAGTACCCACAATAGGTAAGGGCTGTTTTCCCCAGTGGATGATGGGAAAATGATTGGGTGTGCGGAGGGCAATTCCTTGCCCTCTTGAAATCTGAAGCCCAGAAAGATGGAGCTTTTGTGTGTCTGTTTTAAAAGGACTGAAATCCATTTACACATCAATGTCAGCTCCTGCTAAAGAAAGCCAACATTGTTGATGTTATGCTTGTCAAATACAAATAATTTGTTTTCAAGGGGAGACAAGTACAAAGCTTCTTGTCCACCAAACAGAGCACATTAAATATGACCCTTTCTCTGGGCACATGTACACTAGCACAAGAAAGCACAGGAGATATATAATTAATATTAGCTAACACACAGTAATGTTAATTGTTGCTTCTCTGAATACTTAATCTGCAAGCAGTTGATAAATCCCACAATGAATAAAAGCAGCTCGTATTTAGGTCACACAAAGTCATTGCTGTTTTTTAATTTAAACTGTGCACTAGATTAAAACACAAGAGTATTGCAGGAGGACAATTCAGAAGCAGTAGCAATAGGCTGTCATTTGGCGTAAAAACTTTCCCCAGCACACCCTAGGGACGTGTTAATCAAAGCTTTTTAATGGATTCAGTCTGATCTGTGACAGGCTTTGTTCCAGAGATGGCATTTGCAGGATAGAGCTGCAAGTTATCAATAAGACACAGTAATTGCTGGGAGTGATTGAGCCTTGTTCCTTAGGCTTCATACCATTCACTCCTTTTTATTATCAGTCAAGCCCAGAGATGTCTTGCAATAAGCAGTCAAGTGATGGCTTGTTTCTTTCTTTAATCCTGAACCATATAATGAAAGAAAATGAAGCAACATGAAAATTTGCATTAATTAAAAAACGTAAAAAACTCATTTCTGTTTTCCTCCTGCTATGTTTTATGTTATTTTTGCCAGGATTTTGTGGTAATTCCTCAGCCTCTATCATGTACTGATAAATCCTTTTTAAGCAGTCAAAGCCTTTCACTGCCCGGTTAAAAGCTTCAGTTCATCCATTGACAGTTCTTTATTAAGTTATTCATTATCTCTTGGAAATCAAAGCATTGGCACAATCAGTAATAACTAGGGATAACACTTATCACGTACATGGATAGTTAGCCCTGCATCCATTTAGGAAAGATAACTCCCAGCACTGAAATGAAAATTCTTCAGTGCTATTCAAGAAGGTAATAGAAACCTAACATTTTTATATAGTGAAGGGTCATAATCCTCCCTTTATAGCACCACAGTCATTCCCATAGCAACACATTATACCTAAACCCACTAGGGATTATGACCTCTCAGTATGAACAAACAGAAGGAAAAGTTGTTTAGAAGAGAAGGAATCTCTTTGATTAGTAAAAAGCAACACCAATATCCTGTGTGTGCACACATAAGACAGGCACATAGACAGCAGCTAAATTGAATTTTGCTTTAAGTATGAACAGACAATGAAATGATTGTTAAAATCAGATTTCTTGGTTTCAATGAGGTTTTGTTTTGTGCAGTAACAGAACAAACTGTAATAGATTTTGCTCACTGCATTTACTTTTTTCCGGGTTATGTTTGTTGGAAATCAGGTTAAGGTTTATTTATTCTAGTAACCTCATTCTTGACAAAGCTTGGTGATATTAACAGGTGAAAGCTACCACACAAAGGAAAACAGAGGTGGTCCTGTCTTGTTGTTTTTGCTGTCCAGTAAATGACCAGTTATTGTCATAATTACAGATGATCAGAATTTGTAGTTTTGAGGTTGTGTGGTGAAAGAAATGCTTTTGTTGAAGCTTTCTTGAAGTATATTTCATAAATAATAAGGAAAGAAGAGGTGAAGTATTGCACTACTTTGAAATATTTAATACTTGAGTAAATATTGTTTTACTTCTAATGTTTGTAATTAAAAGACATTTTTGCATATGTCCTTTTTATTTGAAACCATCAAATTCTGAACAGATAATTTCACATTTTTTATTGAAATAACTTTTTTTCTATTCAACTTTAAACTGTTGGGGAGTGTCACAGAGTTTCTTACAAATAAAGAGATGTAGTAGCCTCCCTACCTATTAATTTTGTTTTACTTCACAAGGAAATTATTTGCTATGTATTTGTGAAATATTTTGAAATTTTCAGTTTGAAAGCACTAGAAATACCAATATTATGGTCTTTTCTGTGTTTGTTGTGTCTGTAAAATTTAAAAATCTCTTTGAAGATTTTATCTTTATCATTTTATCTTTGAAATATTTAGAGACTTAAAAATACATACATGCTAATTATATAAAATTTACAAAAATTTAATTTTCCTTCATCTTTAAAACTGCTCAGTTTTCATGTAGTATTGTTATAGATGTTTCCAATCATTTCATAAGGAAAACAAGATACTCTCTCAATCATAGGAGCAATTTGTATTATATTCTGCCATATCACAACATGGCACAACATTTGCTTTACAAGGAAAAGGGTTCTTAGTTTTAAAGATGTGAACAGTTCATGAGTGGTTCTGCATTCATC
The DNA here is from genome assembly GCF_017590135.1 of Pyrgilauda ruficollis. NCBI lineage: Eukaryota > Metazoa > Chordata > Aves > Passeriformes > Passeridae > Pyrgilauda > Pyrgilauda ruficollis. The sequence continues at coordinate 2,051,454 of NW_024528155.1, forward strand.
ACATAAAAACTGAAGCACTTCCACTGAGAACAAGTATTCTCCTGATGATATGTATTAAGTTTTTATTTTCTGCTCTCTCTTTCAGCTGCTATTCATGTAGTAGGCATCTGGGCAAGAAAGGTCATGATTAGCTATATTGTACTAGGACGCTTGGAATATAACTTATGACCAGTCCATGCACCTTCTGCTTTGCTTTATGAGGTTATAACAAAAGTCAAACAGTGATAACTCATTTTAACCTACACTTTCAAAAGGAAGAATTTATTCCTTAAAATGTTTGTTTAGGATTTTTGTTCTGTAAGTATCTAAAACACTTAGAACTTTATTTTTTGTAAAAATATTGAGTTTTCAATAACACACATCTAGACCGGGTAGAAAATGCTTATGTGGTATTTGACCATTTAAAAAAAAAAAAAACCTGGATAATTAAATGTAAGAGAGTATTTTGTAGACATTGGAATGTGTTTATACAGAAGAATAAGCATTTAGCTACTATTGCTTAAAAGCTTGTCGACAAAACCAAGAAAGGCCTTTTTCTTTTCATAATCCACTAAAAAGCAAATTCACTGTTAATTTGCCTTTGACAATGTCCAGTTAACAAAAGAAGGAGACTTTGATGAGTCTCTGTCCTAAGCATAGCAATATAAAAGATCATGATCATTGCAGTAAAGATTGAAAAGCTGTTTCAGATAGATTATTCATTGTTCTTAAATTCCATGTTATAATGGTCTCATACTATTGCTTCAAATTTAGAATACTAGTGTGAAATTGTTATTGGAATGACTGCTGAAATCAATGGTCTACATAAGTGGACCATTCTTTCCATCTGTGAAAAAGGAGGAGTTGTAAAAAAGGATTTATTATTGATATACATTGTTGTCATTATTATTATTATTATTTATTAATTTTTATTGATGTTGAAATGTCACACAGAGAAAAACTTTTGGGATGTGAAAATTTCTAGTGCTTCTGATGCAAGTTGTTAAATCCTGCATCCTAGAATAAAACCACACAACTTTTCCTTTTTCACATATTTGGACATGAAAATGATCCTAAGGGCCAGGCCTTACTTTGATCAAGAGTGTAAAGCTGTTTCTCTGACACCATAGCTCCTAAGGTGGCCTGGAAACTTTTCAAACTTTTAAGTCTCTTCTAAACTTCACACCTCTAATAACCAGTTTCAGGCACATTGTGATGATAACACTGCCTCAGTAAGTATAAGATAACTAATTGTCCATCAAATTCTCAGTCAATGAAGAAAACGCTTCCACAAGATGAGGGTCAGGGGGACAATTTCTGATCTAACTGACTGTGGTGCAATTCCAGAACAACCCTGATGATTTCAGTGGTGTTCACTTTGGATTTAACAGATATGACAGAGTCAAATTTAGCCCAAGACTTTATTAAAAACTAATTTAATTAAGTGCTTACATAGCACATGCAGACATTCAAGGGGAGATAACATGAGTCTGGGAGGAAGAAGTTAATATAAGATGCCAAACTACAAGGCGTTTTTTCTGCAGTGACACAATACATATGTTTAGTTCTCCCTCTCATCTCCTGATCTCGTCCCTCCCATCTCCCAGTCCAGCCAATACCACTAATATTTGGTATCTTTGATCCTTGTCCTGCCTTCAGACCCTTTAGTGCCAAGGCCTGTATCTCTGCAGGCATTTATTTTGATGAAATATTGCAGAGAAGAAGGCAGGCATGCCTGATAATTTTCCTGCAGGACAGAAGATTATAGCTTTAATATTACCAACCAAAACCTTCCTAACTCTATTGTCAGCCACAAAATAGAACATCAAATTTTAATTTTAGCTATTTATGGGCAGGGCAAGCAATTTTTATAGCCTCTTTCTTTTCCCTCACCTGTTTTTCATGGAGATGACAACCAGACCTCTTTCAAAGGGTCTGTGAGTCACACAATTTTTCTGCAGAACTGAAATTTCAAAGCAAAGAAAGGTAACTGGAAAAGAATGGGACGATGTAAAACAAGAAAATGGGACTAATAGACTTCTAACTAAAAAATAAAGCTATTACAGATATTCTAGCAAATGTGCATTTTATTTCCAGGCCTTGCTGGGACTGAACCTTTCATATTCCAGTAATTTCAGTGAGAGCTGAGTCTACTCAGTCCTGCAAAAGAACTGAACACCTTTTTATGCATGGTGAGATGCTTATGCTGGGTCTTGTAAGATCTACAGAGGGAAACCTCTCTGTGTGGTTTAGGAATGAAGTCTCATAAAAGAGGTATGAAGTGTGATGCCTCAGGAATTTAGGATAAACCATTGGAGAGAGGCAGTGTGACAGGATGTCAATGTAAAATTTTGACTGAAAAAGCACAATGAAGTTTGCCTGAAACACAGTGATTTGTTGCCCTGTTAGTGCTATAAAAACTTGAATTTCTATTTGTTCTATGTAAAATTTGAATACTTTTTATATTTACAAATGTATTGTAAATACTCCTGGTTCCCATGGGGAGACAGAAAAGCTTCTACTTTCCTATTTTTGCAGCTAAGTAGATGAAGAGTGGAGAGTGAGATACTGCCAGCTTTCAAGATTCCTCAGTATCTATTTAGAAAAAAAGCTACAGTATAAAGAATATAGTGCACAATTTTGCTACTCCCATAAATTGGGCAATAAATCCCCAAATCCCCAGTGATCAGTGTAGAAGTTTAAAAACCATTGGGTTTTGGGTTTTGTGGGTTTGGTTTTGGTTGTTTGTGGTGGTGGTGCTGTGGTTTTTTTGTAATATTTTGAATGACAGCAACTGGCTTGCCTAGGAGCAGACAAGGTAATTGTTCTAGTAGTAGGACACTAGAGCATCCTCCTCTGGGTGAGGGGTGGGGTAAATTTATCAGAAAAAAGATAAATTTATTATAAGCCCATATAAGTCCTGTGTCACATCTGAGCATAGGTGAAGCATTGGTGTCCACAGACTAATTCTATGAGAAACACAGATGCTGAAATATAGCAGATAATGGAGCTGAGAAACAAAGGAGATTTACTACACAGGAATAGTACATGCTATCAAAAGCAAAATGTTAGCAAACCTGAATGCTTGACTGCACACATATATTTGAAATGGATTTTCTAATAAAACTGTGGTTGATGCAAGTTTATTTCCCTTATAATTTTTCATCTGAGTTAACACTGAGATAAGATCATGGCTGCTAGGGAAGGCAGTGCTATCCCAGCCATGCTGAAAAAAAAAAAAAAAAAAAAAAAAAAAAAAAAAAAAAAAAAAAAAAAAAACAAAACCAAAAAACCAGCTTGCTGTACATATATTTTCAAGTCTACTAAATTCTGCCAGGTTTTTAAAGGCAAAATAAATAAATAATATTTTACATCAATGCATCAAAAAGCGATTTTGTGAGATCTAATAGCGTGGTATGGATGCTTGCCTTTTACAAAGCAAGTAGTTTGAATCACTGAAAATTATTTAGCTGTTGAGAGGTCTTATTCTAGAGTCTAAATGCATGTGGTGTTGGATTTGAAAATGTAATCATGCAAGGAGAAGTCTTGACTGCAATAAGACATGAGATCCCTTCAGTTTCAAAATACTGTTCTAAGGGCCAAAAGTGGAAGAGAAAGCCTAACACAAAGGCATGAGATAGGCTAAAAACTTAATTAATTACAAAATAATAAAATGCTATTATTTCAATTTTATTCATATGTGTTTTCAATCAGTATTTTTTTATCCCCGTCTTTTCCTTCAGCTTAAAAGAAGGATCACAGAACTCTAAAGGTTGGAAAAAATCTCTAAGACCACCCAGTCTAACTGCTGACCTATAATAGCCATATTTGCCACTATGTCCCAAGTACAATGTCCACATCCTTTTTTGAACATTTCCATTCACAGTTTTTCCATCCAGCCTCAGGCAGGCTGTTTCAATGCCCTACCATCCTTTCAGTGGAGAATTTTTTCCTAATATCCAACCTAAACCTTCCCTCACACAGCTTGAGCCTGTGGCCTCTTGTCCAGTTGCTGGTTGCCTGGGAGAAGAGACGGACCCCCATCCTGCACACCCTCCTTTCGGGGTGTTGTATAGGGTGATGAGGCCACCCCTGAGCTTCCGTTTCTCCAGGCTAAACAACCCCAGCTCCCTCAGCCCCTCTTCATAGGACAGACCCTTCCCCAGTGCCTCTGCTCCTCTCCGGACTTGCTCCACTGCCTCAGGGTCTTTCTTGTAGTGAGGGCCCCAAAACTGGATGCAGAACTTGAGGTGTGACCTCGCCAGTGCAGGGGATAATCACTGCCCTGCTCCTTCTGGCCACACTATTGCTGATAAAAGCCAGGATGCCACTGGCCTTCTTGGCTTCTGTTCAGCTGCTGTTGACCAACACCCCCAGATCCTTTTCTTCCAGGCAGCTTTCCAGCAACTCTGCTTCATTCCAGTAGCACTGCCTGGTGTTGCTGTGACCAAAGGGAATGAAAATTTGCCTTATTATTTGCCTTCCTCATCCAGTTGGCCCCAGCCCATTGATACAATCCCTCTGCAGAGCCTTCCTGCCCTCCAGCAGATCAACACTCCTTGGAATCACTTGCAAACTGACTGAGAGGGTACTCCATCCCGTCATCCAGATCATGGATAAAGACATTGAACAGGGCTGCTTGTCCTCAGTACTGAGCCCTGGTGAACATTTTGGAAAACTTGTGACCAGCCACCAGCTGGATGTAACTCCATTCTGTACCGTGTGAGATTTTTACTCAGCAAACAGTACACCATTTCAAGCCATGAGCAGCCAGTTTCTTCAGGAGAATGTCAGAGGCTTCACAGAAGCCCAGGTATGCACATCCACTGCCTCTCCTTGTCTGCTAAAAGGAGATAAACCTTGTCATAAAAGGAGATCAGGCTGGTCAAGTAGTCTGTCTTAAACCCACGCTGGCTGGACTGATCCCCTGTTTGTTCTGCACATGCCTCATGACAGCGCTCACAATGATCTGCTCCATGACCTTCTCCAACACCAAGAGCAGATGGACAGGCCTGTGATGCCCCAGATCCTCCTTCCAAACCTTCTTGTAGATGAACACCCCACTGAGTGGCCTCCAGTCAGCTGTGACATTCCCAGTACCCATACTGGCAAATGACTGGAAGTGTTTCTCTTGCCAGCCCCCTCACTACCCATGGGTAGACCTCTTCCAGCTCCTTGGACTTGTGTGTCCATCTGGATTTCCACCTGAATTACAGGGGCTTCATTTTTTTTCCTGTAACTGTCTTCCAGCTCTGGAGCATGTCCTCTGGAGCCCAGAGGACAACTCATGTTGCTGTCAAGGACTGAGGCAAAGAAAGCATTATAAACTCAGACACAGAGATATTTCCCTCCGTGTCCAGTAAAGGCTGGCAGTTCTCCTTAGCCCTTGTTTAATTGCTGATGGTTCGGGGGGTTTTTAAATTTTTTTTTCTATCTTTTACAGTGGTAACCTGTACAAATGTAATAATAAACTGGTCACTTCTGGGATTTTTGTCACATGCTGTAGAAGGGTACATATCTGATCTATCATTAAACAAAGAACAAAGCAAGAAATATGTCTGCTATTATATTTATTAAAAATGTGAATAGTGCTCAGGAGTATTCTTTTAAATTGATTTGGGAGAACAAAACAGTAAGTATTAAGAAATGCAGCCAGTCTGTTTCCTTCAATGGGTCCTGTGTTTTGCTGATCATTTCAGAAGGAAAAAAAAAAAAAAGACCCTGCAAGGAAAGTATTACAACCTTGGCTGAAAGAAAAATAAGTATGTGCCAGAACATGTAAAATTCTTCCTACTTATTTCAAGTGTCAACACATATTTTAATGGTTAATGTTGCATTACAATGAATTTTCTAGTCAAATGACATTCATATCAATACCTAGCAAATCTTAAGATTCAGAATTCTACTGTGGTGAAAGTTCTTTGGTCCAAATAAATACTGTTTTTTATTATTCCACAAAACAATAATTTAGTCTGAGGTGCTAAAAGAGAAGACATTCATCACTAACAGCTTTTTCTGTCTCCTTGCATTCAGTTCAAATTCTTAGAGTGAGGAAGTTGAACTCCTCTGGTGAGAACAGCTTTTAAATGCTAAGGCCCGATTTTGTAATTCTCCTTATTGTCTTTTATACACACCCCCTTATATTTATTTACAAATATTTGAATTATTTTCCTCTATTATTTCTAGGCAGTATTCCATTGAAATTTCTGATTGTATTTGTTCTACTGAGGCACTGTGTGTAACAAAAGTGGTGAAGGCGTTTCTTGGCCTGTATTTTATAAATGTAAAAATGGCCATTTGGGAGGAGCTGGAGACTGAACTCAATTGCCTTTGCACAGAAAGACGTTAGTCATACAGCTTCTCTACACTGACCTCAGATGTATCTTAGAGAGTGGTCTGGCACTGCTCCTTAATTCGCAATGAGTTTGCAATGGTTCCACCTGTAGAGAAGATTGTTCCTCCATGTTACATCATCCTGTCCCATTGTCACCACCTTCAAACAGCACTTCAGGGGAAACTCAGATGCCTTGGATGGTCTGAGACCCCCTAGCAGTTAACAGAGGAGAGTCTGTGCCTCCCTGTTCCTCTCCCAGCCTTGAGCGGAACCTCTCACCACTGCCATCTCCAGAGTCATCATCCTACCTTGAGAAAATAAGCCATATAAAAAAGTGAATAATTTCTGTGCTTTGTACTGCATTAGTTCTAAAATATCTGCCTCACACTAATTCATAAATGAGAATCCACATGGAGAAAGGAATTGAAAAACAACTTCAAAAAAACCCTAAAATATTTTCTCTTTCCATAATGAAAGTACTGCTAAGTTTCTGCCTCCTAATGAATTCCATCTGTGCATCCAGGATTTTAAAATACTAAAACTGTCATACAACCCCCTAGATATAAGTTTAAATACAACTCCAAACAGACCTATGTTCCTCTATTCCATTGATGTTTATCTCTTTATCACTCCTTCATCCAGCTGCATCTTGTTAATGATAAAACAGAAAGACTTTGAAACTATTTTGAAATCGTTAATTTAAATGTTAGCACCTTAAGATGAGTTCTTGTAGTCAGGGTAAGCACTAAATTTCCTTGGTTTTTTTTAGTTAGAGACTTACTAGCTAATGACAGAAAGATCTCTTTCATGTGTAAAAATATAATACAGTCTGTGGAGTTGATGTGAGACTTGGAAAGGCACTCTCAGAACCTCCTCCAGTTCTGGGAAAACAAGTATTAAAACAAATATATGGCTGTTTCAAAGCTAAGTGAAGGACCGTGTTGGTAAGGTTATATTAGTTCTTTGTCCTGCTAGTCCTTAGGTCTCCTTGCTGGGATGATCCTGTGTTCAGAATTGTTATTCTGAATTATCAGGGCAGTGGAGATGGTTAGTATCCAAATGAGCATAACCACATGACGTGAACCATATTGCTTATTTTCTTCCAAGGCACTGGCATGCCTTGGAAGAAAACAATTAATATAAGACATAAGAATGCCAAGTCTTTGCAAAAGGTTTTCAAATATCAATACATTTGCTATCTCTATAAAGTGACAAGAAATCAGATGACAATATAATAACATGTAGTACACATGTGCACACACACCACGCCAGTATAGCTTGACTTACGAATACCCTTATACTAAAAATAAATTTAGCTGTGCTTTTACCTGAAGAAAACAGGAACTTCTCACAGATGGTGTGCATTATTTTCCAGGCTACACCATGTCTATACCCAGCAGCTCTAGCCAAAGAGAATAAAAAAGGAAACTCATCCTTTTTATCTGATAATAACACATAATGATCATGTTTTGTAAATAAGAACATAAATTTGAATAAATTTCAAAAATTTTGACAGAATATTTCATACAACATAGCATTCATGATACAAAAAAAAAAAAAACCAAAAAAAAACCAACCAACTGAAACCTGAAAAGATATTTTACTGCATGGAAATATGCCTATTCAAATACATTTTTATTTTGGTGACAGGTAAACAAGCAGTTGCTATAGCACCTAGAATTTAGTGAAGATTTGAGGAACGCTAACTCTGTTCTTTGCAGCTCAGGGACAAGCATTTGCATATAGGTGAGCAGAAGTAAAATTTTGCATAAGAGAATTGCCATTTCTCTGAGTGTCCAGGAAATGAATGGACTAAAATTTAACAGAAGGTAGATTGCATTCACACTGTGAGTACATATGAGTAAATACTGTCTTTTTTTTTTTTCATTTTCCCAAAGACGTTTGTAATTGTGTAACTGTGCAGAAACTGTTTGTTACTACCTTACATGCACAAAACCCCAGTGAACAGAGTGAGATATCTGAATGCAGCATACTGTAAGTGCTTTACTGTAAGCATCAGTAACTACATCACAGATAACCAGAAATGACAGTACTGTAACTGGGCTGAGGCTCTAGTCTCAGGCTGATTTAATTCTTTGATTGTTTAATACACAGATTGCCTGCAACCTTATGTGAGAAGAGTTGGAAGAGCATTCACCTGCTTTCCCAAACACCTCATTTTAGAATTAACCTCCTTAGGCTCCCTGCCTGCCTGGCTGAAAGTCAGGCTCGTATGAGAACAAGAGACTCTGCTGAGTTTCTCTCAGCTATGCTGAGGAGGAGCTAATGTCTCTCCTTTGAAGACAAACAACTAGTCTCAACTGCATCAAACAAAGATTAGAAGAATCTGTGTGACATACTCCGTTTCTTACTTGAAAAATTAGGTAATCGTGTTAATTATTTTACTGTTTTTTGAAAACACTTAAGGCATACCAGAAGGAAAAACTATGGAAACGTGTATTACTACCATCCATCGTGATCGGAGGCTTAAATTACTATCTCTAACTTGCAGCAGAATCATAAATGTTAACCACTTAATAATTTATGTCATATAATATTTTCATATTTCCTAATAGTGTGTCCTCCTCTCTTGGTTGTCTGTTTTTTTCTTTTCTTAGGCTAAAGTTAAAATGGCTGGTACACCAGGCTCAGAAATGCTCTTCTTATCACTTTTTCCCCTGAAAATTTCTCTGTAATTGTGTTTTCTTCTTCCTCTTGCAGAGACACGCATTTGCAAAGCACAAGGAGAATGGTCAATTATGACAATGCAGGGCATCATTATACACAGTCTGAAAGACACCTGCTTAATGTGACTATACTGAGCAAAGAATGAGCAGAGGTATGAAAATTTTCCTTCATGAGAAATAGGTTAGATGGGTCTCCACCCTAAAAAAAGGGACAAATGGGGACATGAGGCCAGAAAAAATTGTAGAGATTCATTAAAGCTGTGTGGCATAAAGAAACTGAATAGGAAATTAGTAATTTCTGTTTCTTGTAATAGAGAATTTGACCTTATAATAAAATAGAAATTTAAAAATCCACCAGATTAAAAAAAACTCAAGGAAGTGTTTTTCACATGATATATAATTATGCTCTAAAGCTGTCTCAAAAAGCACTTGATCAAATTAATATTTAAAAAAAAAACCTTTTTCTTAGATCATCACATGGATTCATTTGAGATTTTTTTAAGGCTGTTATCATCTCTGGGCAGAAAGTAAGTCTATAAAATGCAGCTGAACAAAAAGTACTGAAGTTGAAAAGTGACTTTTTCCTTTTGTCATCAGGGTTTTGTATGGTGAGAGAGTTCTAGTGAAATTGCATTGAGTTGATTTGGTTGTCAATAATTTTCTATCTGCTGAATAAGTAGGGAAAGGGAAATTCAGGAAGTCTAGCCTACTTCTTTAAGTAGATTTTGTTACCCCACATAAAAATTAAATGATTGCTATCTTGAGCCAGCTCCTAAGACCTTCTAATTAACAGGCAAACTCACAGACAGAAACAAACCTGATAAGAAAATGAAAAGTAATATTTGTAAAATATTAGCTGACTGAAAATCAATGCAGCCTGTAAAGGCAAAGCCTATCCAATGGCATGTGCCTCTTGAGGCATGGGTGCACCCTGCATACACTAATGGCACTGTTCCTAAACAGCCATTCTTGCCATTCACTGGAAGATAAGAACAGAATTAAACTTTATCTCCAACAGATCTCTTAGTACCTGACAGTTTTTGGGACAGTAATTTCTCCGGTTTTTCTACTTACATCTGTTTGATCAAAAGTGATGGCAGTGATTTGTGGATTTATGGATGAGCAAGGTAGGAAACATCCTGAGAATTAACTCATGCAGTACCTATCAGAACTCGCCTAACATCTTTCCTTTCCTTCGTCATTCATCCTGGTTTTTAGGGTCATTTGTTCTTTAGGTGGGTGGTTTTGCAGCAGATTAACACATTTTCAAGCACTGCAAACCCTTGTTTTGTGAGAGTGAGAGCAATAATACCATTAAAAATGTCCAGGCACTACCAGAACACCCCAACAGATGTTTGACCTCCTCATCAAAAAACCCTTTCCAGCTCCTCAAGCACTTTTCTGAATCGTTTTATGGAGGTCTTGTGGAAGACGGCCAAACTGTTGTAACTTAAAATAGGAAGAAACAGGAAGAAACTTTTAAGGACAGCTGAGTACAGCTGTTCTTTATCTTGACTACAAACTAAGTGAAAAAGCATTTCAGAGACTCTGTATGTTGTTACTATTTTCCTAGGAATTTATTCTCTGTAATTTGGAATTGAGTCTTCATTAAATGGTATCAAATGACCTCTCTTCCTAATTACTTCTTGCCAGTCCAAACACTGTACAGGAAAGAATGTCCAATTAGAGGACAAATATCGGGGAATTTAATTGTGAACCTAATCCAGATGGGATTGGTTTTTTTTTAATAACTGAGGTTCTTGCCCATTCATTTTGCTCATATAATTCCTTTTCTCTGTCTTTTTTTTACTTTTTCAAATTTTTTATTCCCTTCTGCTTACCACTGAATTATTTTTTCCTGAATTCCAGAGGTGCCAAAAGCTCTTAATCCCATTCTTCTAATTCCACTGCAAAAGAGTAGAGAGACTCTGTTTTACATAGTGGAATAGACCTCTAACCCTCACAGGACTCTTTGGCTATACTTAGTAACATATGCTCCAGTCACTGGGGAATTTGTTTACTTCTGGTGGAGAAAGAGGGCAAAAAATAGGTCCAAGTATATTTTCCTGTGCAATTTTTTTTTATCTTTCACCACACGAACATCAAAAGCATTATGCTTCAGTCCTTGGACATTGGCCTTTGATTTTTTTTTTTTTTTTTTTTTTGTCTTTCAGCTATTTCAATGAAATAAAAAAAGGAAGTGAGAGGCAAAAATGACAAAAACTGAATATCCAGCTCTTTGGGATATTTCTTCACCAACTCTAAATATTATGTTGAAAAACTATTAAACTTTTTAACTTAAAGGTCAAAAGTTTACCTTTCTGAATTTAAAAATCTATTTCTCATTATATTAAGGAAATGTGGACAAAAATATACAGGTCAATCCCAGCTATTACATAAAATTGTATGCAAAAATTATTTCTATCTTGAATCAAATAAATAACTGAACAAGAGAAAACAAATCTAAATTCTGTCAAAGCACACAAGTGTAAGGAAACCTTCATTTCAGCTAAGTAATAGCTGAATTAATAGTAGAAAAATAGGTCCTTCTAGGATGCTACTTGACACCTAACACCTAAACCAACTGCTCTTAGGGTGCAATGTATCTAATCTGTTTCTCTCAGCTGGCAGTAGGGGAGCAGGGTGACTCAGAAAAATGTGTGAGGTAGGTTTCTAAAGGTGAGGGTTGTACTGGGAGTCATGCAAACCCAAATACAAAAGTAAAGTATCAGCACTGGTAGACACCATGGAGTTAGCACAGTCTCTAATAAACCATGCTGAACTTCTGGAAAGGCTGCATGGGGCTTTAAAAGCATTAAGAATAAAATCATTATTTTCTGAATATGAGAGAAAAAAATGGGTTGTTTGCATTTTTTCTTCTTCTCATTTCTTTGCAAAATTCTGTAGAGTTGAAAGTGTTTTGTTATGTCTCTAACCTAGCCAGAAACACAAGAAGTATATAAGCCAAGATATTTGGTGATAGGGGGGTTCACTTTGATATTTTTATGAGTTTAGTGAACACCACAGAACAGAGGTTCCTAGTAGGCTGATCCAGGAGCTTTGTCAGCTTTGCTGACTTCCGGGTCTCTAATTTACAAAGTCTCTAGTGCAAAGACTACTTTTTCAGATCTGCATTTTTACATAGCCTAGCACAGCACAGCCCTGATTTTTGTCTGTACTTGGCTACACTGCCAGAGTAATAATAATAATAGTAATAATAATGTAATGATAATGGTAATAATTACTAGTTTTTTGATGCCTTATGCAGTGTCATTCATACAATGCAAACAAGTATATATAAAAATTTGTTAAGAGAAAGAGATTGGTTTGACATTCAGTAAAGCAAGAAGTTTTGAAGGACATAGATGTAGGGCTGTCATGAACATGCAAAACATTGTGACCACTGTCATAATAAGATAACTTTGTTTGAAACAAGCTAGCCATAAAGTAATGAACTGTCAGTACAGAAAGTCATTGTGATACCAGCTATAAATACCAAATAAAACTTAAATTCAGCCTTAAAATGGTCCTGTCAAGTAATTTATAATGAGGTAAAGTGCTCAAAAATGCCCTTGATTTGCATCATGTTTCTACATGCTACCTGTGAAGTAGCAGTTTTTAAAATTTGAGATACTGTCTGTATTAGTAGGTACCACTTTGAAGCAAGTTGAAACTAATCTTACATTTTCAATGTTCTTTAGTTGTTTTGTGATTGTTGTGGAAAATGCAGGCAGATCCTTTTGTTGTTGACATCAGAAATGGGGGGTCACTCTGGGCCTGCTGAGTACATTCTGAGCTCAAACAAAAATTGATTTCCTTTTTTTAAAAAGCAGCTGGCATTACAATGAGTAGCTTTCTTTCGATTTTTCTTTTCCACTGAAGCATTCAGTGAATGCAGCAAGCATAATAGGCTGAAGTAAACAGTGTCAGTTTCTGTTATATCAAGAGCTCTTTTAAACTAAGCAGACAAGCTATCATCAGTGCCTGAAACCCTGTAAATGGCAGCAGAGACTGAAAATGAGTTTGTTTCCTGACAAGTGTTTTGACGACATTTTGAAGAATAGAAGGAGATGCTTTGCTAATTACTGTGGCTGCCACATGTTCAGTCATGATACTGTTTCATTAATGAGCAAATATAAACAGCCCGTGTAAAGAAGTAATAGAATTAGAGATTCAATGAAATAAGTGCCAACAACTCAGACCATCATAAGCAAGAAAAATATAGACATATCCCCTTTCGATTTTCCTGTGTGTCCTGTGTTCGCCTTTATTCATTGAAGGAGCCCGTACATCTCTCAAGTGCTTTGGTAAAGCAAGAGCTGTATGTGGTCGGGCAAACTAGGAACAAGCACAGAAAGGATAGAGCTGATGTTTTTCATCAATAAATTCACAATTTTGGGGTAGATATCCTTTGACAGGAGTGCAAATTAAAAACAAAGCAGTATTAATAGCAGGAGGTGCAATCTGGCCTTCTGCACATGGTCTAGCTTCAGCCTTGGTGAGGCATTACGTTAGAACACTTGCAAAAGCACAGGCAATTGGGGTTAGACATTAGACATGTTGCAGCAAGAGAGTCTTAATAATGCATGACAATGGGAAAACAGCACTTCAGCTGACCACTACTCTTTCTGCAGTAGGCTTAAACAAAGGAAAGTTTTGGGTAGATTCAGAGCTGGCTCCAAGTAATGGAGCAACTTTTCATTCATTAATAAAAATTATTGGCAAAATAAAATCAAAACACTCACACAGAGTTTTATACATACATGCATACATACATATATATATATATATATATGTATGTATATTTTTTTAAAACTTTTTTTTAAACCTTTGACCTATCAGGTTGCCAAGAACTAGGTATTAGTGGATGCTGCCTGTTCCCACTGTAGGACAGAGTCTTCTTGTGTTACTGATCTTTGGAAATCAAAAAATAATGTCTTTTGTGCCGTGTATCTGTTCTTTTATGACACATAATACAGGGGCATGTTGGGACCTTCCTTTTCACAGCTGGCAGGGGGAAAAGGAGAAGTCTCTGTTTGTTTTGTGAAATTCCTGGAATTTTGTTTACATATAGTCCCTAGCAGTGTTTATTATATAGGGCATGTCCAAAGGCTATGTTCTCCTTTGAGTGAGAATATTCTTGAAGCTTCTCTGGTGTCCTGCCCCCTGCCTTGTTCTTCTTCACTTTCCTCCAAAGTACACATGCTGCTTGTCAAGCTAAAACAATTCCTGTTTAAAAATCCTTTTGGGAAAAAATGGATTTCAAAAAATCAACACTAATTCTAAATGTTATTGATTTTTTTTTAGAAAAGTGTGTATTTATTTTTATGTACTTTGACTCTTTTGAATCATTTGTAATAGCATGAACAATTAGACAGTGTGACTGAATGATACTCAAAAATAGTTCATGAGAAGACATTAGTTGACTATGTAAATGGTTTAGAATGGGGAAAGCATTTTAAGATATTAAGGTGAAAATATCAAAGTGATAAAGTGGCTGGTAGAGAAAACAGACATTCAGAGAGCTTAAGCACTGCAAGTCAGATCAAACTCAGCACTAGTTATAGAATTAGGTATAAGATGTGTTGGAAGTATACTGAAGTTGCATACATCAAAGGCCCCATCTCAGTATATAAATTAGGTAGGGGTTTTTTTTAGTCCTTGTCTTCCAAAGCTTTTTTAAATTTTTTTTAACTACATAGAGTCAGCAAAAACCATAACAGAGACAGTTTTTTTCGGTTTGCATATCTATATATATATACACACACATTGTAAGGATATGTCAAGAATATAAATGAAAAATAAATACCTTAAATGCAGCTATTAACTACATGTGTAGGTTCAAAAGTTTCTTTGTTTTTACACACCAAAGTTACAAGATTGTAGTCTTTGACCCCAGAAGGGATCTGTTTCCTTGCTATGAGATGTTGCCACTCCTTGCCACTCAATGTGTAGGCAAGTTTAGAATTGCTTCTTGATTTCTAAGTAACTAGAAAACTAATTACTAAATTAGTTACTAAGATTTATAGTATAGACTCTAGACCTGGAATCTAGATTTTCTGCCACTGTATTGCTGGAGCCTCTGGGGAGTCTTTGAACAGACTTTCTCTTTTGACATTAATGCTGAATTACAGGGCATTACCCTACTGCCAGAGCATACAAGACAGGCTGACATTTTCAAACAGCACTGAAAAGATTTCAATAATTTCTATGAATCTTCTGTTGTTCTTTACCATAAACCTCAGGAAAACAGATATATCATCTTTGTCTAGAGAATTATATGGCTTTCATTGCATAAAAAGGGGCCCTTTATAAATGAAGAAAGTTTTGTTTGTTCATTTGTAGAGATCCACTATAAGGAAATAATGATATTTATACTAAAATCTTCATCTCATTGTGTGCTTGACTATATAATACTCACACTAAGATAGTGGATAATGTACCAAATTGGAATTGTACAAACAAATATGAGGCATTATTCCATAACAGCCTTCTGGTTTGTTGTGTTTTGTTGTTTTTTTTAATGGCATCCACATATGTTGTGTTCTGGTCAGCTAGAGTTCAAGCTGCTCCTTTTGACCCAGTACAGTAATCTGTGTGGAGAGCGCTGCAGATAATTGTCAGGTTACATGACTTTTGGATCTGACACCGCAAAAGACAGGATGTCTTATAGAACTGTTCAGTGTGACCTGTTTATTTGGAACAGGATATGAATATCCTCAGATGGTATTTTTATCATTAAATGTGGGATCAATGACACTGCTGTAAATTTTGCCTTTCCAGAAGTCTGTAAATCTGCTGTCTTTTGTTCATATACAAATTTATAATAATCTTTCTTTTTTTGTTGTTTTCTTGGCCTGTAGGTCGAAAACTAATTGATCTGGGGTTGTAATTTTCTCTGAGTTTTCATAAATGAGAAGATACTTTATAGTTTTTTAGTAATGCCTCTTCTCTTTGTTAGCAACATGTCTGAGCCTTATTCTCGTGGTAGGACTTGTCACAAGGAACAGGGGTAACTGTGGCTGCAGAACCACATTGTGGCACGGTTTTGCAAAATAAATCTTTCTTTGCCCATATGTACTGGTCTTTAGAGTGTCTAAGTCTCCCTGGCAGAGATCCAAGACTGAAGATGTAAACCTACAAGTGTGATTTTGGAGAAGCAAAGCTGTCTCTGAGCCATGGTTACGATGGCTATGACAAATAACTAATGAGTTGTTTTTTCTTTTCCCAAAGACAATATTCACATAGGTTTAGGGTTTGTGCTTCTGGTGACAACATTTAATAATAATTTGGTTTTATAGTCTATATTCTAGGCACACATCCAAACAGCAATTAAATTTTTATTATTTCCTTTCTGTTTTCTAAGGGACAAAAGGACCTATTGAGGATAATTTAGAAGGTCATTTGAATCCTTCCAGGGTGACCCTTTTGGCTGACTGGATGCTAATGATAGCTTCTGAGAACAATTTTGTCATGAATATTACAGTCAAAAGGCACACTCTGTGTATGGAGTCTGGACATCATAGGCATATATTATAGGTCCTGAAAATGGGGCAACAAGAAGTTTTCTCCTTTCCCTGCAATTCTACTATGGCACTGAAAACCTGATTTTTGTCATACCTTGGGAAGACATACTAAGCAGGCATTTCTGAGTGCTTGTACTTCTGAGGAGAATGTAATTACTGAGGAAATTAACTTCACAGCCAAAGATTGTGGTGTCATGATAATTTAGAGTAGTAGGAAGGATGTTTTCTGAGCAATCACTAATGTTGTTTTTCCCTTTGTTTTTTGTTATCACATAATATCATTCATTAAAACTGAAAACAAGAATCTCTTCTCTTTAAATTTCCTACCCTGTCTCACTTTAGCTGAGTTAAAGTTTTCTTGTAACAATATATTACATTATGCTCAATTGACTTTCTTTACAAAAGTGATAAATCTTTTGACCAGTTTTATTCTTAGCAGTTCTAGAAACTGCAAAAAAATACACATTTCTTGTTTCTTGCTACAATAAT
The DNA here is from genome assembly GCF_017590135.1 of Pyrgilauda ruficollis. NCBI lineage: Eukaryota > Metazoa > Chordata > Aves > Passeriformes > Passeridae > Pyrgilauda > Pyrgilauda ruficollis. The sequence continues at coordinate 2,068,469 of NW_024528155.1, forward strand.
TGTGCATGTCAACTCTAGTTTTCAGGCACAATCTTTCTGGGGTTGATGAGAAGCAGATTACTGAATTACTTTCATAAGAGAAGGAAGTCTTTGCCTTTGGAGTCAAGAGGAGGTTACCAGAGAGCAAAGGTGTCGGTTTTCACTGTTATCATATCCTCTTCTCATTTTTTACTGATTTTCCCACTGTGGTTTGCAGCAAGAAAACATGTTGACTTCCAGGGCAATTGTTTTCCTTCTGTTTAAGTTCAGTGTTATAGCTACTGGTCATAACAGAACAAATATTTTGGTTGTTCTTCAGACAAAACCCTTTTGTATGGGTTACTCCACAGTGAACAGAGGAAATTATATGAGTATGGATCCACAGCGCTCTTTTGTAATGTCTTCCCTTTGGGACAGCGTGAGGGAAGTTGTTTGTTCTCATTTTGGAAGACGAAAGAGTGAAGTGTGTAGTGGAGAAAAGCTTTCACTCTATTTACAGTCTGTTCTTTAAATTAAACTACTGAAAATGCAGCAACTTTATGCTTACTAAGGAGATGACTAATTTAGATGGCATCACTGGTTATAGCTATTATTTGAGCAAATGGAACCAAAAAAGCAGAAATAAAGATGAGTTGCATTTTCCTCATCATGAACTTATGAAATATGTGCTGGTCTATGAAAAAAAAAAAAAAATGCCCTGGCTTCCCAAGCAATGTGTTTTAAAGCAATCATATGAGAAGAAGGGTTATGAAACTATACTACTCGCTGTTCACCCAAGCAAGATTTTACCTGCTTTGCTGGAAGAACAGTAGTTAATCAAGAGCAAAGACTCCATCAGCAGCCAGAAACAGCATAAATAACATTTTGCAAAAGTGAAAGATATGCTCAATGCATATCACACAAACATTTAGACACCCAAACAGCATTACGTGAATATGCAGGAGTAAAATGAAAATAGCATTTTACATTGTAAGTTCATTTTTACAGAAGCATTAAAGTGTCATATGACCTTGTATACAGACCTTAGGATAGCAATTGGGCTGAAAAAGATGGCTATTTCACAAAGAAGAAAAAGTGCTAAAATTGACCCAGTCCTTAACTAGTGGCAACAAATACAATACACAGGTATCATATGCAAAAGTTTTATTTCAACAGTCTCTGCTCATGTGTGTTATGAAAATGAAGACTGGAAGTCAGGCTGAAATGTCATTTGTCTGTCTCTGAGTAGTACCTGTTTGACGGGTAGAAAAATTCACAATAGGGCACAATATTTAGGACTTTGTACAGCCTCAACACCCAGAAGTCTTTGACAGGGTTCAGTCTGTGTAGGTCTGGGAAGTGAAGATACTTGTGACTGGAAGTTAGGTGTGTGTAGGAAATAGCAAACATAACCAGTATTTGCACAACTCACAAGGTCAGCATTGCAGGTTGGAGTGTGCTCACTGATTCTGTTTGCAGATTCTGTTGTGTTCACAAGTGGTACTGAGAAACAGCCAGCATTGTCAGACGTTTCTTTCCTCAACTAATGCTACACAGAACTGTCTTATAAGAAATTTTCCATTAAAATTCAGTAATACTAGAATATATTTCCAAACCTAGTGGAAAACAACCTTCTGTAAAATGTACTTGTTTTGAACTAGAGTAACTAAGGCAAAAATTGAATAGTGCTGTCCCAGAGGGGAGGTTGCAACCTCCTTGGTCTGATTTGATATTTGGGAAAAACATTATTGGAACAAGAAAGAAGATTTATCAAAAGATGTACAAAAGGGCAGTTCCATACTAAAAAATTATTTAAATCTTTCTTATTTTACATTACCACATATATATATATATATATATATTCCAATGCAGTTTTAAGAATTCTAAATAATTGCAACAAGCTTATGCACCCAAACACTTTTTAAAATGTTCCACTTCACAAAGTTATCTGAGAGACAGTGCTGAAGTGTGAAACTGTTTGTTTATATTTATATATTTGCATTTATACATTGGAGATGCAAAGTCTGGGCAAAAATTCAGACTCTCTAGTTTTGCTTTGTTGCAGTTTGTCTGCTGAAGTTAAGTGATAAATCTTCTGCTAAATCCTTTAAATCCTGAAGCCAGCAAGGGCAATATTCATGGTGCTGGGAGGTAGCAAATTATGTTACCTGTAAATCCAACTAAATTTTTTATTTCATAGACCTGAAATATCTTCCACAAATACTTTTGTATAGTGGAATTTATGTAAACATCTCACAATAGTTTTGAGCAGTTGAACTGGGCAAGGTAAATCTCTTCAAATGAGTGCATTACTACTGAAAAGTAAAAATCATCTCTCTTATAAAATTTAAGATTTCATTGAATTCTTTAAAACTTATAAAAATAAAAAATACAAATAATAAGACTCAAACTTTCTCTGCTAACTGTGTCTTGAGACAAGGTTCAAGATGTCAGTTGGAGCCTATTTTTGAAGAGGCACTAAAGAGCTCTGATTGTAACATTAGTGCTTCAGATTGTTAGATAATAGGAATTCAATCTTTCAAAGAAGTTGCTATAATAGCAGTATTTTAAGGGGGAAAATGTTATTTCTTTCCGACCTTTGCTGACAAGATTTCACAGAAAAGCCAAAACAGCCTTTAGCTTTTCTTTTTTTTGTTGTTTTCTCCTATTCCAGTTGAGGACACAACTATCAACTTCACCATGCTTGTGTTTTCTTACTTTTTATTTCACTATGTTCTACATTGTTTTTATCATTTAAACTTTGATTATGACAAAATTATCTGGATTCTCCTATACCATACATTTTCATGGAAAATCTTTTTTTTTTAAAAAGTGAGAAGGATAACAACATGAACATCTCAGCTGCCAAGGGTCAGATAATGGTTCCCGTTGTGCTAAGGTGCTATTAATAGCATGCTTCTTTTCTAGTTAATAAAGTCACTAAAAACTGTTCAGATCTTTTGTGGCAGTCAGGTGAAAGCTGAAGATCTGTAGACTAGTGTAGCTGGTTTGTTGCAGTTTCTGGGAATTGAATAAATAATTTTTAATCCATTTTGTGTTTTCTGTCAAACAGTCAATGGCCTGAAGATTTGGAGATGGGCCTAAACGGGAGTGTTATTAACATTACTCAATGTATGCTAATGTTCTATATACGTTACTGTACATATTCTACTGTCAGAAGATTGCATCTAAGAAAATGGGATCGCTGCTCTCACATCAACAGGAAATCAGAAATCTTTGCTATTGTCAGGGGAGCCACTAAGTGAAATAAGGACAAGAAATTTGGCTTATGTTAGGCTGAAGGGTAATGAAGTTTCCAGAAAAAAAGGCATAGTGGCATTTTCCTTCCCATCTGGGTGGTTAATATATCAGGTTGCAGACCCTGTTGATGATTCATTCTTCCTTATTCATGGACCTCTTCTGTGGTATATCTGCTTGAATAACCTCCACCACTTGAAGCCAAAAGCCATGCATTTCTCACAGCACCTACCTTAGGGCTTTTTTTTTCCCTTTTCTTTTCAATCATAGCAAATGATTGACTCTCTCACTGCTTTTCTTGTTGATGTGACAACTCTATAGAATAAATTAATTTTTTGGTCCTTAATATATTCACTTGCCATGCAAACTTCTAAAGAGTACTAGAGTATTTTCATTGCTTGTTCCTTTTCAAATCTCAGTTTTCCTACTATTACAGCCTTTCCCAATACCAGAAAGTTACAAACTTCTCAAAGGATTTGTTTTCTATGCTTGTTCAGAGGATGTTAATATCATTATATTGAATTATCAGAATATTATGACATTTGAGTCTACCAAATGTTGGTAAAACATATTTTAATATTGGGCTTCCATTGAAATTTGTGCCAGGTGTTCATTATGTGAAACATTATAGATGAATGGTTAAGTAGAAAGCATGAGAAGAGTCTCTTTTTGTTATGTTTGCCCTAGTCTGACTACTCATATGTAAGAGAAAATGGTGGAAAACAGAGTTAGGCCTGACATCCCTAGATGTGATACCACCTGACCTGACAGTAAAATGGTGAATGTAGACTGTATTGTTGAAAATAATAGAAGCAAACAAATCATTAGATATACCATAGCGAACACTGGAAACTTATCTCTAGGTGCCTGGTCAAGTTCTTCCTAGAGTGGGAAGAACCAGAACATTAGGTCCAAAACATCAAGAAAATGAACTTGTGGAAGTCTGTCATTCAAATGAAGACAACTGAAATTCTAGTTAGGCTATTTTAGAAAATGTGAATATTAAAATGCCTTTATTCATGAAGTTGGACTAATGTAATTACATACAGAATACCACACTGAAACATAAGGAAACTATTTTAGTATCTAGAGTATAATTTTTCAATTTTGTTTTTTTACATCTCAGTCCAGAAGTAGCCAAAACAAAAAATCTGGATTTGAGCATCTCTAAATTTTGAAGTATCAGAGTTCCACATCAAGATTAATATATATTGTTACTAATACATAGGCCACATGTCAAGAGTAGTCCGAATAAAAACACTACTCTGGCTACCTGTAGTGTATAGTATTCCCTTGGACAGAATCTGCTAGTGTAGGCAGGGCAATAAATGGTACAATAAGAAAAGAAATCCAATAATTATTAATATTTGTCTAGAATGCAAGAATAAGATAATCCCTTTCTTATTCATAATGCACAACAGAAGGATGCTGGTGCAAATGGAACATCCTTTTAATCTAGTAAAAGTATGGTTTTGCAATGAATAGAAATAACAAAAAATTGTAATTCAGTTTTCCTAGTAGATCCAAGTGGAAATGTAAGTGGTTCAGATTCGGCCTTCTCAGTGTTTCAGTTTTTTTCAACCTTTTAGGAATGATTGTCCTTAACCTCAGGAGGTTTGAATTTTGTCTCAGCCTATGTTGCAACCTCTATTAATCTGTCATTCACACAAATGATAGAAATGCATTGCTGTGACAAATTTCCCTCCATATGATTGACAATCTCTGATAATAAGTATTCTGGGCTGATCTAAATTGTAGGCAGAATTTAATTTACAGTAAAATTTTATGTCCTGCCCACTATGAACAAAATTAAGAATTTTGCAATTTTGTAATCACCTCAAAGAAAAATAACACTACACAGTTTAAAAAATTCAGGAATTACAATGGTGTTACGTTGATATGATTTATCACTTTATTCTTTCATTTCAACTGTTCACCATGTTATGGTACCAATTTAAATAGTAATGCGGAAATCTACCACCATGAATGGTGTCAAGTTTTAGCAAAACAGGGAGAATGCAACAAAATGTCTATGAAACAATAACGAATAATTCTCCTGCTGTTCTTTTTTCCTCATTTTGTGTTGGAAGCATGGTTCTCTGGATCCAGATGTCCTTTTTTCCTATGTGGGAAGGGGTCCATTGGCCTGTTCCAAGTGACTTGAATTTTTCCTACCTGACCGAAGCCTTGAAGCAGTATTAGAAGTGTAATGGTTCACTCACATGGTCTCTCATTCCACTTTCCATAAGAACCTCACTCTGAGAGCTGGTTGTTGATAAACATGTACAACAAAAGAATTGGGTGAAATCCGTGAAATCCAACTTCAACTAGTGTAGCAGCCCTTTACAATTCCAGATATTCAAAAGTTTGCAAAAACATTTCAATTTTTGCTGGTTGACAGACAGAATAATCAGCAAAGACTGATCTTATCTTCTCAAAAAAAAAAAAAAAAAAATTATGCTGAACTGAATGTGCTCAAGTGATAAAAGAGAGCCAGTCGGGGTTTGTCATTTGGTCTTCAGACTGGCCTTTAATTTAAAATTATCAACAGCATGTGTTTTAGAATAAAAGTTTGTCTTGAGTATTTTGTTTATGATAAAACTTGGAATTTTTTGTTAAGTTTATTTTAGCTCTTGCAGCATGAAAATGATCAGTAAACACATGTACTTTTTTCATCTTTTTGGAAAACTAAGTTGCTTCAAATTTACAGAGAAATTTTCTGGTTTGTTCCAAAAAGCTAATTTTGTTTCTCTGGAATAAGGGTACCAAGTACGTGTTTGACTTATCCAGCATGTATTTTCTGTCATATCATGTGTAGAGACTGTGGATTCCCTGTGGGTGTACCCATAAATACATATTTTATAAAATATCTAGAAAGAGGATGTGGATGAGAGAAAGTGACAGTTGGAAAAAAAAAAAATATATATATCCATCTATATATATGCAGACACAATAAAGTATGAAAGAATTTTTTCAAGGAGTTGCACTATTCACATTTAGTAGATTGCTTTCTGAATAACAGTTTATATGTTTTTCTGTATAGGCTGCCATGCACAAAACTGAAAGACTATTTACTTCTGAGCTAGGACTAGAAGCAAAGACACTCCAAAGAACAGATAAAATTTTTAAGAGAAATTGAGAACATTTAAATTCATGGTGAATGGTATAATACATTGGATATTTCCAGAACCAGGCCCTAGTATCTTCATATGCTAGGCTAAGTACTGCATGTGTCACTTAGGGAGTTAACTGATGTGTTAGCGAAAGCATGCTCCAGAGGAAATGGTTTGCACAAAGAAAAAGCTGTCATCTCACTCAGAACATAAACCTGGGCTCTAAACACTTGACACAGTGGCTGGTCTCAGGCACTGGAGCAGGTGTAACTTGGTCAAGGTCTGAGCTGTAAATTTACAGAACAATACACTCATCATTAGGCTCCCAGTTTCCCACTTACAGTTCCCCTAAGTAAATGCTTGAAAACTGTCTGCACACTGTCAAAATCCAACACGTCTCTACAAAGTGTAGTCATAATTATTAAGAATACAGGTGTGTGAGAAACTGTCACAAACACTACTAAAATGGTGACAATTGGTGCTTTGGGTTTTTGACTGATTCATTTTGGTGTATGCAGGGAGAAAATTCAAATAACTTGTTCTAATCAAGAAATCTATCCTGCACATAATTCAAGGAATTTAACTGTCAGATAAATGGAAAATTAGCTAGAACTTAAGGAGTGCGCACAACCTTGTCATATGTGATAGTCAAACTAAGTGATGTGGAAGACTTTTTAATTTTTTACTGTTTTTAAAGAGTTATTTCCCATGGGAACTTGGTTCTTTGACAGTGAAGGTACTGAGCATTAGTAAGTAAAGGAAATGGTTGAAATTGCAACCTCAAAAGAACAGCAGTAAATTAAGTTTCTTTTGTTGTCTCCTTACAATTGTCTTCCACTTCCAAAAATTTCTACATGTTTAGTGTGAAATTTAGTACAGTGTATTGGTGTGTATTTCCAGGAGAGCAAATCGGTCTGGCTGTCATTTCGGGTGTGCACTGGCTGCATGCGATGACAGTCTTGCTTCCTTCATCCTCCTGCCCTGAATGTGCACAAGGCTTGGTCTGCCTGGGTGGTTATCTCCTTGATCCAAGGAAAACAAGATACCACTCCTCTGGCAGGTAAGGCCACATCCGTAGTTAAGTCCCCAGCATAACATAAATAGCCCTTGAAAATGGGAAGAAGGCCTGTTTTTCCAAAGCAGGTAGATCTGATACCACTATCAGAATTCCGAGGTCATGCTTTCCCTGGGGACTCCTTAACACACGATGCATTTATGTAGGGTGTAAAATCTCTGTTCGTATTTCAGTAAGCTCTAGGAATTGTTTGTTACAGGACAGTCCCCCATGGACGGCTGGATATCTCACAAACTATTCTTTAATAAATATGTCTATTAGCCGAGTCTCAGAAGCAGCTGTTTTCTCTGAACTAGGAGCCCAAGCACATGTTTGATTTATCCAGCATGTATTTTCTGTCATACCTTGTGTAGAGACCATGGATTCCGTGTGGGTGTACACATAAATTTGTCCTTGAATGACTAACTGTAATTTCTCTTGTGAAAGAAGTAGTAGGGTTTTTTTGTCCCTATTATTATTCATTTGTTGGAAAAATACTTTTGTTTAAAAATTACAATTCAGTTAGACAAAATAGGGAGAAGAAGTGATATCAACTAAGTATTTCCTTCTTAAATATTCACTGGTTTTGGCGGCTTTCAGTTAGTTATAAATCATTGATTGTGTTTTCCTTTGCACTTAAGTAAGTTCCTTTATACCTTCTTTTATGTAAACTCAGTAAAAGCTATACTTATGTTGCACTCTCATCCTTATCCTAAATGTATTATGGTAAACCTGAAAAGGTCTCACTGGGTGCTTTCCTGGCGTCAAGTGCCTTATGGTCTTCCCCTGAGACTTTTGCTATACTGGTGGTGTCATTCAGAGATTCCAGTCTTAAAAGAAAAGTGGCTAAAATGTTGTTCTTCCTCCTTCACCCATGAAAATTACCCTAGTATTTCCATGAAAAGATTTTTCTAAAGAACTTAGAGGAAGGAACTCAGATTCAATTCCCCATACATGCTGTGCACCTTATCCTCTCCTGCCACAATATTTGGTTCTGTCACTGTATTTCCCACCTTTTTTGTAATTGCAGCTCATGATTGTCCATTTATAAAGCAACCTGGGGTTTGACAGTTTCCTAATGAGATGTTACAAGCCCTCATTACAGCTACTTTCAAATATCTGAATGTGGTGTCTTTGGGGGTTTTTTTAGATTTTTTTTCATGGTTTTCACTACAGTGAGAAGGTTAAGCAAGCAGGGATCCTTTTATTTCATTTGTAGCCCCTTATTTTCAGCTCTCCAGAGAAGGCGATTAACAGTGCAGCCCTAGAAAGCCTTCAGTTTTAAATGTTGAACTCCACATGAAGCAGTCAGTTCATCGTCCTTTTTCCAGTTGTAAGTTTTGACAATTTAGAAATACATTTTCATTCTCAGATACTGTGAAGAAGAGCTTCTCTCTAAATTTAATCTTTGGAGAACTGTCTGACGCATTTTTCATATTGTTTGGCAGACATATGAAGCAACTGTTAATCATCCTCTGAGTCACACTTTGCCAGCTGGATCAGAGTATCCTATTTTCTAGGCAGATTAATCTATATGTTGCTGCCCCATAACCTACTTTGAAGTTTCAGACCTTATTCTGCTGGAGATACCCAACATAGCAATGGAGAGAAATCAGGTCCTTGGCACACTCTAAGGCTTTTGTCAAGTCACTGTCTTTGAAATGTTGCAGGACTCTTTAATATTCTAAAAAAGCAGTAGAAGTTTCAATATGGTCACCAAAAAGATGTGGCGTTACTTGAAGTTTTGACCTTAATATCACAAGGATATCAATCTTCATTTGCAAGTTGGATGTCTTCCCATGGGTTAGATTTCAGGCAACAGAAAACTGATCAGATGTTTCTACTGTGTATTTGAAATAAATGTGTTGTAAGTGACTTATTTTTTGGGGTGTCCAAGCTGAAATACTTTGGCATATCTATTTTTAAAAGTCAAATATGCAGTACTGCAAGAATGCTCCAAATACATTATTGATTTATTCTAGAAAAATGTGTGCAAACATTAATTTATACATATATTTGAGAGGGGAGAGCAAGCAAACACACACATAAATACATTCAGTCACATACGTATGTTTACAGAAAGTGGACATTGGCCTTTTTTTTCTGTGAAGAAGTAACGTTTTATCCAAATGTAATCAACTAATATTCATATTGTCTATTGAATCTCCTACTACATTTAACTTTTGTGACATATTTCCATAGCTTGAAAGTATTGTTGCTGTACCTCTGCAATGATAGTTGTGAATATTCTAATAAACAATTGCCTATAAAATTTGTTCCCACGTTTTAAAGGATTTGGAAGCTGTATAGTGACTGAGACAAGAAACAGTAAAAGAGATAGATTTTATCTTTACTTAATTTAGCTGAAAGTCAAGCCAGTTATTGAGTCTCCCCCGAGGTACCAGCTAGTTGTTTAAATCAATTTTTTACCTGAAGGTCATTAAAGTTTCTGATTTTCTAGACACTCAGCTCAAGAATTTGTTGATGAGTTGAACATATCAGAGCTCATTGCTGTCTCTGGCATCAAGGAGACTTTTGCATTTACCAAGTGGCGTAAAAACCTTTAATAAGGTGAAGAAACAAACTGTATATTTTCCAAACTAGGCACCCAAAAAGATTTCACATACTTCAGGATTCAGCTTTAATACCTTTGAGATACAAGGCTCCATCTTTAGAACAGGTGAAGCAGAGGTTTTACAGCCACACCTGATGCAAAAGTCTGAGGTTCTACAGAGACAGGAAACTTTAGGTAGTGTGTAATAAATACGACCATAACCTGAAAAAAGGAAACACAACATTAGCAAAAGCACCAAATTAACAGAGAGAGGGTTTTTTCCCAATGCACAACTCTCATTTGTAGTAATAAGTAGGTAGTGACATGCGGAAAATAGCACGTAATTTCACATGGTGCCCAACATATCTTTCCAAACAGATTAGAAAAGAATGATGATGAATTGAAAGACCAGTATTGCTTACTTGCCCAAAGTTGCATTTGTTCCTCTGCTGTGAAACTGTATTATTCTAATTGTTTTAATTATATTTTTTTAAACAATCATTTGCCAGCCAAACTCCAGATAACTTCAGAAACTAATGAAAATAATTATTTTTCTCTATACTTCTTACTAAGTTACAGACATCTCTGTGGATTGTTATACAGGAAGTAAATGAGAAGCAAAAAGAAATATTGCCTTTTGCTTATATTGGGGCTATGACACGTAGAAAAGCACCTAATCCTGTGTGAGTCCTGTGCATCGTTTTTAGCTTGAGCAAACAGTTTTGCTACACCCTGCCTTATTACAAGCATAACACAGATGTGGATTATACCTCTTTCCGTCTGCCCTGATACTTATTCTCACAGCTGTGAAGGATCAGAACAGTTGTTAAGGTGACCTCTATTAAACTCTTGGATGATTTGCTTAAAGCATCTAAATTGATATTCTTCATAAATTTTCATGTAGATGTAAGATCTTGACCTGGGGTTCTCCTATCATTCTGAGTGTTTGATCCCATCTAAACCTTCTTTGTTACAAAGGCTGAACTAATCCATTGAATGGTGCTCCTTAATTAGCAGAGATATCAGTTTCAGATCTAAAATTTGGGACTGATGTGTTTGTCAAAAAATTTTGAAATGAGGGCCCAGCTGTGCTGTGTCACTTTCATGATGTGCTACAGGCGTTTTTTTCCAGCTATCACATGCAATGGAACAAGCCATTATTTCATTACAGCAAATGCAAACACCCAGAGCTTTACTGAGACACTGTTTCCTCTGTACTGGAAGCATGGTGCCAGACTGAATACAGAACAGGAATGTTTCAGCACACAATGGATTTCAAAGACATTGTGTAAATCAGCTGTTCTCTCTCACCTCTACTGTTGTGTCCCAGGTTCTCGAGTTGTCAGTGGTTTCCTATGGCACTGTCACTTCTTAGGAATACCTTTCTTCTTGCTTTAGACAGTGTAGGTCTAAAGACTGCACATCAGTCAGACTAGAGTGAAGGAGAGATTTCAGGCTATCAGAGATTAAGAAATCCTCACACTGTAATTTTTCTCATACAAATAAAGGATTTTTTCTCTTCTTTCATAGCTTATTTTTCTACGTGGTTTTTGCTTATCAATTTTTACTTAGACTGTCTTTTAAATCTCTTTAATATGGTTGAGATTATTGCATTTTTTTGATATCCAGAGACTGCATAATGATACCATTTTGTCTGCTAAGCACATATTTTGGAAAATATCCTCTGGGATGATTCAAAATAATCCTTTATTTTATGTTATTCTGTTGTCTGATATCTGTAATACAGCTATTTTTCTTCTGCAGTTGATATAAAGTAAATGGAGAGGATTCTAATTTTTCTTTGCTGGTGTATAAATGTGTCATTTCATACAACTAGCTGTTTTTCTTTGTTGTAACTTCTTCCCCTCTGTTTTAGCCTGCGGCTTCCCTTTTTATTTGATCAGTATAGTTTAGAGCATCACTTCTTCCCAGGAGAAAAACAGGATTTCAAATTGCTACTCATGATTCCTAAGGCGAACTGAAAGGGCGCTGACTGAATTAATGTTTCCTTTGCTGTTTTCAGGCCTTATTGGTTTTATTTCCTTTCCTCATGGATCTATTTTTTTTTCTGCCTCTAATAAAATTCTTTATCCAAAGACTGACAATTATTTTTTTCTCAGCAGTTTACAGTTCACCAGAATACAATTTATTAATTAGAAAACTAATCAATCTGAATATTTCCTGACACAAGAGATGAATGAAAATTGCAAAAAACCTAGAGTAAAAAATTTCTATCTGTATCATCAGAGGGAAAGCCATATAACTTGGTATTCATGTTACATACCCAGTGTCCCCAGGAACAAATCTTACAGAACTGGAGCTATTGCTATGGATTTCTTAATATACTCAAATCCATAAAATTATACTTTTTTTTTTGTTTTCTGAAAAGTGTTTTCATACAACACAACTAGAATTAATAATATTTTTAAAGAGAATCTTCTTCTAAAGCTAATTAAATTTCTATGAGAAAACTCCGAACTTTTCCAGTCTAATATTAGAAACAAAATTTTAGGCATCATTATTGTTTGAGGGAGTGTGTGTTGTAAATTTGATGTTAGAACTTTGAAGCTATTAGCAAATCTGGCATTGACCTTGAGATCAATAAAACCAACTTAAACCTTGAAACACTGTCTCTTCTGTATTTATATACAAGAGCATAGATCCAGGTTCTTGATTCCCCACATATGGAACACCATAACCAGTAACTGAGACTGATAATTGTTAAGATCTATTCTTCTTGTCTAATATTCAGATTGCAAGATCACCGGGCAGAAAATTTTCTGTAGTACAGGGTTTTGTCATAAGTACTTTTATTTATAGGAAACAAACTTTTATATATAGGAAATTAGATATTAGTGCTTTTATGTTTTCCATCCCAAATCCAACCATATATCATACTATGTTCTTTGAATTTAAGGAAATGTGCCTTAGAAGGGTATTACAGCTGCAAGAAGATGCAGCACACAGACCATCTGACTCCAAATCTTCTTAGGACATCCTACTAGATGTGTTTACAATGGAGGTGGTGAGACACTGGAAAAAGTCATCCAGAGAAGCTGTTGCTCCTTCACTGGAAGTGTTCACAGACAGGTGAAATGGCACTTTCAACAGCCTGGTCTAGTGAAAGCCGACCCTGCCCAAGAGGGATTGGACAACATGGTTTTTAAAGATCCTTTCCAAGCCAGACATCCCATGATTCTGTTTTCCCATACTCCACTGCCTTCCAGCTCACACAAAAGGATGACGCCACATAATTCTTATTCAACAAGTCTGGCCATTTGTCTTTCAGCAATGACTTTGACACTTTTAGTGATGTTATACTTCCATTGATTTATTCATGTTCTTTCGTTATTTCTGATAATGTAACTCCTTCTCAAAGAGTTTTTTGTTCTTCATATTGGCCTGGAAAGATTTTTTTTCAGGAAATTCTAACCAAAATAGATATATGGGGAAAAATAAAAAGATAAGAAAAAGGAACTCCAATCACCTGAGAGGTGAGAAATAAAACTTTTTCACAAAGTCATGTTGCCACTAAAGGTACCTGTGTTTTTTTCACATCAGTGAGAATATTGTTTGGGAACAGTTTGGAAAGAAATGTAAAGAAAGCTCTTTTCTCTAAACAATCTTTTTATTGTTTTTCCTAAAGATGTTCTTTGCCATCTTCAATAGCCCTTGTTCATAATTATTTCACAATACCAAATGAGAGGATATGTAAAGTTATGCATCAATTTCTAGTATTCGTCACTCCCTGCATTTAAAAAATGTGTTTAAGTTGGAAGTCTGTGTCTCTTCCATCCTTTCATCATTAATTGAAAAGAGAGGAACTGCCAGTGGATACTCTGATCTCAGCTGGGCTGAATCTAGACCTTTAAATCTATTTTATATTCATTCTGTCAGGAGGACTTTAAAATTTACTCTGCAATGACGTATTTTACTTTCCCTTGATTAGATTAATATATTTGCAGTAAGTAGAGATGGCAGGATCACCTCTTCGGCTCTTTGATTATCTGTGGGAAGAATATGGAACTGCAGAGGCTGGAAAATCAGGATTAAGCACTCATTATGAAGTTCTGAATCTGCTATTTGATGTAACCTTTGACAGAAAAGTCAAAGCTTGAAAACATGTTTTATAATGACATTGCAGGTCAGGGTCAGACTTCCAACTAATTTTCCTTCTTCATATTAACACAAATGAATTGTGTTTGCAATAGTCAGTTTGTCTGGTTTTTTAAATTAACTCTGTATCAAGCTCTGGCTAGGGTTTTGGCCTGTTCCTGCTGTGAAGGTCATGCTTATGCTTGTCTTCTTCACCCCATAAACTCCATCAGCCTGCTGGTTATTGGTTCAGGGAACACAGACTTTTGCTAATACTGAGCACCATGATAAAACAGAGGTCAACAATGTACTGAACATCTACCACATGAAAGCATTTTAACCACCTGCAGTTTGATAGAAGCTGTGGATATCACTCAGCCTAACACTGGGTGAAATGTTATGCACCTTTACAAAAAGATGCAAATAACTCCGCTGCTTTTGCCAAGGGTGAAGAATGAGTAAGTGGGTGTGTGATTAGGCACTGCTCATGATGTCTGTAACAGCTTCCACATCAGAGTCCTGGAGAGGAAGATATTTCACCTCTCCTGCTATGTGTTAAATAGCATCCTATACAAAATTGCTCATATATAACTGCAGTATTTGTCGGCACTAATCTTTATTATTTGATTGCAAATAGTATTTGTCGGCACTAATCTTTATTATTTGATTTGATGTGGAAGTCTTATCACTGGGTATATTAAAAAACTTGGGAGCAGTCTTGGAAAGGGAGTGGCAGATGTTCCATGCTGTTTCCTGTGTCCTGATATGGAATGGAAGTGGAGCTCAGCAAGTCCATTTTTTCTGGTATATTGGTTTGGTCATTCGAGTTAATTTTTCACTGTCCTTATTAGTTCGTGCTTAATTAGCAGGAACAATATAAAGAAGTAGCAGAAGAGTGAAAATTGCCAGGCAAAGAAAAACAAAGGAATACAAACCAAAAAGGAAATTCAGATAATCTTTGCAGTATTTCTTTGTTATTGCAACCTGACAACCTGCCATCCCTCCCTTCTTTGGAAGACCCAGGAACCTTCCCCATTTTCATGCCTCCTACATCTCCTTCCCACCCTCTATGCAGACTTTCTGTCTCAATATTCTTTGGGGGAAATGCAGAATCTACAGCTTTTTATGATAGCAAAACTTATTTTTGGGTAATCACAAAGCAGGTATTAGCAGTCAGCTCCATACTCAAATTCTCAGAATTTCGATATATCTGCATACCAAAGCACTTGTGAAAAGTGATTAGGGCTATGTCCACCAGTGCAGCCAGTGAGAATTCAGAAATTACTTAAAGGCTATTATTTGTAATAATAGGGTATCTGCAGGAGTGAAAATCTGCCTAAGTAATTCATCATCAAATTTACTTTATAAATGCTTGAAAATTACTGCTAGGCCTTTGGCGGCAATGAATTATGTAGTTTAGCTGTTCTGTATAAAGAAGATGATTGTTTTCTCCTTCTTTCTTCTTGGCTCCACAAAATGACAATGTCTGAGTGACAGCAGCCATGAGTCCCTGGCCTCCTTAGTCTAATTCTATCGAATATCAATTGACAAGATTACAAAATGCTGACATTTTTTTCACTGACATTACAGTATGTAAAACTTTACCTTGGGATGGACTGCAAAGTTAAGAAAAATGCTGATGGCAGCCAAAATACTGCATGATAGTGCTGCTGTGGCAATAAGGAACCTATCATTTTGTACTACACTTTGATAAACAGAAGTACCTCGTAGTAATAAAAAAAGGCCTCTTCTTTATGAACACATTTCAAATTGTATTTAAAAGCATAACATTGATTTTTCTGGGCTGTATGTTTTCAAAGATTGCTGTGTGATAATATTGTTCAGTTGTGTCACGCTTTTCCAGAAAAAGCCTTCAATGACCTTAGGAGTCTTCACATTTTAAAAATACTGTACCATTTTTCTCAAGGCATGGCCTTGCACACATTACTCAAACATTCATTTCTTTCATATGCAGCAGAGGGAAACCAATGTTTGTTTACCTGCCTAATAAGTGTCTTGTGGGAATTAAAGTATTGATGTTCAGTAACATGTTTAAGTAATGTAACCAAATGAAGCTAATTAGATGTTTAAGCATTGCTGTTACCTGGCTGATGAAAGGAAGATAAAAGTCGTACTTGAAGGCAAGTTGGAACCATAATATTTGAGGTGAGGAACCCCATTCTGTGTCTGTTCATTATAGTTTATGATAATGACTTTTGTATTTGAATGGGACAAGTGAATTTCAAAGCATTTCTGTGATGCTATAAATTTCCCAGACCTTGATTTCAGATTAAGTACCTTGGAAGTCAGAGATCCTTGCTTTACTGGAATATCAGTTTACCAGACCTCTGACTGTATCAACAGCTTTTCACATTGGGGACCACTCTTCCGTCTGCAAAAAAGAGTAGATTGATTAGACTTCCACTTCTGACTGGAAACTCAAAACACTCAAAACGACTATCCAGAGTCAAAAACTCTAGCTGATCTTTTCCTATCATGTTCTCCATAAAAGTATCTGAAGAGCTCCAAAGGAAATTTAAGCATTACCCTGGCAGAAGACAGCAACTGGAGATGGGAAAACTGTCCTTGCAAAACCTGTTTGAACTTAGTGAGTCAGATTTTGGACATTACAAATTTTCAGGACCTGTTTTCAGGTCATCACACTTAATGTGGTATGATGATGGAGGAGCTGTTCTGGTCTAAAACTAGGTGTCCTTAAAAGCTGAAGTAATGTTATTATCTAGAGTAGATTTTGATGTGACTAGCCTTTCAAATTTATGGGTTTTCGTTAGCAAATAAGATACCTGAGAATCACTAAACAGTGTTTGATGAAAGGTCCACCAAATACACAGAAGATGTAGTCGATGTCTGAAAAATACCTGTAGTAGACACTTCTTTAGAAAAAGGAACAGTTCATATAGGAAATGACTGGCCCTTCTCGTCTTCTTGCAGCTTCTTCTCCACAACAATCTACTGACTTTCTGTGTTAGATATTGCATATGGACAGCTATATTTAATAGACACCAGCAAATCTATATTCTACCTCCTTTTTAAACCTATTTATACATTCAGTTTTGTGTGGGACTATTTCTATAGTCCTCATTTTTATGTATCGTATGAAAAAGTAATTTATTTTACTTGTTTTATACTTGCAGTGCTCTCTTTCTTTTGAGAATCCACTGCTCTTCATGTTTTTATAGGTCTCTACTTGCACATGGAAATGCCTCACACAACTGATCATGCATGTGGCCCTTCTTGGTTGTGTTTCTATATCTTATACAAGAAAAGCAACCAGAACTCAAATGCAGTGTTCAAGAAATTGGAGTTAGACAATGATCAACACGGTGATTTCTATCTACTTGCCAGTTCCTTTTCAATTAAGTGCCAATACTCTCCTCTCATTAAACTGATGTCCACAGGGAGCTACTTAAGTGACTCCAAGCCATACACATTTTCAAAAGCAAACGTAACCAACACATACAGCATACTGTCATTTAGAGGTGCTGGGAAGATAGGATTTACATTTCTGTTATTTTCAAGGGACTTTAAAATAAAGTATACTCATAGAGCTGTCTTGATTGCAAATCACAGAGAATTAAAAGAATGTCAAATGTCATTCCAGTGTATATTTTACTGCCATGGTAACACAAAGGTGACGGGTGAGCAGGTTAAGCTACAAATTGCCTAGTCAGCTATTTAAAGATCCCAGTGAAATAAAGTCACTTAATCAGGCTTATCACTGCTAGTGCTACATATTCAAGAAAATCTATTAAAGCCAAAGTCAAAATGCTGGGTGTTTTTGTGTTGTCTCTGTTCTCTGTGTGCTACAACTCTAGCATACAAACCCTGGTCTGTGTGCTCTAGTGTATCCAACATGGCCAATCAATTAACATTACTGATTGTCAAAGGCTGTTTTGCCACCATGTTAAATAGTAGTTTGCTTTCTTTTGCAAATACTCTACATGGTGAATTTTCTTACATCATTTGTAATTAAAGCTTAAACTTTTCAAATAAATCTTTTCATATGCTAGATGCATTCCAGTTGCACGCATCTCAATTAACAATAAAAATAGAGGCCCTGAAAAGTGCACTCCTGGGTTTTCTCCTTCTAACTAATATAAAATTATATGCATAAAATACAATTTTAATCTGTGGTTGTTGCCAAGTAAAAATGCATTATAATAAAAAACACACAGAACAAGGGTAGAAAATAATTTTTGCAAATTCTTAGCTAATGTTCTTCCAGGATAGTGGAAGAATAGTTATTTGGAAAAATAAGTAAATAAGTAAAAATGTTTGCTGCAGTTTATTCTTATTGTAAGGCAGTAGAAGTTTACATTGCTTGATTACATTAATATCAGTTAAAACAAATACATGGTCCCTACCATCATACAGTAGCTTGTAGTGTTGTTCTATACATATTATAATATAAATTTTATAATTATATATTATTAAATATAAATTTTATAATTATATATTATTAAATATATAATATAAATTTTAATACTGATTTACTGTTCACTCCACAGACATAGTTGGCCTCAGCAAGTTTTGTGGTATGATCAAAAAGAATGCTGTGTTCATTTTTTATCCATACCTAGAACTTTACTAGAAACTTTAAAAAAAAAGTGGATCCCATACCTGTTCTTCCCTGCAAAAATACATGAGGAATTTTCAAAGCTTGGGCAAGTCACAGTGCAATGTTCCAACATAAGGGACAAAAAAAAAAAAAAAAAAAAAAAAAAAAAAAAAAAAAAAAAAAAAAAAAAAAAAAAAAAAAGAAGCAGAGAGGAAATAGGAAATGTCCACTTGAACTTAACTTCAAATAAATTAATGGAAACAGTTTTTCCCATGACAATCTCAGAGGCTTAGCACTTATGATACTCTTTATTAGTATGAGGAACCTACACCAGTGTTATGATAGGTTATTAGCACAATAATTTCTAGATAACAAGGTGGTTACTCAAGTGGTACTACTTATCCTATCTTTGCAAAACACGACACATAAACACAAGTGATTACTGTGTATGGTTAGTTAGGGACCTCTTTCCCAGCCTCTCCTAATTCACATCTCCTGCAGCAGACACCTTTCCAGGGATTCAGACCCCAATTCAGAAAACCTATGCGCCTATTTAAATTTAAGCATGTGAATAAACCCATTCATTTCAGTGGGAATACTTGCTGCAAAAATTAAGCATGTGTTTGGGTTAAGGCTGATGAGGGTCTATGGTGTAGTGCAGAGAAACATGCCACCTACTGTTTCATCAACATCCTGTCCTGAAACACCTGGGTTTTCTTTGGAAATTGTCCATCTTGTTAAAAAACAGACTCAAACTTGATTAGCTTATAAAATCTTAAATAGCTTGAAGTATGAAGTAGCTCAGCTGTATGTGCGTATGCAAGAGAAGTTTTGTGCCAGGAAATAGACTCACTAATTTTTCAAAGTGAGCTTATTTTTTTCCCAATGGTTTTTTATTTATATCAAGATAAATTATTAGAAGGAAATCACAGTTTATTCATCTCATGAAATATTTACATTCTTGTAGCTATTTTCAGCATATCAATTTGAGCCTCAATTCAGTCCTTGATTTCAAAGGAAATGAGATCAAACCTATAGAACATAAAACTAAGCTTTCAGCAATGTAGTTCTGTTAAAAATGTTCACCAAAAATTAATATTTTTGCTTTATTTGTACAAAACCAGGATTTTTCTTTTCGTAGTCATGTACATTTAGGTTTGACTCCACTAAACCACATGGAGAAGACCATAGCTCCAAGTTCCCAGAGAGTCTGGGCCAGGCTCACGTGTCTGGCCTCACCTGTGGTTGCTCACTATTCATTCCAGAGCAGCTCATTGTGTCATGTGTGGCGGACAATGTCAAAAGATCTCTTTGGTTTTGATCAGAAACCCATTGAGGTGCAGGTGCATAGCAAGACAGGAAAAAAGCCTACTGAGGTAATCCAAAATAACACTTGAATATTTGTAGAAGTTACCTTTGTTGTAGCTTTAGTATTGTGTTATGCAGAGAATCAGCTTTATCCACATGTGCACCTCTGGTTAACTCCATTCAATCACTGATGGAATTTTCTACAGCATCTGCTCTGGGGCATGCTTTAAATTGTTCATACCTTCATTATTTGACAACCTACTCTAATCAACTCTAATAAAATCTAGGAAAAATATGTACTATTCACTGAGGACTAGTTACGTGTACCTGAGTTTCATGTACCAAACTTTTGTCATTTGTAAGTTATTCTAAGGAGAAAAAATTAAGTCGGAACAACTTTTTCTTTCTTTATTAAAACATGTAATATTTTCACAAAGGCAAAAATCAGAAACAAATTAAAGCATTTTACCCAGGCTGTAGAAGGGGGGGAAATTTGCCTTTGAACAGAGACAAGTTATGTATAATCATGAGGCAGAAAGGTGAGAATTTGGAACATGAGCGTCTGCAAGCAGGTACTTCCAAGAACAAAAGTTTTCAACTTTTGTCCTACCTTCATGTCTTTCCTAATTTCTTCCACCTCATTGCCATTCTGATCTCTCTCTCTCCCTTTATTTCTCTTCTAACATACTTACCAATTTGTTTTTGACTCTTTTCAAAGTTAGTAACATTCCTTCATCCCTCCTCCCATTGCCTAGTATTTGTGGGTTCTGGAGCTATCTGTTGATACCTGGGAAGCAATAAACTCTTTAATAATTTCATGGCTTGAAAGATGCAGTTGTAGGTGTTTAGTGTCATTAAAGTAAAAGTTTTGATTTCACTGAACTGGAAGCACTAAGTTTCCTGCATGGGCCTAATGCCAACAAACCAAGTTTTCTAATATGTACCTTGTCTCATCTGTTCAGCTGTTTGTGGCGACAGCTAATGAAGGGGAGAAGAGAATACAGAAGAGAGGTGAGGAGCAAATCCAATGGCACTTGGAATGTCCCTAAAAAAAATGTGATTCATGGGCATAAGTATGTCATTGCCATAAATGACACATTTTCAGAAATGCTTATCTGTAATTAATTTGTCCACTATATGCGATTAATTTAACATGAAACTTTATTTGCTATTCCATTTCTCTTGTAACTCTCTCAAGTGAAATAACCAGGTGAATTCTTGGCAATAAACTGAATGATCCTATGTGATGGTTTTGGCTAGGGTAGAGTTAATTTTATTCACAGTGTCTGGTATAGGGCTGTATTTTGGATTTGTGCTGAACACAGGGCTGATGATACAGAGATGTTTTTGTTATTGCTCAGCAGGGCTTACACAGAGCCAAGGCCTTTTCTGTTGTTTGTACTTCCAGTTGTGGTGAGGAAGTTGGGAGAAGACATAGCTGTGACAAGTGACCAAAGGTATATTCCAGACCATTATGCTCAGTGCATAGAGTGAAGGGAAGAAAGAGCAAAGTGAGGATGTTTGGAGTGATGGTGTTTGTCTTCCCAAGTCACTGTCACATCTGATGGGGCCCTGTTCTCCTGGAGATGGCTGAACACCTGCCTGTCAATGGGAAGCTTTGAATTAATTACTTGTCTTGCTCTGCTTCTGTGTGTATGTTTTGCTTCCCCTATTAGCCTGTCTTTATCTCAAGCCATGAGTTTTCTAGCTTTTACCCTTTTAATTCTCTCCCCAGCCCTGCTGGTGGGCTATGAGCAAGTGGATGTCTGGAGCTTGGATTCTGGCTGGGGTGAAACCATGACAACTCAATAGCCACATGTCATCCTCATCCTTTTTCTCTTTAAAACATAAGGTATTCTGAAGAGACAGGCATAAGATATTCTGAAGAGATCTTCACAGTCTACTGATCATCTGCATGAAAACATTGCTTCAGCTTCATGACTACGCTATAGAGGCAGGGTTTTTTCCTGTAGATAGCACAAGAACACTAAATTACCCACTTTGGTGGACTCAGGTTTCTCCCAAGGAAATCAGTGAGCTCTGTGACACAGCCTTAAGAATGTTTCAGTGCTGTGGAGCTGATCAGAACCAGATGCCATTAGGGGCTTTAAATGTGACTCTGCCATTTTCTGTACATAAAGTTTAGCTCTTTGTGCTTCATTGTGCACAGTGTTAATTTAAATCCAAAGCCTTCAGTAGACTGAACCCACCAAACTGCTAAAAGACACAAGTGTGAAGTGTGTTCTTCTACAAAAGAACTGCTCTAAATACTTGTATGCCTCTGCAGCGATGGTCTCTCTGATAAACTGTGTACATGACACTTTATTTCATAACAAATTTGTCCCTCTATGGCTGATATTCCTGCTCTTTCTGTGAACAGAGGTATGATATGATCAAGTGAAAAAACTTATGTATCTGCAACTGAATCTGAGCAGGAAGTTATCAATCCACTAACATACAAACTGGGAGATAATGTGTGACAGTCCATTCACCTTAATTAGGTCTTATTAGAACTTCCAAATTATTAGATTCTTACAATGGTGGTGCAAAAGCTGTTATCTCACAAGTTAACGAGTATCAGAAATAAAAATTGTTACTAATGAGGAAATGCTGAAATTAATCCTTAACTACTCCAAAAGCTAATTTTTTTAAGATTAGATTGTGTAAAATAAGATACAATAAATACGGAGACAAATTGAAATGTTATCAAGGGGTAGGCTATTTCCCAGTCCAAAGCAGGTTGTCAGTTTCATTTTTGAGGGAGGAAATTCAGCTATCTATTTCTAAGATAAATTATTTTGATCCTTTCAAACAGTTTCTTTACAATAAAAATTTGGAAAAGGCAGAAGTAGAAAATTTTCTATAAAAATCAGTTAAGGTTGAATAATGAAACAACTTTGTCCTAGTGGATGGGGGAGCTATAGGTAAAAATTTTACTTGGTTCTTTCTGCAAGCCTTGAAAAGAGAAAATGACAAAGTTGAAGCCTCTAAACAAATATAATATTAACTTTACTAGCCATATAACCCAAATTTAAGAACTGTCTCTCTTTATCACCCTCTTCAGTCTTTCTGAACTGGTTCTTAGTTTTGGGAAAAAAACTTTAGACGGATTAACTTGGCTTCTGTTGTCCTTGACAATCTAATTTCCTATAAAGTAGTCAACTAGGGGTGAACATCCTAAAAAGGTTTTTCCTTTGAGTGCTGTAGGTTCAGATCTTTAAAGCGGTTTCTTCTACTGATGTCATTGCAGTACTGCAAAGAGGACACGTGAGAAAAAATAAAACATATGTGGATTTGATAATACTCTCTTTCTCCTGATTAACTCAGTACATAATTTGTATCCTTTTTTGTTCCCTTGACTGAACATATGGTGGTTCCAAATCAGGTGGGCTAAGCAACACTGGCAGAAAAATAGCTTTTCTGAACTTAGAACTCATCATCTTCTGTGTATTCTGATTAATTTTCTGGTGAACTGCAGTTGCAAGACAGCCTTTTCCATTTATTCCATTATACTTAAGTCTGCTATATCCTCTCCTATATCCTCTATATCTTTATGCCTTTTGTTTTGAGCTAAACAGTCTTTACAAATAACTGCTCAGTGGGAATTTTCTATGTCATAACCAGTTTCATTGCCATTTTCTAGACCTTTTCATGTTCCTCTTGTTAGCTAGTATGATATTTTCTGAGATAGCTGGCCAGAACAGGTCACTGTACCTGAAATATTCTGTGCACTAATTCTGTAGTCAATTGCATAAGACTACATCTTGCTTTCTGCTGGTTTTGTCCTCCTTATTGCTTCAGATTTTCTTTAATTTAATGTCATGCATAGTGGCATGCACATTTTTCCTGAATTAACAATTCCTGGGTTGTGGTATGATGGACAGTTTCTTTCTGTTACAATACATGACATTATCTTTCATTCAATTGCAGTACACTATTGATCCTGAGAAGATCTTGAAAATTTACTATGGCACTAATCTCACCTAAGATAGCTCATTCTAACTTGCTTGAAAAACCATCCACCCAACATCAGGTGAATTATTACCTCAGCAGAAGTGTTGTATGCAGCTGTCATTAATAAACCTTCCCACTATGGCCTTGTCTGAGCAGATTCCCTTTTTTCAAACCCCACAATATTCTGTGCCAGAAAATTTCCCCCTCTAACCATGCATTCATTGCATGAAAATTTCATGTTAAACATGTTGCTACATAAAGTCATCATGCACCCCACTCCCTGTGTTGCTAGAGAGTGAATAAGCATTCCCTTGATCAATTGATGGCTTCACAGGCCTTTTTCCTTTTCCTTTCTTTCATTTTCCTTTTTTCCTTTTCCTTTTGCAGGTAAAGGCAAACACTATTCAGATTTGAGGAAAGTAATGTAAATCTATTCTGGTGAAAATTTGTGTCCAGGCAAAGTACAGATAAGAGCGTGTTGCAGAGTGAGGGATGTATTCAGAACAGTTATGCAGGTCCTGGCTATCCAGTTACTCAGTCTTACAGTCAACTAGATTTTAATGGCTGCATTCCAGAGGTCTGGAAAACTCCTGTTGGCCTTACAGCTCCTTTACCTACTTGATGCAGGGAGATGAAAGTGGCTGGAACAGGAATTCATATAAGAATGAAATCTCTTTCTACAGTTTCTTCCAAGAAAGTGCACTTTTAAAGAACCAGGAACAGCCTTCCCTTCCTAATACCTAATACCTTAAAGGTATTTCTTGATCCCCAAAGAAAGAAACATTGGAAGGTGGGTTTTTCTTTTTTTCTCCTCTCTCTCTCTGTCTTTTTCCTTTTATATATATTTTTGACTGTCTGATATTTTTGTCACACTTTAGCCAGCAATAATTAGCATATTTTTGCAAACTGGTGAAGCAGGCAACATTTTCAACTTCCCTTTGAACATTTTGTGAGGCAAAACACAGAAGTAACACTTACATGTAGAAGGTTCTGCTATTGGCTTTGTTCCAAGCATCTTTCGAAGCTAACTGTAAGAAATCTAACAGAATTAGGCAAGTTGGACCTTACGCACCCATATGGAGCTGGAAAATCTAATGACAACACAGAAAACTGTCAGCTGGTTCTTGAAGTGTCACACAAGAAAGCAAATCATTACCAGAATGCTGGTTTATTGAACCTAAGTGACATGAACAACAACAAACCAAAATTAGTAAAAGCATGTGCCTAGGGGCAATCTACTGCTGTTTATTTATTTTATGTTTCCTAAGGCTGCTTATTTCTTAGGTTTCTTTGTTTGATATTGTAATATAGCAGTCTTGCTATGATAAAATGCTATTTTCTGAGGAGACAATTAATGAAAATCAAACAGATTTCATTTATAGACCAAATAAAACATATACTTATTCATTGATAAATTTAATATTTTTAAAAATCAAACACATAAGTTTCTTCCCATGGCCTTTTATTTCCTCTAGTATCGGGGAAAAAAAAGACATTGGATTTTTCAGAGTACTCGCTTTGTTGATGAGGCTGAGAAGGCATGAAGATTTCCTTCCCTGGCACCCTCTCTGCTAGTCCTGAATGGGGCAGAGCTTCTTGCTTTGAATCTATGGTTTCCCACTTTGTTCCAAAGTATAATGGATCACAGGATGAAGCTATCCCCTGGTCTGCTCAGTTCAAGCTGGAAATCATTTACCAGTAATCTGCCTCTGTTCAGACCTTCAGATGAGCTAACACAATCTTCATCATTTTCTTTGGTCTTTATTTTCCTCTGAAGCATTCATATCTCCTTCCTTATTTATCCAATAAATGGAACCTGGAGGAAGGCTTAAGCCACAGACATCACATTCATCATCCAGGTGACACTGGCACACACATCGTCCCGGAGGCGACTCTGAAGCTTCCCAGCACCTAAGTTTTAGGTAGTCTTCCAGGCTGTTCCAGGCTGTCCTGCCTACTTGTTTGCATGCTCAGACCCATCCTTTACTTATCTCAGGCCTTGATCAAGTGAGACATAACTTAAAAAGCTCTAACCAGCCCCACAGAAGAGGCAGAAGGGGGTGGTTCATCTCCTGGTGCACCCCTGCCCAGGCACCAGTGCACTCAGTTGGGAATGAGGCACACAGCCCAGAAGCCAGCAAGATATAAGGGCCAAAATCATAAAATAATAGAATCACTAAGGTAGGAAAAGGCCTCTAAGATCATCAAGTCCATCTGTCCACTACCACCTAACACGTTCATCACTAAACCATGTCGTCAAATGCCATATCCACATGCTTTTAAAACACTTCCAGGCATGGTGACTTCATCGCTTCCCTGAGCATTCTGTTCCAATGCTCTACAACCCTTTTCACTTAGAAATTTTCCCTCATATCTAATCTAAACTTCCACTGGTGTACCTCGAGGCCATTTCCTCTTGACCTGTAACTTGTTACCTGGGAGAAGAGACTGACCCTCACCTGCCTACAACCTCCTTTCAGGGAGTTGTAGAGAGTGATAAACTCCCATTATACTCCTTTTCTCCAGGTTAACAGCCCCAGGTGCCTCTAAATTTGGTCTTTGGACTATGAGGTGGACTTCTTTTACTTCTGTGGCTTTACTTTTATTGCACATGAATACAAACTCTAACTGGTAATTTGGCCCACTATATATGACATGTATTCACAACCTAAACCAATGATTATATTACCACACTGTACAGCAAATTGGTTTTTAGGCAATAAAAATGCATTATCAGCTCCAAAGGAGCAATTACACTGCACACTGTGAAAGTATATTAAGAATAATACACAGAACTCCTCTCAGTCTAAATTAGTCTATTGACATGATGGCAGCTCTGAAGATGGAAGAGCAGAGGAGATTCAGACACTCTGGGCATTAAATTCACATCAGGAGAACTAAATGGACATAAAAACATCAGTGAAGACATTGGAGGCAGAACTCCCTCTGATCTAAAATACTGATGATTTCAGTAAATCTAGGTTAGTTTAAACCAACTGTTCTTTATTGCTTGAGAGAGGTGGAGACTAGTATAAAGGCAGGGAGAAAGGGGGTGCTTTATTTATTTAACCAAAGGAAGCTTGCCAGCCTAGTTCCTACTTGTAGCAGTGCAACACATGTGCCTCGTACAGCAACCCTTCAGAAGTCACTCTGAGCACACATGGCCCTTGTGGCAGGGCTGGCTCTGGCTCCTGCGTGTGTCCCCTGCAGGCAGCATGGGTGTCAGTGTAAATGAGAGGAGTGTTGGCCACCAAACCTTGTCTTGCCTGGACAAACTGGCCCTGCGCCATCCCACTGCGTGAAGGTAGCACACACAAGCATTCCTGCCATTGCCTCTTAGCTGCTGCCTTGAAATTATGGAAAGCTGGAAGGAAGATTACAGGGGAAGATTTAGCATCACAGGACCTGAAGAGAATATTTGTTAATGCTCTGATTCCACTTATATAGTTTCACTCACAAATCATTTTTTCTCTTGCAAATGGCAAGTCAATTACTGGTTTGTAGGGCTAGTTTTAGCACCTGCCATACTTATTGCATTTTTTAAAGTACAGACATAGAAGACATTTACTATGACATCTGAAATCATGTTCTTCCACTGCTGCAATGCAGCTTTCATTGGGAGAAATGAATTTGCTTCATTTAGACCTATTCCACATCAATAGGTAAAGAAATACAGATTTGTTTGGTTTTTTGTACAAACAAGAAAGACTTGTTACTGATTTACCTCTGATGCTTATGGATTTCTCTTTAGCACACACAGTATATAGCAAAACATTTTAGGTAATAAACAATAATTGCATTTTAGGACTCACAGGTGTCAGTACCATATTATGTTCAGAATCGTCACAAATTTCTCTCTTCTACCTTTTTTCTGGAGAAAGGAAAATATAAATTATTTTTTTACTCCCAGCCTACATTTTCTTCTCCTTTTCTCTTTTGTGCCACATTTTTAGTTTAATGATACATCAAAAAATTAATGCTTGCATTTATGGTGACTTGTACCCCTCAAAGTCCTGGCAGAAAACAGAGCAAATTTACAAGCTGCCATAGCTAAAGGTTAACTAGAAATTAGCTTTATATTTTTTATAATTTATTTGTGTTATGTATTTGTGTTACTGTGTAAAAAATATACATTTAAGCAGGCTATTGTAAGCACAAGAACATTTTTTAAAACCCAGCATTATTCTGCAATAGAATGATTTGGCCTAGTTTAATTAATTTTTCTCACAGCACTAAAAGAACATCTTACATTCATACTTTATATGCAAGTCACAACAGTTCTGTTCATAACCACACTGTGTCTCTTTTATATATACCAGCTATTTGCAAAATTTCCATGATCTGCACAACAAAAACCAGACATTACTAATGCTTTAATGCTTTAGATTTCCAAATCCCAAAATAATTTAAACTGATTTTATTACAAAACAAATGAAGATGTAAGCTGGAAATGAAGCATCTAATCTTGATATCCTAAGGATCCAAATCACCTATAGAGAAAATAGATCTCATCCATGACTTCTAGATCTTGAACATCATTATTTTTTCTGTTCAGGCTACTGACACATAAATAATTCTCTGTGCGTAATCTGTGTTAAATATGCACACTCTGTATTAAGCATAATACAAAGAAGAGTTTCCACCTAAATGCAAACACTGAAAACAGCTATACGAAACATTAATTGATTTGTTTTGAATTTATATCTGACAGTAACAAGTATTGAGCAGCTTTTGCTTTGTTACTGTAGGTGTTGTTAATGCACTTTCCACATCCATTTAAATGCAAATCCTCATACAAGTAATCATGTGAAGGAGGAAAAAAGGAGTATGTTCAGCTGAAGGCAAAGCTGGAAGGATAATAGGCAAGTAGGAACAGTGTCAGTGTAGGGCTTTACAATAAAAAACCTTTTTGGAATGCCAATGAAAACACAACTGAATTGAAAATATCTGAACAGAATATCACACCATGGTAGAATGTATACATGATTTCTATAAAGTGAAATTAAACAAATTAAATGTCTTTATATATATATATATATATATATATATATATATATGTATGTATATTCTATGTCAGATATACATATTTGCAAACATGTAGTACTCTGTTCATGCATTCATGTCAGCACCATAAACAGAGCTTCAATTATTGGCTAAAGGCAAATATTTGTTATTTGAATCTGGAAGTGGAGAAAAAGAATCATTAAACAGACTACTGTATAACCAAATAATGCTTTAGGGTGTCATTTGTGCAGAAAACAGGAAATGAACTGGGACTTAATAAGCATAATTAAACTGGAGAACAGCAATTTTAGACCTAGGTACTCCAGGGAAGTATGATCTTGGAAGAAATTGTAGTTTAGATATTTCTCAAGCCCACTTAAGTCGCTAAAGACCACAAAGCCCTGTACTGTGCTAGAAAATGGAAATAAGCTTCTTGTCCACTAGTACCTTTTTAATATTTCCAGCTTACCCTGCTCTGAGTTGTTTAGCCTGCCTGACATGAAATATATTATCATGGCTAAGGAGAGCACTACAGCTTTAATGCATTGTGAGCTTCCTAGCATACCGTTGACTCATTTGACAACAGCATCATGATGATAAAACCTTGAAATATTGTTCAGCCCTTATGTGGAAGTCACTCATTAGTCAGGAGAGAAGCACACCTCAGTACAGAGCAGGCACCTTCTTTCTTGGAGATCAGTTCCTGGAAGTCCCTCTCGCTCAGTTTGTGAATCCAAGAAAGTTAAAAGAGTTTTCAGAGCATTTGTCTAGATTATGATGCAAAGTCCTTGTGCTGAAAACTGTGAACACTGTCAGGTTAAATTTCTGAGGTCTCTGAAATTGTTTATATTTGAGTCACTGGGCAGAATGACACAACTGTGCTCAGAAAGCCATATATAACCCAAAGCTGGCAGCTGTGGAGATGGAAGTGGCATACTGTAGTGAAGTCCCTAGCAGGCACTGGGAGGGATGAAAGGAGTAGGGAAAGTAGCCAGCAATTTCTAACGAGTTAGAATGAGGAAAACTGGGAGTTATTGCCTTGCATTGTGGACAGTGGAAAAGAAAATGTAAAATAAATTTTCTGAGAAAAGGAAGCCAGAACACATTTAATGTGTTGGGTCTGTTTGAGTGAAGTGCATTCTTTTACAAGCAGGAGAAAAAGGACCTGTAGACAGTAGACCATGTGTGTACCTGTCTTTCTGTTCATCATTTCAAGTACAAGTCTGTCTTAGGGATTCTCTGTATTAATTAACTCTGAGATCATTCTTATGTCTGTCAAAATTACTAGATTTATAGGTATTTTACAGGTGCAAAACCTTTTGCTCTTTCTTTTCTTTTCTTCTTAGACATGAAACAAGACAACTCCAGATGAGGTTAAGTCTGATTTAGGAAAAAATTTCTTCACTGAAAGGGTGGTTAGGCACTGGATTACCCAGGGGAGTGGTGGATCTGGCATTTGGCGATGTGGCTTAGCAGTGAACATGGCAGTGCTGGGTGAACAGCTGAACTGAATGAACTTCAAGGTCTTTGTCAACCGTAACAATTCTATGATTTGTTTTCCTGGTTCCTGACCAAGAATGGTTAGGTAGTGGTACAAGGAATCTTTTATCTCAAGCTTGTAGCCTGGGAGGAGAGGGAGGAAATGGACAAATGTCAGATATGACCCTCTATAGTGAGAGATTTTTTCCATTGCTAGCCACAGCAAAATCCCTTACTGATTAGAGTCAGCTGCTGGTCTGCAAAAAGTGTGCAAGAGACACATTGTGGCCTTCCAGTGACAGACATTTGTGAATCAAATAAATAGTAGTAATATTGGTTTTCTCCACCTTTCTTCCTATTGCCACAGCTTTTTGTTGTTCTCCTTCTAGATCAGATAAGCACTAATCAAGACTATTAGAGTTAAGCGAATATCCTGACTATTGAATATTGCTGAGCAGATCATCATCTCCATTAATATATTCATTATTCTAATTTATTCTGAAAATGTACCCCATAAAATCTTCTGTATACTTGGCACTCAGTATTTCCTCTATGTGTGTTGCCTGGCTGCGACTGATCAAACAAATCATGTGATGTTGACATAGTTGCTTGACTGGGTAAACACTTGAATACAACCTATCAAAAGGATATATAATAATTTATATTTAATTTGCTTACTTCTTAGAAAATAATTTTCTGTTAAAAATCTACAAAAGAAAAAGTCTGCCTCATCAACCCTTGATAAACGGAAGGGTTTTTTGTCTTTGAATGTCGCTTGTGTGTGTACCCCAGACAGGAAGTGCAGAATATTCTGCAAAGTCTGAAGACTCTTCTTTTCATGATATTTTCAACTGCAATGATTCCTCATTGTGTGAAGTAAGATCTCATAGCACACACTGATGGGATTATTTAAATTGATTTGTGTACATTTTCTTTACAGTCTTGCTGTGGAGGTATAGAATAACTGTAGAGTGAACAGATGTAAGCACTGACAGACTGCATAAGAGGTATTCCAAAACACAATGAAAAAATAAATGTATTAATAAACAAAATAAAACTAAAATAAAATGCAACATCTCTGATGCAATCAGTTGACTGTGTCAAAACTGACCTGAATCTAACTAGATCAATAAAAAACAAAAACAAAACAAACAAACAAACAAACAAACAAACAAACAAAAACCCAAACAAACAAAAAAAATGTAAAGAAAATATGAACAGAATTTTGTTTACAGAATCTGGCATTTTCTATAGGTTTGTTAGGAAACTCAAAGCTCTTAATGGATAAATGCAAAGCCAGAATCCAAACCCTTTTTTTGGGCACATACATATTCTTAAACTACTTCCTACTGTGAAGATCCAAACAGAGAACTCACTGACTTACCCAGAACCATACAAGGACAGAGCTGTAGACTTAACCACTGCTGAACACGGAGCACTGGCCACAGCTGAAGCAAAATCTTCAGCCTCTTTCTAAGACACAGGACACAGTTCCCTAAAGTTGAACAATTTCCTATAATTGATCCTAGACGAGATCCTAAATTGATAATTTTCCTAAAATTGATCCTAAAATCTGCCAACCATGCCTGCCAAACCAAACTATCCTGAACTGATTTAAAACATACTTAAAATTACAAATAACACAGTATATTATTTTTCCCAGTCAACAATTTCTGTGAAACAATACTCATTCCATGCTAGATAATGCCTAAAATGCTGATTTTGACATAGTTGTGACTTAACAGACAGAAATATTTGGTATTTTCCAAATATTCCAGATGAAATATGTTGTGTTCTGTGATGAAGCTGTATCCCGAATGCACTAGCAATCCTGAAATGAGTCTAGGATCCTGGAAACACTTATGCTGTCCATGGCCAAATGTTACAGCCAGAAAAGAAGGGTATCTGCATTCTGAGTTTCTCACAAATCTGCCAAAATAGAGAGTTGAGAGCCTTTGGCTGGAGTTTATAGGGTTGGGTTAGATGGAAAATCTATAGGCTATTTTTAAACATTATGCTGCTTCTTCTTCTATGGGAATGATTCAAATGCATCGTGTTTCAGGGTGGGGCAATTCCCTCCTCTTTCCCACTCACCTCCCAAGTTCAGAATTTCCTAAGAAATGGGAAGGTCAACTTTTGGCCTTGAAATTTACATGCAGCTGACCTCTGTGCTTCTATGCCCACGAAACAGCCAGTTCCTTCACACACAAGCAACTCAAACTTGTATGGGTTTCGCCCCAAGCTGTTAACTCTGCTTTCTCTTAACAACCCATCACGGTGATCTCAAGCCCCACCATGCTGGGCTTTTGCAGATTTCAGACTTATGGAGGTTTGTAGAAGCATCTTAAATGTTACAGGTCCAAGGGTATATATATCACAAAGAAAGCTCATCAAAGAATAACAAGTGTGTTTATTTGGGGAACTGGATATTCTCATACTTTGTGAAGCAATATTTTGAAATGCTTGAGATATCACATTCCTTTCCAACAAAAAGGAGTGAGACTCATGGGGCTGCACCCATCTCAAACTGACTGTACAATGGTACCATTTATTCCCTTTACAATTTACAAAGGCAAGTTCATCAATCTCCTTATCCACTACTCCCACACAATTTTCCTTACCAAAATGCAACACTAATTTAGACAAGCTCTCTGTTACTCTGTGTCCTAGTTCATGGCAAAGTGCTCTGTTCCAGCAATGAAACTTAATAATGAGCCATTTAGTTAAGACATTTGAGGGCCCAATCAAGAATGCTGTTAAGGATCTCCAAAAAGGCACATCCCAGCATACAGTGGACACTGACTCTTTTGTTGGTTTCTCTATTGGCAACATCCTACCCTTGCCCAAAAAATAAAATAAATAAAATAAAATAAAATAAAATAAAATAAAATAAAATAAAATAAAATAAAATAAAATAATAAAATAAAATAATAAAAAATTAAGAATGCTGAGACCCCTTTATTATAGAAATTGATCATTCTTAATGTCTCAATAGAATTTGCATTACAATTCAATTTGTTTGTAATAAACATGCTGACAGTGTAGATCTCTTACGCAGTATGAGCCATCACAGTAACCTACTCCAAGTCCTAACATGTTGTCAGCTGCACATTTAGGACAGGAAATATGATTTTTCAGGTAACTTCATCCCTACTTATCGAAAATACATTTGCTCTAAAAGTTTATACCTATAGACACATTGCTGCCATTGAGGTAAAAGAGGGTGCTGTCATTTAACCTTTGAGTAAAAAGCATGAGAGAAAGTATTCTCATCAGTTTTCAACTGAGCAAAGAGACAAGACAATGTAAATAATAGTACTGGGTTTGTCAGTGGCAGCATAAGAATCCACAGGTCTTAATAAGGGGTTTTTTTTTAATCAAATTTCTTCTGTTAAAATACAGTAGAAGAACAAAGTCATAAATTATACTTGTTTTCAGGGGCAAACACATGCATTCCATTCATCAGAGCTCAGCCAGTGATGTCAAAAAGATTTCACAATCCTAACCACTGAGATCAATAAATTGCTATTCATATTGTGTTACAGTTTCACTTTAATATTCCATCTTTTTTGCTGTTTTGTTTTGCTTTTTTGTTTTGCTGAGGTTTTTGTTTTTTTTTTTTTAATGCTCATCCAGGGATAGTGTTAACGCACATCAAAAGGGATTTATTCCATGCTGTATTGAACAGATGGCAGCTAGAGGACTGTGTGAGTAAAAAGGAATGTAGCTGTGGGGCGTGTGCTTGCTGATATTAGCTGGACTAACAGTTCTTAAGCTCCATTATGTGTCCTTGTGCTTGAGAATATTAGTTTGCTCTACAGTTCAGCAAATCATTGAGATGTAAGCTAGATGAAACAAATTCCACTCTATCAAAGGGATGCTGAAACTAAAAAGGAGCTGTTTTAATTTAAACATAACTTTGCTATCATTTTGGGCTCACCTGCACTTTTGTTGATGGCCACACTGGAAAGCCACACATGCGGATGTACATACTCAAACAAAGATTTCAAAAAGTATTTTTTTGCTGTTTTCAGTGAAGCTTTTTGTTTTCTTTTTTTCTTTTTTTTTTTTTTTTCGGTTTGGCTTTTTGTTACCACTAACTCTTCTTCCACACTCTAGGCAACTCTCTGCTAAGCAAAAGACCAGATAAACCAGGACTGCATAAGACTTCAGATGCCCTCCCTTATACTACAGTACTTGTGACAACAGTTTCATCCTCAAAAAATTAGGGAAGTGCTATACACACCTTTATATACAAATGCACAAGAACCTCAGTACCTGACATACAAAAAGGACAGAGAAACACACCATTGTGTTAGACAGGGCTGTATCACACTACACAATCTTACCTTGTGTCTTGTCCTAACAATATTACAGTATAAATTTTTGATCAGAAAGTTAAAAAGGTCTTAGAGAGCATAGAAATCATCCGATTTAAATGAGTCACCTTTAAAAGTATGCACTTTTGGTGTAACTCATGAACAGCAAAAATTTATTAAAACATGTCTATCGTCTGCAGGGATATAAGTTAATGATTCAGCTATCAGTTAATTATACATTAGGCATCCATTGCCATGCAATGCCATGCTTTATTTTACGTTAACCCATGGCATAATTTTATTCTGTTATTTACATGGGGAAACTTCATAAGTGAAGTGTAACTCTGAACAAGCTTCATGCCATGATGGACAGAGAGCTTACTTTTGTATTTTACTGATGTAAATAGGATTTCACAGGGTCATAGAATCATGGGATGATTTGGGTTGGAAAGGACTATTTATGGTTCAAATCCCCCTACCATAGGCAGGGATATCTTTCACTAGATCAGGTTGATCAAAGGCCTGTCCAGTCTGGCCCTGCAATCTTGCAGTGCAGGGTCACTCACAACTTTTCTGGACAACATGTCCCACTGTCTCACCATTCCCACAGTAAAGAATTTCTTCTGAATATCTAATCTAAATCTACCTCCCTCAGACTAAAGCCATTCCCCCTTCTCCTGTCACTACATGCCCTTGTAAAAAGTCCCTTTCCAGCCTTCTTCTGGATCCCATTTAGGTACTGGAAGGTGTCATGAGTTCTGCCCGGAGCCTTGTCTTCTCTGGGCTGAACAGTGTCAACTGTCTCATCCTGTCTTCATAAGACAGATGGTCCAGCCCCCTTATTGTCCTCATGGACTCCTCTGGATTAATTTCAGGAGGTCCTTCCTGTGCTGGGACCCCAGAGCTGGACACAGCACTTCAGGTGGCATCTCACCAGAGCAGAGCAGAGCAGAGCAGAGCAGAGGGGCAGAATCCCCTCCCTCCCCTGCTGGCCCTGCTGCTTTTGGGGCAACCCAGGACACCTTTGGCTTTCTGGGCTGTGACACATTGCATTTTGCAATTGCTGGACTTTCTGCTCATTGCTGAGACATGTTGAACTTCTCATCAACCAACACCCCCAAGCCCTTCTCATTTTTATTTCATTTCTATTAAGTGTCTTCCTACCAATACCTCTCACACTTCAAGCTTACAAAATTCTTGCAAAGTAGAGATTAAAAATAAGAATAACAACAGTAACAACTTTGGCTTTTGAGTGCACCAAAAAAGACTGTCAGACTTTAGGAGTATGGATCCCTTTAGATAGGGTTAATCTTAGGTTGGAATATTCAAAGGCTGGATTGGCACATCTGCAATGTCTGTGTGCATGTAATAACTTTTTCTGGCAACTTCCTCCATACAAAATTGGTTTTAATCCAAATGCACAATCATATCATTACGCCAAATCACTTGGCTCAGACTCTTTTACCTAGAATTTGCCTCAGCTTGCATGCCATACTTACTGTGCACACACTACATATTAGGGACAAAAGGAAAAATCTTTCACTTGTGCTGCTGTGTAATGTGCCATAACTGAATGTAAACAATTGAAAGTTTGTTCCATGCTAGCAGAATTACATGCCTGCGTACTAGTTTCATAGCACCTGAACTAACTTGTGGATCACACAGAAGTTCATATTTCAGGGTAAACAATCTTACAATATCCAAAGGTGAATCTTTCACCTGATGATCTACCTCTATTGTCAGTACTGCACCAGTCCTCACATGTCTCTGTTGCTGAAATGTTTCTTAAATTCAGTCTTTCTGCAAGCTGCTTAACAAGTGAGAAATTATTTTAACCAGTCATCTTTACAGGTCCTTTCACCTCCCTAGTGGCATGTCTGACAGACCCAGTGGCTTCATTCTTATGTGAAATACTTTCCTCTTCTTTCTTTGGTGACTCTTAGAGAGAAGGATTATTAATTTCTGAAAAATCTTCACACTTACCATCTATCTTTTTCATTTAAGAGATTCTACTTTTTTAACACATGGTAATCAACATCTATTGATTTCTAACTTTTATTTCTATAGATTTTATTTTTCCACAGATCAACAGGGACTTGGAAGGGACATTTTAGTTAATTTTCCTCCTTTTGTTGTTTTTGTTGTTGATTTTCTTGTGTTTATTTTTCATCCCACTCTCATGTTACTCTTAACTGGCTTGTACAATCTGTCTACAAGGCAAGTCCACAGCCATTTCAAGTCAACAGGACTTTTTTTAATGAAGGGCTGTAAAATTTACAGCGCATTCAAGTAGGATGTAATATGACTTCCTATACAAACTTGCACACGTGTTTGAATTCAGAAAAGCAAAATTTCTCTTGCAGGTGTAGCTGGGATTAGCAAATGTATTTTTAAAAGCTCAGTACTGATATCCATGCTTTTTAACAAGCTGTGTATTTAGCTGGTACAGGTTAGCAAGGATTAACATCTATCTTTTCTGAAGCTATGATGTATTTCGTGACACAATGAATGACCAATATCATTATTGTACTGTGTTTGATCATTTTTTATTAAAGACTTCAAACAGGTTGGGCTATCATTGTATGAGAAAATGTGCAAACACAAGAAAAGATAAGCCACACCACACCCTAAGAATTACTTTAGGAAACTGCATTCAAGGTCAAATATGTATCTTCCCTAAATTAAGTTGAAAGGTTTCTTTGTATTTGCAGTTCATATGAGCCAGGAATCACTCCTTGCATGCCTGCACAACTAATCCAAAAACATTCTGTGGCAAAAGAGAGATGTGGATGGGTTTTTGTTTGTTTTCAGTAGCTGCTCTGGAACAAAATACTTGCATAAAAGAACTGATAGGGTCTCAGGAGAATGTGGAAAGTGTAAAACCTGGTGTTCAGAAGGAGATGCAAAAGTAAATTGAAAAGCAGTGTATGCAATGACTCTGTTACTGGTATACTCAGCCAGAAATGTACAACACTTTCTGGTTCCATTAAAACATTCATATTTGTAGATGTTTAGACAGACCTTAAGCTTTTTGTAGAACCGGAATTCCTAGCTTCATTGTCAAAAGTCTTTTCATATGTTGTCTGAGAAATTAATATATTGGAGTCCTTCAATTATAAGAATACCGTAGTGCCATCAGTCATTCTTGAATGCTTGAGTACTGATTGTGGTCTGTTCCATCTGCCATGGGAAGAAGCATGAGAATCAAAGCTACCATAGCTCTTCCTCCTCTTATTTGCTGTCAGCTGGCTGATGGAGGGACATGGATGATTGTACATAACCTTCAACTCTGCATGGGCATGCTAGTAAATCCCTCTTCCAGGGTAAGTGTCTAATTGTTCCATTTTCATATGGCATACATTAATATTTTTGTCATTTAAGATAACTAGCGCTGGTAAGTTCCACTGTTCTTCACACTTTATTAGCTTTAAGCCTGATAGCTTTGTTTGTGTGGTTGTTAATCCTTGTGTTAAACATAAATCTTCACTTCATACCTACAGCCTCTGTGTCATTCAGCATTTCAGAAGCTTCTGTTACATTTTGCCTTCAGTCATTCCTCTTTTGTGGTAACAAATTCTGGTTCTCAGTCTACTCAAGATGTATTCACATGGAAGCTCTCGTCTCCGGTTATCTCCTTTATACTATTATATCCAGTCATGTAGCTCAATATTTTCACATTTCTGGCAGCTTGAAATACTTATTTTTACAGCTCTACAAATTCATATAGTTTCTTGTATTTGGCTTACCTGAAGAAGAGATTATTCTAAAACATATAGCAGCGGGAAAAGTGTTGGAGAAAAAAAATATTTTGAGTCTATCTTGGAGAAATATCTTGGAAACTAGCAGTGGCTTAGCATGTCTAATATTTTTACCTAGCTTAATGTCTATAAAAATAATGAGTTGTAAATTTCTAAAAAACAATTAATTTAATCAAAAGTCTTCCAAACAATAGGGAAAAGCTAGTCAGACCAGACTCAGTGGATGTTCAAATACATGCATTGCAACATTATTCTGTGCCAAACTGATCTCATTATTTTCAGTTTGTTCACCCACACAGATATACAGCTGACATCCTCATGGTTATCCACAGCTGATACTACTGTGTGTAAAACAGCAACGTGTGTGTTTAATAGTGATTAGTCTGAATCCCTTTTTATAAAGCAGACCAACTAATATTTTTATATCTGAAAAAGAAAATCTACTTTTAAATCCATGTATCTATAAATACCTTATGAAACTTGGCATAAAATAATTTGGTTAAAAGACTGATGATTTGTAATGATGGTATTGCATATCATTTGTATTTCTTAAATTAAAAAGGTATACTTCAAAATGTTCATTTAGAAAGCTTAATTTTCCTCTCTAATCATATGGTTGCCACATGTGTGGCGCTGGGTAGTCTCATCACCTCCTCACAAACAATCATATAGGTGTCTTTACTATGCCTCTGTCATTTTAAATCATCATTTTCCATGTTTTATAAACAAAAATATTCAGGCATCTAATCACTGCATTTCTCAAGCCATTAAGGGTGTCAACATGCAAAAGTTAAGATGGTCAGTGAGCTCACACTATGTGATTTCCCCAGGACTGAGGTATGAGCAGAAAAACAACCACCAGAATTTGCCAGGCAGAGGAAGATATGTGTCTTCTTCCTTTCTAGACATTGTCTTCTACTTGAGACAAAATACATCCTATGCTTTGAACCCTTTCTTGAAAAACTTCAATCTTCAACTTAATTGCTGACTCCAAATGCAGCTGCCCTGATTTTGCAGAATTTGAATTGAAGCATATCTTTGGAAGGGCCTTGCTTGTTTTGCTGCACCATGCATCAGATAGCCAGCTGTGGGGAAGAAAACTTTGCCTGTCAGGGCAAACAAAGATCTATCAAAGATTTAAACATGGGCTTAAGTGTAGCCAAAGACAAGCACAAAAATGAGTGAAGCCAACTGTAAGTACCGCTTTTTTGTCACTGACTTAATGGGATTTCAGCAAGTAATTTAAGGTGTACTTATTTGGAGTCAGTGGGATGCAAATAAGTGGGATCCATATATAACACGTAGGAGAATGGTAGGCTTGTCTTCCCCACTCACCATTGCCCATGATGGAGCCCTCCTCTCCTAGAGGTGGCTGAACACCTGCCTGTCCATGGGAAGCAGTGAATTAATGCCTTGTTTTGCTTTGCTGGTATGCATGACTTTGTTTTCCCTGATAAATTTCATTTATCTCAGCCTCAGATTTTTCTGGTTTTTACCCTTCCAGTTTTCTCCCTGATTCCACTGGTGATGGGCAGTGAGCAAGCAGCTGCCTGGGGTTGGCTGCTGGCTGGGGTGAAACCACAATACACAGGGTCAATCCTAAATAAATTTTGAAGCAAGGAGACATGTCTAAGGATTTTATGCAAATGTAATTTGTAAGGATTACATTTTATTGATTATTAATTAAAAGGAACCATGTGAATTTCTAATGATTTCACAGAAGACTATAGAAATTGCTCTTTCTGGAGTCTCCAGCACCATATCCAGAGAGGGGACTTTGCCTGTATCTACCATTTTCAACCACAAACATAATTCAATTACATAAATTATATAATTGTATGGTCTAACGAATCTCCTGAAGTAGACTGCACTTATGAGATTAGATTGCTTTAGGAAGCAAGAAAAGCAAAAAATCCTTTTGAAACACATAAAATTCCAGCTATTGATGGACATCTCTGCATTTTTTGCACACAAAACACTCATTATCCTATGCCATGTGTTCAGCAAGAGTATGCATATAGAAAGCTGCATAATCCTGCAACTGTAGAATAACAAAAAGGCATTAACATCATTTTTTAATCTATTTCTCTGCAAAACAAAAATGTGTTGTTTGCCACTGTGAGACAAAAATGTAGCGTGGAAAAGCATGAAAAACTAGCAATAAGTGACTGTAGACTAAGAACGTGTTTATCCACTGAAATTCTTAGAGAAAGAAAACCATTATGCATTGCATTTATTTCACTCTAGTATTTGACCAGGAAAAAAAATATCCTCAACTGACGGTTGTTTTACTGTTGGTGAAAACAATTATAAACTTAACCCTGGAAAGTTCACAACAGTGCCTTTTCTGTCTAAAGCAGGAGTTGTGTGCTGTTTGATGGGGTGTAAAGGAGGTGCATCCACACCCTGATGCATAGCTGACACTGGGAACAAAAAATATTCCACTTTGTTTTCTACTCAAGGGTTAGGGAGTGGGAAGGGAGTAGGGCGGAGCTCCTTTGTGCTAGGTCAGTGTATTTCTTCTCTGAGAGTCATGGAAGCTAGGGTGTCTCTTGTTTGTGATGGTCATATTCTTCCCTTTGTGTTCTCTAAAAATATAGAGCTTGCACAGAATCTCTTAAGCCTACAGTAGATGTTTCTCCCCTTGCAGCATCTTAATTGTACCTTTCGAAGACCAAATCCTTTCTGAAAAATCTTTATTATGTGATATTTTTGCTGTAAAGAGAAAGCTGGTTTGTTGGACAAAAGGGCTTTCTCTTTTCTGTTTGTTTATGATAGGGCAATTAGACTTCACAGGAAGGTTCTCTAATAATTACACAAAGCAAAGGGAAAACCTTAATTAAATTTTAATGATGAGTACAACTGTGCTGATTAGGATAATGTGGTCATTATATCCTACCACAAGACTTGTTTATATTGTATGCTGCTAGTACTTAGGAAGCTTATCTCAAAGTTTTATTTATCTGAATTTGGTAATCTCTGCTGTTATTAATTACAAAATCCACTAATACTTTCTACACCTCATCACTGATATAAAACACGATCCTCAAAAAGGCACAACTGTATGAATGACAACAACATTTCTGTAGTACAGGCAAGAATTTTCTCATGCAAATTTTAGGAGGTCAGTGACCTAAAGTCAGATATGGTGACATGGATGTTGTCTAAAAGTTTTGTTTGCTTCCTTTTGGTAAACTGGCCAGACCCCTTATAAAGTGTAGTGTATGGGTTGCAGGACTTGATCTCTTCTTCTATGACAAACATTGTAATAATTTTGAGCCTAGCAGAAGTAATTGGAGCATAGGGAGAGACATTTAGATGCTTGAAGACATGACTCAGCCTGCAGAGATGTAGTGCAACAGCACATCTGGTATGCTGTGATTCCCAGTAACTAGGCAGGCTCCTGAGCCATGTGAGTTATCAGTGAGGTGGGTAAATTGAGAGATGCTGAAAGTCCAGATGCAGTCCATAGGAAAAGCTAAACACGGGTCTGTTTGCAGAAGTCTGTAGTGCTGTCCTGTGCCTTTGGTATCTTCATGTGTTTCAGACATACAGAGCCAGATTTCCTGGAATAGCAACAGCAGTCTCACAAATGAGAATTATGATGAGTCACACTAGTGAGATACTGGGATACCTTCCTCTGATAAAGTAGCGTACTTATATATAGCAAAGACATATATATAAAGTCAGCAAGAGCAAAGCAGAAACTCATTAAAAACTGCCCCTGACAGTGCACACTGGGGATAAAAGCAGTCTGCAGCCCGAGAGCAACGTGTCTATGGCAGCAAAACCTCTGGGATACATAAGCAAATTAAAGCCAGGTCTTCAATATCTGGTACAAGGACAACATCAGAGGGTGAGGTCTGACATTAGCTTTAAGCACTTGTTTATGAAGTAACAAAGCGTGGAAAATGAATACACCATCCTATTTTGTATCAAGGCTTTACCCTGGGTGCTATGAACCCAAGCACTTTATAGCTTATACCAGGCTAAAGTTTCCACATTGCTTACTCAGGCGTCAAAAGCACATGCAGTTAGAACTTGAACATTCAGATGTAAGAGATCAATGCACATTTCTTATTTTCACACCTCTGTAGAAAGAAATGAATGGAGGAGTACATGGTAACTTTAGAGGTGGCTATGGGTAAGAAAGTATAGAAGCATCAGTGGTGTACCAAGGGGCAGGATATCTGAAGGGCAGAGTCTTAACTTACAGTCTGCA
Source organism: Pyrgilauda ruficollis (assembly GCF_017590135.1). Taxonomy (NCBI): domain Eukaryota; kingdom Metazoa; phylum Chordata; class Aves; order Passeriformes; family Passeridae; genus Pyrgilauda; species Pyrgilauda ruficollis. The sequence continues at coordinate 2,111,124 of NW_024528155.1, forward strand.
CCTATCCCTTTTGCATCAATATCAAGATAGGACACTATCTCCTTCATCTTCTGTTTCACTTTTGGAGTTCCCATCTGCACTGGCAGGTAGCTTGGGCAAAATTTCCTGTGTACCCCAATGCAAATGATCACTGGAAAGTTTATTGCCATCTTAATACACAAGATGAGTAATGACACAAGTTATGGCATCATTCAGCATCCACTTTCCTTGTTCTGCCCTGCCATCGGAATATCAGTCAGTTCTCAACTGGCTGCACCTTCTCTGAAATTTGCAATGGATCTCCTGCAGAATGCTGCTTGCTGAGGTACATACAGGTTCTGGCCCACCTGGGGAGCAGGCTGTACAATTTTATACCAATGCAAGTATATTACAAAATGCATCAGAGACTTATTTGGCTGATGAACTTTTTTGTGCTTTAAGTTGGCTGAAAGGAAACAGCTTTGCAGTGTAATATCATTTGCCACAGTCCCTCTCAGTCCCTCATGCAGGATGTGATCCTTAAAGTAAAGACGTATGAGTTAGCAGGGACAAAAACAAATAGTTTTGGATGGAAAAAGGGCTCAGTCTTTGTAATTTAGTATTTCAGATTTCAATGACAAAGGTATGGAGGACCACTTGGGGTCTTTATTAAAGGACATCTAAAGAAATAATGAAGCGTGAAGAAGTGACATGATCAATAGATTAGCTCCAGTTTGTATTTGTTATAATTCTCACCTAATTGCTTGCTTGGGTCTGCCCATGGCCTAAATTTCATACTGGTATGTCACCTTTGAACTCTGCTCTGTTAATTTTAGTTGTAAACAATGGACTGCCTTTTAAATATTTCCTTCAGTTTTCCTTCTTTTCTGTCACAAGTGAAACTATGCCTCCCTGACATATTATAAACGGAAATGTTTTTTTCCCTGTTGTGCATGGAGACTTATTCTAAGTCAAAAATTCAGAAATTCCTAATGGCCTAGGTCTGACACTGGCCCTCAAAGAATCACCACTACTTAGAATAAGCAGGAAAGGTGGCTCACCAAGTGTGGAACCTGTTTGACACACCTGTGAGCATACACACACTCTATGTCCAAAATATTTCAAAACATCGTGACAGATAGAAATACTCTGAACAGTACAGCAAATTCTGTAGAATTTGTAGGTTAGGATTTTTTAACATTGCCCGCTGACCTTAAAGAATAATATTGCACCAATAACGTCCTTCAGCTTAATATAAGCAAAGAGCAGATCTTTCCATCCATTGGGTAACATTTACATTCATTCCCTTGTATGTCATACAGAGCCATTAATCATTCCAGCAGCCTCTCTACCTCATAGGAGATGTAGGGTAATGATAATGTTTTATGTGTGTAATTAATCCTGTAGCAGATGTGTAGTTTCCAAGACTACTGCCATTAGAGTATTGACAGGATTCAGAACAAATATTCAGGCACCAGCTTAGTAATGATTTTAATATGATAATATCCTGTTACTCATAAACCACAGAATATTCAGACCTTAAGTTTTACATAAGTGTTGTTATTTGTTAAGGCTTTCAGAGAACTAGTGAAGAGGATTTTTTATTTCTGATGCTGCTGTTAAACAAACAGCACACAATTAACATATCAGCTGGGTGTGCATAATTCCTCAATTCTCCATCACACAGAGGAAGTCACCATTTGTGGAGTGAAAGCGGTAATTTATAATGAAAATAAAGGTAATCCAGGGAAAACAAATGATGCCAAACAAGCTTCATATACTTTTAGAGATTTCCTTTTAATATTATTCTAACTTTCATTCCTGCTAAAAAAATTTCCTTAGCTGAATTCTTGGCAAAGTGACAAATTCAATAACACATCATAATAAAATCAAAGGAAGTAAAAAAATCTCTAATTTTTTTTTCACAAGGCAACACCTTTTTAATGCATATAGACCTTCAGTTGAGGAAGGACAGGACTAGTATTCCCACATAATTTTACACTTTTTCCTCATCAAGTTTTCATTTTTTGTTACTGTATTGGTCCTCATTTTGCCAGGAGATGGGTGGACATGTGAGCCCCTCAAATTTGCAGACTGCACTTTATACAGTTTCTCCCACTATTTAAAAAAAAAAGTATGTGCTTTCCAAAAGCACATGCATAGAAGTGTTAACTGATGACAGCTCTTCCTAATTTCAAATCACATAACACACATGTAGCTAATGTGTCTCCTTATAGAGTGGAGAAATATCTTTTGTAATTAGTTTGGACCAATTTGATTCTACAGTTTGATGGAATTAATGAATGTATTAACCAATAGCCCTCAAATGGGCCAACCTTTGTCAGACTTGCTCCTCAGAAATAGATGTGGACCAATATATGAAAGGTTTTACCTTCACTGGCTTCACAGTGTGGCTATTAAAAATGGTACTATTTTTAAATGATAAAATTCTATTCTCTCTACTTCACAGTTGTGGAAACTGCAAAGTGAGGCGATGTAGGTTTTCAGACTATGCTTTACACTTCTCTGTGCCAGATGAACAAAAGCAATGGAGAGCATCAACAACTTCTTGTGTTTGGGACAGGACTTGGGGAAGAGGACTACTCACTGGAGAAAACTCCAAGAAGCTCTTGTGGATTGTGAATGCTGCCTGGTCACTACTTTTACCGGTGCACCATTGTGAAACTTTTCAAACATGGAACTGAAAACACCCAGACATTCTACAGGGCTTGGCAGACCTGCTGATCATATGCCACATGTAGAAAAGCCTAGTGGAAGGGGAATTCCAGCCCCACTGTGAGCTATCTCCACCTCTGCTTTCTGCAGTACAGCCATGATTCACTTCAAAGTTCCTGCTGCTACGCTCCTTCACTGCCCTGAAAAGCACTGCACACATTATCCTGTTGCCACTGGGATGTTTTCACCCCTTGATCTGTCTCTCCATGGCTAACTCACATGCAGAGAGAGGGAAAGAGTGTGTGCCTCTGTGGACAAGGATGAGACTCAACTGCACACATAGCAACAACCCACAAAAAAAAAAAAAATCCATGTGACCTTGGTGGCTGAATACTTTGGGTCTGCTTAGCAAACACAGCTTTAGTAGCATTTCTATTAATTTTAATCATCCCCTCTCACTGCTCTGTGTGAGGACACTTTGACCTATTTACTTGTAACAGTCCCTAAGGTATTTTGCAGGGGCAGAAACTGGATTGTCGATGTTATTCACAGACTCTACTCACAATGAAGGTGGTCATAGCAGAAGGCGGTCTCTTGGTGGCCTCTCCAAAAGTAAGATTTCCATCAGGAGACACTGCGAGTATACAGCAAGCTTCATTATCTGTGTTAGATATTCTTATGTACTATCTGATACTTACCTTCCTTGATCCACAGATTGAAGGAGGATTTTTCCCTTTTACATCTTTTTCTGCAGAAGTAGTAACAGTGTGATCTCCAATATGCTGAAATACTATTACTACTACTACTACTACTAAAGTTCACATCACCTAAAATATTTTTATGGAGAATTATTAGCAAAAAGTTGTATACTTTGGAGTGTATGTATTTATTACTGTTTGATTATCTTTTGTTTATATAAAAAAGAGTCACTCCATATTTCAGGGGCTTTTTTCCACATAACCTATGTTTTTTGTGTATACTGAATTACTGTTAACAGCATAACTACCTGTAAGGGTTTTTTAATATTAAAATGGTGAAAGAAAAGATAATAAACATGCTGTCAGAAATGTTTAGAATGCCTGAATTCTGTGATTAATATCTGTGAATCTGTAAGTAGCTGCTTGCCAATTTGTCCCAATTAAAATGTAAAAAAAGGTTATTCATTATAAATAGCACAATTATTATGTACACTGCTCCTTTCTCTCTCACTTTTTTTTTTTTTTTTTTTTTTTTTTTTTTTTTTTTTTTTTTTTTGAGGTTAGAATGAAGCTAGCTTTTTCATTAAAGAAACAGTATGTATCAAGGTTGGAGCCACTTTTTATCCTATCTAAGTCATTTTGCTTAGAACAAATATATGAAAATATGCAAGCCAAAATACTAGCTCCATGTTCTGTCTTTACTCATATAAAGAAATGAAAAGGATTGCAACTGGTCAAATCAAGCATCTGTCCAACAAGCAGAAATTAGCATGAGGTGCTTCAGAGTGGGATACAGCAAACTTTAGCACCATATACCTTGTTTCTGGCAATTCATGGACTAGAGCGTCTCATTGGAAATTGAATCAAGATCCTCCTTTGTAATAGTCACTGAGTAACCTAATTCTGTGATTTTGTTCAAATCTCTCCTTGAATTCCCTTATGCTCAAGGCTTCCACAGTTCTCTGCAGCAATTAATAGGACAATGTTACTTATAAGGGGTAGAGAGGAAAAAAAGTAATTTTTATTTCTATTAAAGTTATTGCCTAGGATTTCCATTAAATGCTTCCTGTTTCTGGTATTACCAGAAAAGCAAGGAAGCGTTTCCTTTTTGCATTTTCAGTACTGTTTATTATGTTACAGATGTCTGTTCATGTCATTACTCCAGACTTTTCTCTTATCCCACAGAACCTTCCAAGTCAATTAAATTTCTGTGTTTAAAAATAGCTCCATGTGCCTAAGAATCCCTGGTGACTCTTTCTGTGAAACCTCCTCAGACAAGGTGACCATATATATATTTAGGAATCAAGATTAGTGTTTTTAAGTGCATTCAAGGATGTATGCCGTAGCATAATGCAATTCTTTGTTTTGCTCTCAGTTCTTCATATGCTAGCATTCCTTTTGCCCAGTTGGTGGTTCATCATGTTCATGTTCTGATTCATTTTGGAAGTGTTGAACTAATGCTGGCAGCAAGGCTAGAGCAATAGGGAAAGACTGCATGAGTGGAATGTTCACCTTCCCAAAACTAGAGAGATACCTAAGGGAACATCTGGGCGCCTGAGTTCCATCAGTTCCTGGGAGTGCTCCCCAGATAGCAGTGTCAGTAATGCCTTTTAGAACAAGTCCACAAAGGGGATGGAGGCCTGCAGTACGTGATGAATAGTGGAAGAAGCCAGGAAAGAAAATAAGGCACAGAACCCAAGCACCAATCTAGATGCAGGCTGTTTCAAGGCAGTTCAACTTTTGCTGCTCTGTCCCCCTGGATTTGTGAAAAGCAGGTTCCATTGATGATTCATTCTAAGCTGTTCTGTAGAATGATGACTGTAGAATGATTCTGTAGAATCATGTCATGCAGAACAAGTACTACAAGCAGTAGTCCTTAGGATTTTCTCCTGAGAGAAAAAATGAAAATAATCTAGTTTGTTTCTCTGCCATGGTTTTTATCTTTCTTTTCCACATCAATCATGTACTAGTTCCACAAGCTCTCTAGACAGGTTTCTGATGCACTTAGAAGGCAAGAAAAGGTGGGTCTGGTTTTTTTTTTTTTTTTTTTTTGTTTTGATAACTAACTTTTCAAAACCTTTTCTAGCCTTTTTTTTTTTTTGTCCCCCTTCAGATTTGTCTTGTCAGGGCTAAGAATATTTTCTGTTTTATATATATATTGTTTCTATATTCTTTTTATGAAGGATATCTTTTTAACTGTCTCTCTTATAACTTCAGCTTTTAATTGTGAAAAAAATATTTTTAAAATATAATTTTCAAAATTATCTTGTGAGGCACTTGAACAGGTTATTCCCCATCCCTAAAAGTGAGGAACATCAGGTTGGATGAGGCTTTGAGCAACCTGGGCTAGTGGGAGGTGTCCCTGCCCATGGTGGGAGGTTGGAACTCAATGAACCTTTCCAACCCCAAACATTCTATGGTACTTTGGAGGAATAAGAGTGTGGGTTTTTGTAATTGTAGTGTTCCTACAAGCATGGAAATGGGGACACTGCAGCCTTTCTTTTCTCTAGCTTGAAACTCTATTTGTTCTACTGGTTGACTTAGTTTTAGGAGTTTTTTAGTCTTGATGTTGCTTGACCCAAAATCATACCTTTTAGCTGCTCTGTAATGGTCTAAAGTATGCTTTAGACCATACACAGTCCAAAACTGCAAAAGAGAACCCTAGAGAGTCAGGTGAATATAAACAGGAATTTAGTGAGGGCTCTCTGACAAATAGCCAAGACAAGAAGGCAGATAAATATAGGAGACTATCACTAGATTTTGTTCTTAATTTTACCACAGAAGGAAATGTTACAGATCAAGTATGATTTCTTTCAAATAAAGAACATGCAAAGAAAATAGTAATAATAATAAAAATAATAATAGCAACAACAATGCAAAAATATAATAGAATATTCATTAGCCAGTTCAGGCTAAGAAATACACTACATAAGTAGATCTGTTTTCCTCCAGCAGATAGGGTACACCTTTTTTTTATGCAGTTTGCCAGCATACACTGACTGCTGGCTTATTACTACTACTGTTACTGATTGCATGATATGGCTTATTTGGAATCCATCCTCACATTTTTGCCATACACACTTGCTAGTCCCATCAATCATTTCCAACATGAAAGACACATTGTCTAACTCCTGACCAGCTGCACAGATTTTCATGTCACTAATTTGAATTATTTACAGTGTATGAGCTTACCCTAAGAACTGTGCAATGCAGTATATTGTTTCCCTCTTGGCAGTGTTTATAGCTGTAAGAGAGGAGCTACTGTAATTTTTGAAAATTGACATAGTATCTGTTTATGATGTCTTGTTAGCACATGCTGAACCCATTTACACTATCACCTGCTTTTAAACTAGATACTATGAGCTGTGGAGAGCTGTTGGCAGTTGTGAAGCATGTGAAGATGTAATGCAGCCTCATGCATCCTCTCTTCCAGGAGAGTTGGGCCAGAGAGAAACGCCCAAGAAATTCCACGCTGTTGAGCAGATCTCAGATTTGCTATGTGAAAATCCCTGTCATGCACTAAACCGTGCATTGAATAAACTGTGAGTATTATTATAAGTATTTGTTATGCTTTTTGGCTTCTGGCATATCTCACCAAAATCTGTGGAGCTAAGGCAAAAGGCTTTCCAATTTTAGGGAGACCTCCTACTGCTGACCAAGTAGCAGTGGCAGAAGTAGTGTTGTCTCACAGACCGAATTTTTATCGCTGCATTATCCACTGTTTCTCAGAGCAGATGCTTCTTGATTTGTGCCAAAATGCACTACATTTAAGCCAGTGACATCCATACGAAACAGTTTAACCCACAGTTAATCTGTTATATTGTGTGGTCACTTCTTTCTTGTGCTTTCAAGGGTGTCATTGTGTATGAGAATGAAATATTAGGTAATGCTGCCTTAACAGCAACTGTAATGTAATTAAACCCCTATCACAGTGATGATTTACAAAAAACTTTCTTATGGAGGCAAGGGGGGAAAAGTGCAGAGCTTTTCTTTCATGGTGCAAGCTGCTATGGGATTTATATCAGTGATACTCATTCTGTTAATATGCGGAGTAGCTTTTGTATCCATATTAATGTAACTGGATTTATAGAAACTGTGTCTGGTTAAACTTGGACAAGGCTTAGAGGAAATATCTTTGAATGATTTATTTTTCTTCATCACTCATTTTAGCATTTCAGCAAGTATCTGACATCTTTGTGTTTAGACAATAATTTCGCACAGCAAACAAAAAACAGTGTATAATACAGTAAATGACTCATTTGGGGGTTGATCAAAGTCCTTTGAAGTCAATGAGAGGTTGCCTTTTACATCAGTATGTTTTGAATCAGATCCTCTAAGGGACAGATATAATAAAAGATGAAGACAGAGAAGAAGGTAAAGCTAAAAGGTAGATAAAAGGAGATGAAAGGAGAAAATTGCCACACACCCAGTTTCATACCACTTGCAGTAACATAAAATCCATTGGGATATTTAACCACCTAAGATAAATAAGTTTCTCTTTACCATGGTCTATTAAGTGATAGGGAGAATAAACACACAATATCACAGTTTTTCCATCAATGCAGGCTACCAAATCATGTCCAAAAGTAATGCTCAAAAAGTGTTGCACTTAGAGAAGCTGTCATTGATTTACGAGACAGCGAGCAGGCTGCAGTGGAGCACGTGTGAGACATTCAGTGTCTTCCCCGGGTGAATCTTTCTTCATAACCTCTCTTCACCCAGGCAGTGCAATGCCAAAGAGCTATAACATACCACAACTCAAATGCCTTTTCAGATATTATTCTCTTTTCATGGCTAGCTCTTTTCTTCTTGAAAGAGCCTTCTTTCAAATACTATCTTTAAGTACATTTTCCTTGTTTGTTTGTTTATTTAGGTTTTTTGGTAGAAACCTTTTGTCTTTCATTTGTGCCCTTCTTCAGCATCCATTCTTCAGCACTGTGTTTCAAGTATGTATTTTTCAGTTAGAACAAGCTGAAGTTCAAGCAAACATGAAATAATTTTTCCATCTGTAGAAGGCATTTTTAAATATTAATATGCATTTATGGGAAAACATGAAAGGAATCTCATTAATATCAAGACAATCTCCATCAATGTAGTTTTGAGACACTGTTTTCTGAGCTATATGTTTTATAACAGCATGCACACTTCCTGTAGCTGTTGCCTGCATTTTCCTGCTGTATATACATAGTCCAGCTGGGAAGAAATATGAATGCTTCTGGCTGAAGGCAAAGTCAAATACTTGGTCCTCGTGTATCTTTGAGTTTATAATAAACAATCCTGCACAGAGAGAAACAGTCAAATACATGCAGATAGCTGTGAATATCTGATTAATTTAGATGCTCTTAACTTTCATATTTGTATCAACCTTGAACTTCATATTCAACTCCTAAAAAACACTCCTATTTTACTTTCTTAAGCAATATATCTTAAATGCCTTTCTACTGAGCCCATAAATATTTGTCTTTCATTAGATTTTTCTAATAGCTCTTTCAGAATTTTCAGGTTTGAGCGTAAGTAGCAGAACACAACCAGCTAGTTATGGTATGTTATAATCTGAGTAATGTGAGGTCAGGTTTATTTTGAAAGCTCACAATCTAGACTTTACTTTCATGATTTATTTCATCACAGCTGCAAAAAGATGGCATTAAGTAGGACTAGGACTACTTTACACAGTGCACTGTGAGCACATGTACCTGAAATAAATGAAACGCCAAACATCTTCCCTGAGCAGTGCTAAATACCAGTGAAGATTTAGAGAGCAGAAGCATTGACCTATTTTAGGACTGTCTGCTGGGGGAATGAGCAGGCTTCCCATCCTCATGTCCTTAGATGGAAAGAAAGAATTTGACAGTGCCATATTGAAGTATTTAATATTTCTGAAAGGTTTCTAATTTTTATCTAACCCTTATTAAGGCACTCAAAGCAAAGGGAAATGGTATCAATCAATCAATCAAGACTTTATTTTTGTGGATCAAGTTCCAGACAATCTGGCCTATGGTAAGTAAAATTATCAGTAAGAGTCAAGTTATGCCTATTGGTAAATTTGGCACAAGTGTGGGAGCATCACTTTTGTTTGTACATAACCACAGAATCTCATGTTTTTAAGGAAGGTTTCATTGATTATTCAAGGGAACCCACACAGGTAAGGAGGAGCATGTATTAATGTAACGAAATATTTATGCAAATGAAAAATCTTGGGTATTTTTCCAAAGACTCAATGAATGCGCTGAAAAATTTTACTCTGGTCTAAAGGTGCAAAAACAAGTGGGTCAAATTTTTTCCTTCACTATGAGTTTAATTTGAAAGAAGTTTCAACTTGTATGATAAATCTGGTTAAGTGAATAAGATTCCTTTTAAATTTCTTGCAGTTTATACCTACATCAGTTATCAAAGCTAAAATTTGCAAAGTACAGTCATATTTATGGAATCCTAAACATTCTACAGAAATTCATACTGATAAGAATTAAAAACCATATTGACTCATTAAAAATGAATAAACTGTTTTTCATTGTGTTTCTAGAATAAATAAATATGTGCTTACACACCCTTATTCTCTGAAAATATACATTCTCAGCAGCATTTATAAATTATATATCAAGTGAAATGAAGGAAAAAATAAAATCATATATATTTGGTCATCTTTTCTCTCTGTGACACTATCTACAAAGGCTTCAACAGATTAAAACTCATTATTGTGCTAAACGACCCTTTAAGTCAACATCATGAGCAAAGCAATGTGTATCTCAATAAAAGAGGACTTCTGAGATGCATGTGCAGTAATTTTTTTAATATTTCAGCTTTTGTCATGTGCTGATTTTGGCTGGAATAGAATTAACTTTACTCACAGTGGCTGGTAGAGAGCTGTATTTTGGATTTGTGTTGAACACAGGGTTGATGATACAGAGATGTTTTTGTTTTGAGATGAGATGTTTTGCTCAGCTGGGCTTACACAGAACCAAGGCATTTTCTGCTGTTCTTGCATAAGGCTGGTGAGGATGTTGGAAATGCATGAGAGGCTGGGAGGAGACACAGCTGGGACAGGTGGCCCAATCCAAAGGGATTTCCAGACCATGTGACATCATGCTCAGTACATAAAGGCGAGGGGAAGAAATGGCATTTGTCTTCCCAAGTGCTATGCGTGATGGGGCCCTGCTCTCTTGGAGATGGCTGAACGCCTGCCTGCCCATGGAAAGCAGTGAATTCATTCTTTATTTTAATTTGTTTGTGTACATGGTTTTTGTTTTCCCTATTAAACTGTCTTTATCTCAGTCCATGAATTTTCCAGCTTCCAGTCCTCTCTCCATGGTGGAGGGGTGAGTGAAGAGCTGCCTGAGGCTTGGGTGCTGGCTGGGGTTAGACCATCACATATCATTAGACAATAATGGCCTCTTTTCACGGGGTTGGTTTGGGATTTTTTGCATGCATGGCTTTGGTTTTCTGAGATCAATCAAGTACGTGATGTAACCTTACCATGCTGGAGTTGTGCAGTCTGTTATTTGCTGGTTTTTTTCTTTCTATTTTTTTTTTTTTTATGCTGAACATGATTTTCTTTATGGCAAAGAAATAATTATAGAGTTGTCATTGTATCCCAATACCTTTCAGAAACTGTAGCAGGTAGACAGAGTAAATCTGGACTTTTAAAAATAGCAATAGCAGCTGAACAAAAATTATTATAAGTTTTTATAAGGTTCACTCACACAACAGCCATTAGAAAAGAAATGGTCTGAGTGCCAAAACTCCCCCCTCTGAATGTTTAGCAACTGCTAAGGAATTATAGTGATGCTTCTTAAAAGCTTTTCCATGATATTACATTTGAAACCAAGATATTATAGTGTCTAAATGTGAGGAAAAGACTGCTCTTGATGCTAAAGCTCTGTGTCCCAAGTCACCACATATTTGTCATCACAAGATAGCCAAATATTCCCCACAGCAGAGGCCAAGTGACACCATGAGCTGGGAGCCTAGAGGCCTGGCTGCCGTGAGGAGGGCTCAGCAGTTTCTCTGGATATCTCTGCTTATGACCCAGAAGCTTCTGCATGCTCTTCTGCTGGCCCACATGATGGGGAGCGAGCCCAGCCTGAAGTGCCGAGCTTCTGGAATGGGTCTCATACGCTTGCATGGCAGGGAAGGGATGCAGGAAGGTCAGACAACATTCCCGTTGGATCAAACTACTCAGGGCCAAGACCAATTGGTTTTAAGCCAGTTCCCTCCATCTCTCACAGCATGCTGAATGCTGCAGCCCACTGACCACCCTGGTGAACCCACAGCTGTCACAGCTGGCTTTGAGGAACCAAAACAAGACACTGCATTCCAGATGAGGTCTCACAAGTGGAACCGTACAAGTGAAACACTTACCCAGCAGCCTCAATCCTGCTTTCTCCTTCCACACTGATGGAATTGCTTATGAATGTGGGGATGAGTTCCACTGCCTACATACAGGTGCTGTTAAGAGACGTTCATTCCCAGATCTTCATGTGTCTGAAGAAGCTTTGTGCATAGGTGAAGTCAGAGACTGGGAATCCTGGGGCTTTCTGGAGTGGCAGCTGAAAAACTATGTCCCTGACATCCTTGTGCAGGCAGCTGAGTGTCTCCAACAGTGCTCTGTTGTAGAAAGACACTCTAGGATACTAAGATACTCTGAATATTAGGATACTTTAATTTACAACTTTGTCTGTCTCTTTCAAGGCAAATGTGATGGCCTCAAAAAAGTCATCCTGTGGCACATAACCTGGCCACCCACTTGATTAAGCACCTGCCTTTTTCCATCCCTCCACCCTAAACACTCCTCACCTGCACAAACTTCTGTGCTAGTCCATTCTTTATTTGTCCTCCCTGCCATGAACTCCATAACGTCATGATATAGAGTCCTGGCTTACAGCTATGCTGAATAGCTGTATTTAGCATAGGATATGTGGGGGGGCATGCTGAGTGTTTCTTCATATATTTCTGAGGCGTAAAACTGCCAGGAGGAAACTGAGAAGGGAAATCTGCAGGTAGAGTAATAAAGGAGGAAAAGACATGCTGTAATTCTGCCAATTGCATTGAATTTAAAAGAAGGGGAAGAGGGGCTGTACTCAGCCACGGCCTGCCAGCAGCTGCCTGCCCAGGGCTGCTCCGGAGCAGACTTGCTCTCCTTGCAATGGGGTCAGCAGAAGGGTAGAGAGCAGCGCAGTCTGTGTGGAAGGCACTGTGCAGGATAAAGCATGCTGATCTGTAGAAAAACGGGTTTCATTAGCTCTCCTATTCAGCAAAAACTATTTTTTATGAACAGTGGTAGCAAATCACCAGTAAGTTCATGGAACATAATGTCGTACTTGATTATTCTATTTGTCTAAACACCTTCACCTTTAGCCCTTCCTTTTCCTGTCAGTTTAGACTGATGTTTTTAAGGGCAGAACTTGTGAGGCTGCAGGATCTTCACAATTATTAAGAACATTTTCCTTGACAACTGTTCTTATTAATCATGAAAGTCCCACATCATGACTCAAAATATATATACTGTTCAGTACAGTTGACTGATCTCAAGCCCAAAATAACCCAGATGAGTAGGTGAACTGATCTGGAGCTGTAAAAACTGGCTCAGCACCACATATGTGTCGAAAAACAAACTGAATAAACAATGTGAAGAGAAACAAATAAGGTATTAACACAGAGGCTGACAGCAGGTGTTGGACCTCACAATTAGCTACCTAAAAATAAAATCTATGTAATGCTTGGAACTACAATAAGATAAAACAATTTAGAGATCAGTCCAGTGGTTTAGTGTTGGTTTGGGGTTTTTGTGGCAGAGAGGACATAGCTCACACCAAGCTCTGGAAAAAACTGGAGACTGTAGTTCTTTGTTTGGTTGTGCAGACGCATACCAAATGCCAAAGCTCATTTTCCAAGTAATCTCTAGACTGTTTTCGTCTGGTCCTTCTAAAACTCAAACATAATCTCCTCCTGAGCCCAGTGAGACTCAGGGAGAAGGACATTTCTCCATTTCCTTATTCCCTGACTTGGCTTCGTAAAAATCTTCCCATGGCACACACAATGGAGATATCACACCATGCTTGTTTGCCTTTCTGACAACACTGAAAGAGACACTCCTGTTTTCCTGATCAATGGTACTCGCCTCCAAGCAAGCTGAATTGCACTGTGAGCTGGTCTCTGCCAGAAAAATGCACACATGATCTACATAGATGCACACACACACATTCATTTATATTCCCAGCACGCAGATGGAATAATTCTGCACCATGTATATTTTTGTGCTGTTAAGGTGCACTGTTGCTTTGCAAGCAAAACAGTAGATCTTTCATTTGCCAGTGACATTGCACAAAGTGCTTATAATTCAGTGTTAGCTTATCAGCCGTCCAATCTCCCACTCCAGGGAATGTGTCAACCATCAAAAGGAGTGGAGGAGGTGTACTGAATCTTAATGGCTTCTATTTCATCAGACTCACTTTCTTAAGGGCATTTAATCAATGAGGACAAGTAGTAGGCAGATTTTTAAATAAATGTGTCACTTTAGGTTAATCCACAGTACAGTTGAATGTATTTGTTTATGTGATTCCCCGAATATGTTCCTCTGCTGCTCGGCTGAATTGATAATCTGTAAATCAAAACATGTTACAAGTAGTTTTAAACTAGCCCTTGAGCAATGACTTCATTTGACCTACTGGTATCTAAACCATTCAGAAGCTTCAGATCCAAGGATGTTTAAAGTCAGTTTTGTGTTCAGCACAGTTTCAAGTAAGCTTTTGGTTCAGTGAATCCAAATAGGGTTTTGGTCATGGCAGGCTTATAGGAACATTTTTGTATAGGGTTTTTATTTTTTAATGTGGCAGGTTTTTTCTCTTTTTCTTTCTTTTGTTTTTTCTTTTCCTTTTGTGAGGCAGTCTTTGGGGAAAAAGAAGATCACAACCATTTGCAATATTTAAGCACTGCCTCTTTATTACTTATCAGTCTTATACAGCAGTTAATGCAACTATACAATAGGATAAAATAGATAACTTTTTAGAAGAATATTTACTTTTTTAAAAAAAGCAGTGAAAACAGAAAACCAGATAAAATTGATCAGATGGGTATGTAGATAAATTCATTTGTACTCATGCAGGTGATAAGCAGCTACCCATGAGTTCTGATTTATGATGTTAACTCCCTGCTAATTAAAGCACTGAAACTGTTTATCCTTCTCACTTGCATATGAGACAAAGATTAGCAAAAAATTCATGGAGGAAAAAAGGATCATGCATTAGCGTACATTAATCATGTTTAGTCTATTTAAGATGGATCTAAATTACAATTATACCAATATATATCAGTGTTCAGAGAGAGGTAAACTGTCAAACTAATGGGAAAAAAAGCTAGCCCATCTGTACTTCAGACTTTCACTGATGCAAAACATTGGCAAGGCTGCTTTGATTCACACTGATATGAACAAGATTATAATCAAGCCTAACAGCTAGACTGTATGCTATTTCTGCTACTCAGCTGTGATAATATATAAGGCCTGAATGTGTAGTCAAAATCCCCTTGGAGGCCAATGCAAACTTCACCCACACAATGACCACAGGGCTGTACTATAATAGTGTAGAAATTATTCTGTGCTTTAACAGAAAACTTTTACCTACAGCCATTTATGGAGGTCTTTTGCCGAAATACTCTGTAGATTGAAGTGTCTGACATTGCAAAAGACATCTGTGATTATGAGAGGCTGCTTGTGTTATGTAACATAAATCATTTGAGCATGAGCATCCAACCAGAATATGACTTTCCAGTTCATGTGAGGAGTAATTAGATCTGTGAGAACACACCATGTGCAGAGTAGTGAAATGAAATAAAATAAAATGCATCAACGGATCTCACAGACAAAACAGGAAATAGGGCTGAGGAGGTGTTACAGGTGCTATCAGCAATGTTCTTATGATTTTAAGAGTGATTTTTACATGACCTTAACTTTTATAAATTCTTTATTTCAAAACTATGCAGCCCTAGCTTATAAACATGATGAGTACTTTCATATCTGTATTTATCTACTGATTCGAATCCAAATTTCTCTTTTTTCCATTCAAGTTAAATTAAACTATTTCCTGTGCATTCTACTAGTAATGTACATTTAGCTTCCTGGGGCTATAATCTATTTTACTTTCCTACCTTGCAGAAGGGTTTGAAGACCCCAGGTAAAAAACACTGCGTCACTTAGGGAAGGATCTTTAATATGGATCTAAATGTCATGTAAATCAAACCATTCTGTAAACTATGCTTCAACCTCTTTAAACACATCTCCATGTTAGCTTTAACATCATTATGTCCCATTGTGATGAAAATGGACTTTCTGTATCCTGTGATAATGAAAATAGCCACTTTATGCAGTTTCTGTCTGCAATTATCCAGGCTTTTCTCAGACTCTAGAGGAATCTAAGCTAATTGCTTTGGGACTTTTGCTACATTTCCATAAATTCTTTGTTAATTTTTCATGAGAAACTGTTATTGCAGTTGGCCTTAAAGTTCCCATTGTATTCAATAATGTAAAGAAGTCATTAGGAAAACATAACCAATTCACTAGTGCCTCCATCAAAGCTACACTCTTTTATCTACATGTATTCTCAGGTGAGACTGAATGACTCATCCAAACCCTTCAATGGTGCTTTTTTTTTATATGTTTTTATTTTGGTACACACTTTTCTTCATTTGAGTTTACTCAAAGCAAATTTAAAAGTGGTTCTATGTGGTGCATTATCTTGTCATTAGGGGACATGAATTGAGTTTGTTTTATCTCAAGGCAAACTTCTCAATGCAAAAAGCAGCAGATTTGCACTCATTTTGGTGGCATCATGCCAGTTTACACTCCCTACAGCACCAGCCTGAATGAGATTTGTGTTATAACAAAAACAGCAGTGCAGGCCATTGAGATGCCACTTTAAAAGTCCCTGAATCATATGAAACCTGCTTGGCCCTCTCAGAACCCTGAAAAACACTAACAGCAATGAAAGTACCTATGCATTTTAAGAGCATATTGGATGTTACTGATTTTCACCTTTTAGCTCTTTCTGTTTGTAAAATACTGATTTAGTGATTGTAAAATACTGCCATTTTTGTAATCAGATACATCACACTGCCAGCTCTGAAGCAGCTAAGGCAATCTGCAGTGCAAGACACACTTTCACAATGATTTTCTCTTGAATGCTGCAACAGAAGAATACATAAACTACTGAGAAACAAAAGAAAAGTACCAGTGTGGAAAAAAAAAATCACATTGAAAAATTATGACAGGCCAGTATTTTTCTAGCTAAAGAACCCTGCTTAGAGATATGGTTTATGGAAAGCAGAGGTTTTGCTGATAGCAATAGAAGCCATTATAGATTAGAACTGAATCATTTAATGACCTATATTTTTCCAAGGTCCTCTAAGGTCTGATTGCTGAAAAGGGCAAGGGATTGTAAGCAAACCTCAGAAATCTCTAAGGTTTTACTCAGAAACATGCTCAGAAATCCCATCGCTTATCCTAAGCTTTTCTAAACCTCTTTTGTGTGGTAATGAAGCAGATGATCATTGCATGATTGGATCTCTTATTCTCTTTTAGGTAGGTGGTCTAAAAGGAAAGAAAACCAATACTACTTGTGATATTTATCATAATATTAAATGAAAAATTCTTAAACAAGTAAAATGTTAGCGCATTTTTTGCTTTTTCACCCAAAAGATAAAGCTGGCTTCAATCTTGTCTACAGATTAAGTTTTTCACATTTGTTACTGATTTTCCAGTGCTGGAGACTACCAGTTCAAGACTTGTGCCCTTCCCATACTTCCCAGGAGGTGTGGTGGTTTATTCTCCAAGGAAGTGACAGTTGTGAACAGGAATATTGACAGCATATGGCACCACTCAGGATGCCTGAAGTGGATGACATGTTGCACTGGAGGGAGATTTACTCTGTTGCAGCTCTTGTTGTGCATGCTCCCAAGCAGGCACATTCCCAGCCTCTCTCCAATGGCAGCTTTACTACCACTGCTTTTCAAGGATTTGCTGCCACTGATGCTAATAATGAGACAAGTAAAAGAAGCTGCACAGTAGCTACTAGAATGAGATTTTGCCTTATAACGAGTCTCACCTGCTGGGGTTTTTGTTACTGTAGTAATATCAAAAACAATGAGTGGTATTAGGGCGCTAAGCCTGCCATGTATATGATTTCAAAACACTTCACTACTTCACCACCTCTAGTTTATCCAGAGCACTGGATATATAATTTTTTTCCTGAAGATGTACATCCACCCTTTCCGCATTGGCTTTTTTTGCATACAAGATTGGGTTTTGCTTTGAAAGAGAGAAATGATTGAAAGGCCTGTCATCATCCAAAAGTCTTCACCTGTAAGAAGATTAATGGTCTTAACAGTTTGTCTGCCTTTCTTTTCACCATCTTCCCCAGCATCGGCTCCAAGCAGGAAATTTGCCCCCATGCATTCAGAATGGGTCAGGGAGGAAAAATGGATCCACTGGCAGAGGTGGTCTCCCAGTCCATAAAGGATGTGCAATCATGTTTTTCCCCATAGTTGCTGAGTGGACCAGAGGATACAGGATATTATTTGGGGTGGCTAAAGGAGATGTTAATTGAGAAGGGTGGAGCAAAGATTATAGAAGAGAGGTGGGGCATGAAGTGCTGGAAATTAAGAGATACACATAAGAAAGGACATAAAAACACCTGCTTGAATCACAGGATTGAGTAGATAATGTGCACACATAGATTGAAAGAAGGCAAAGAGGAGTGGAAAAGTGCAAATGCAGGAAGCACTTTCAAGATTTTTGTTTCAAGAATATAGCAATGTATAAATGTATACATTTGTTGTGTAAATGGCTGCAGCAACACAGGAAAACAGACTTGGAACTTCTGGGGTATGTTTGGCTGTGCTTCCCTGAGCAAGTCATCCTGCTTTGTTTGCACACAGTAATTACAACAGACTTTACAGACTGTAGCTTCTTTACTGGCAACAAAAATTTCACTTGAGTAAATTCAGTCCAGAACACCAGGTTTATTGTATCCTGAATATATTCACAAGTTCATAACAGGCTAGGTGATTCATTCTTCTGTAGCTGGGTTGTGTTGGAGGGGTTTTTTACATGTCAGTTTCTCTCTGTCTTTTTTATTTAGTTGCTCTGATACTGCCTGGACCAAGACTGCAAATTAAGTGATTACACGAGCTAGTGAATGTGACTTGGATCTTTTCCCTTTTCTTCACTTCAGTATCTGCTAAATTAGTGAGAGAAAGACAGGTGCCTGAGATCTTTGTAGGGAAAAAAGACCAACACGAGCAAACCCATACATTAAATAGCCTTGTTTTTTTCAAAATCCTTGGTACTTCATTTCAATCTATCAAGCAATAAAGATTATTTAGGGAAAATATACACAAGAAGAGCATAAAATTTTCCCTGAATTGTTGGCTAGCTGTAAGACTGATCAGCAAAAGCAACACAAAAAAAATTAAAAAGAGCCCTTTCATTCTTACAACAATCATTCTTTTTCTAGTAGCTGAATGTATGGAAATAATCCCTTGAAATATATATATTTATATATAGCACCTATTTTCATATAGGTGTGGAACTATCACATTCCAGCTAGTTACAATGTGAAGACAATTGTTCATTGAAAGCTGTTGGGAAGATAAAGTTCACATGCTTTCAAAAAAAGTTTCAAAACAAAACAAAAAACGCCCTGAAAACTTTTGACTGTTAAAGTCCATTATCCATTATGTTGTTCTTTACTTCAGTGAAGGATCTCGTAGAAATGCTGTCACAACAACAATGAAAAACACGTTGCTTTACATGAAGCTTCATTTGCCAATTCCCTGTGGCTAGTGCATTTCTTTCCCAAACTGAAAGAAATTAAGTGTCATGTGTATCAGCTTGTTCTTCATTGCTCACATTCCTCTTTATGTTGATGAGAATTTTTCAGTGCAAGCATTCAAGAATGGTACTTTACTTAAAGATACTGCCTTACAGTTAAGCAGACAGTAGTGTCATTGTTTAGCAGCTATGGTAGACTGTGGATGCCGTCCTGTTGATTTTATTAAAAAGAGGCTGTCAGGATCTATAATTCACACATCATTAACTACTTCATTAAGACTACAGCAGCTTTGTGAGCCCTAAACTTGTAACAGTTGCATGACAATACAGGTAAATGTTCACTGGTTGAGACATGCAAGTATCTCCAGTGACTTGTTCACAGTATAATTAAAAGCCAGTACTGTTTTTTAGGACACAATTTTTTCAAACTACAAGCATAAATGCATAAAACGTGTTCACTTAGAATTGACTTAAGTTAAAAGCATTACTTTGCAATGAGGTGTGCTATCTCACATCGTCAATCAAAAAAAGGCAATAACATACCAAAATGTACAGTCATTTAAGTATTTTCATATGGTTTGGGTTTTCTTTACTGGACTATGAAGCAGCCTATGTGCTGAAGCATTGTGAAGCCGAACTGTTACAGACATGAGCAATGTGAATCATATTTATTTAAGAATTTAGAATTAATGGAGCATTAATTTTGCAGAGAAAATTTTCATTTTCCTATTATTTTTATTGAGTCCTGTCTTGGTTTGAGACAACTTAGGAGGATATTTCCAGTCTTGCTTTTCCCTCTTCTCTTTCAATAGACATCTCCTTCCCTCTCTTCCTGATTATCTTGTTAAAGCTACCAGCTCAAATGTAAACACAGCATGGAATTTGAACTGGACTTTGGAGCCTGATAGACTTGAGTAGATTTGGAAACAAGCAAAAAGATTTACATTTCATGAATTATGTGGCAGCCTTTTGGATGGGATGCATGAGCAGTCCTCACAGCACCACTGAGCTTTTCCTCTCTCTTCTCTGTGACCTTTTTGCCTTCCTCCATCCATGGTCACCACTATTTGTAGACCCCTGGGGAGAAGAAGTGGGAACTGGTCCAGCAACTCATGCTGCTGGCTTTAGTCAGCCACCTATCATGCCTTGTCCTTCAGAAGAGCTCTTTGACACCAGGACACTGCTCATGTTCTGCAAAGACACATTCGCTGATGGGAAAGGTTTCCTGCTGTTGCTAGCCACCACAGATTTCCAGCCTTCCTCACCTTGGGAGCTGCAAGCACACCCTGCATGGGGCTCCTGGGAAGATCCTGCCCACCTACTCCAGTGGGTGCGACCTCCTCCCACACCTCCTTCACCTGGAGCACCTTGATCCCTTGAGACACCCCAACCGCTCAACCCCACAGCTCACCCTGGAGCTGCCCTGGCTCAGGGCCACAAGGTTTTGGGGCTGGGGCTGGAGGACAGGTGCTGCAGCTCCTCATCACCATTGATGCTCCAAGCCTGGGTGTCCCAACAGGTCTGCAGCAGCATTCCTGGGACCTAGCATCCTGCACTGACACACCCAGCAACAGCAGCCTGCATCCCTAAATCACTCCTCTGGCTACTACCAGTGCTCTGTGACTATCAGAAAACTGAAATCTGCTTTCTTTTCAAGAAAACAAGCAAAAGTTTTTCTGATGGCTTGGCAGTCCTGTGTGAGTCTCAGTGTGATCTAGCTTTAGGGTTATGGTCAAGAGAGGAGCAAGGCCAAAGCTACTGTAAGAGTCACACTTTTCTCATTTTTTATCATGGATCTTTTGGAGGCTGCTGAATAAAATAAATGCCATGACATTCTATTTGGTGTTATCGGTCTAGGAGCAATAGGCAAGGCATAATTGGCTGAGGTTACCTCAGTAGTTCATTTGAAATTTTCTAACTGAATTCCTTGAAGCTTTACTAACAATATGAATACCATAGTTGTTACCATAAATTAAATTTTTGCCAGCAAATATATTGAACATTCCTTGAAGCCAGTATGTGAACACCTTTATTGACATTCTTGCAGGGAAATATTCAAAATTTTATTTTCAGATTGTTTGTTTGCTTGTTTGTTTCTCCTCTGCATTTACTTAGAAAGATGTGCAGACAGATTTCTACTCAGTCACAGTGTATTCTTTCAAGGTTAAATCCCAGATCTCATGGGGAATGTATTATTCTCTCTGTAAGGTGTCAATGTTTCTAATAATGTTCTAATCAAGAAAAAAAGAATCTTACCAGTCGCACAATACTGACAGCTATTTTTGCTGAAGGACTGTGGCTGTATCACCACTCACAACAGGCTTAGAATTTATAAGGATGTCTGGGCCAGAAAACTTTGGCTAGGTTATTCTTCCTATGTTTTGGTGTACTAGTGATTACTCAGAAATAAGATCAGCTATAATTTCTAAGCCTTTGTCTTTGCTGTTCAAAAGTGTCGAACACAAAAGAGCAAAGCTCCACATCTTTTTCCTGTCATTATCACTAGTGAATAGTTGTGCTCTCAAAGCAAAAGCACTGGTTGGGAGATTGATGGATTTTGAGCAGACTGGAAGGGTAGTCACTGTGCAAACAATTAGAGGACAATAGTTTTCACTGTGACCTTGCACTGACATGTACCATGAAGTGTAAACTTCTCTGCCAGAAGTAATACATGAATTCCTTCCCGTCTTTCCAAGACAGATGGCCTAAGACATGGTACTAAATTCAGTATGCCCAAGGCCAATCTCTAGCCAACACAGAACAGCACACATTCTTTCCTCTAAATTATGCTATCATTCAAAACAAGGCAACCAAATACAAACCTACAACTTGGGTACAGGCCCATCTCTTGCCCAGCAGATGGTGTGGGCCAAAGCTGAAGGGATGCAAGAGCCCTGGCATTGTGTCAGTATGGATGGGTAAGCCTAGTCCCCAGGTCTCCTTAATTTAGCAGTACAGAAATAGCACGAGGAATAGTCTGATGCTTCTGAAACTTTTTGGGGAGCAAATCTACTCCTTTTCTGTTAATTTTACTTAGAAAACTTGCAGGGAATACAAAGAAGGTCAGTACATCAGCATCTGAGTAAGTCAAATAATATTTTACACATTTTTTCCAGCTGAACTAGCATATTTCTTTCACAGCCTTATGCTTTTCCTGCAACTGTATTCAGTTATCAAGTTGAAAAAAGAGATGTGAAAAATCCAATCAGTTCACATACACCTAGCTGACATGATTGTGTGGAGAGCTGTTTGTGCTGACAAAAGGATTATATCTAAGGTAAATCAAGGAGGACTAAATGCTACAGAAAGTTAGCAAAGCTTAATTAATTGGTCCCACAAGGTACCATTGGACAATTCAACAGTAAAATATTTTTCCTAAGAGACCAGCCTACGTCAGGAGAGCTGAAAACCCCAACAATCTGCAATTATGGACTGCAAATGAAAAACCATGGAACTCAGCATGTGTAAGTCTTTGTGACAAATAATAGTGATTTTAAAAAAACCCAAACAAATAAACGAGAAAAGAACAGAAATATTTTTCCAAAAGGAAACTGCCTTGTCCATCCCATGCAATTCCAGAAACCTGCAGACATAACAAAAAGATTCAGTGGCAGCAGGAAGTTCATGTCTAACATTCTTGCCAATGCTCTCCTGGTAAGACACAATCATCATCATCACTATCATCATCACCACCATTTAGTGTACTAAAGCAACTCTGGTGTTTGCATGTACTTAAGTCATGCAAAACTAAAAAGCCTTCTTAGGAATATGTAAATATCATAAAAATGTTCAAGAATCTGTTCTTGAATAGATTCTATTCTTGATCTATATCATATTCTAATATGACCAGGATATCTAATATGACCAGCATCTTGGCTTACAATAATTTTTATAAGACACTCTAAGACAGTCCTTAACACTCTGCCTTTCTAAAGGTTTCTAATGTAAACCTCCCTTGCTGGAACCTTATGCCTTAACTTCTTAGTCTTTCTACAACTGCCATGAAGTAAAGTTGCTTTCCTGTTTTGGAGGTTTTTTCCTTTGTTTTATGACTTCTGCCTCTGATCAGATTTTTTCAAAACTGAAATCCTCCATTTCTAGTGTTAGGGATACAGTAGAAATCTGTGCCTATGAAATATAGATATATCTATTAAACATGTTATTAAGGGGGGACCAAGGTTAAATCCTAGGATAGCGAAACGGAGGCTGGCTGACAAGGGTGGAACTCACATTAACATACGAAGGAAAACTTGGCTGCACAGGAGATGGTTGTTCACGTGGCATGTACCCGAGGATGCCCAGTGATGATGGCCCATCTTAGATAACCAGGGCCATCAACACCTTCCACCTGAATACAGGATTCTGGGAATCAGAAGAAGAACATCAGTCTCTTCCCGGACGAAGTTTTGTGCAGCTTTGAGTGAAGAAAGAAACCAACAGGAATATGATGAACTTTGAAAAGAGGCAAAGGGACTCTGCCAAGCGCAAGAAAAAGAGTACAAGAACTGTCCCTGTGGAGCAGCAAGTGTGGACAAAGGGGGATTCAGTGCGATAGAGGCCGGATCTGCATTCACCCAGCCTGTATCCCGGGGTCTGCGCTGTCATTTTTGATTGGTGGCTGTCGAGACTGTAATACGGTCGCAAATAATTTTTTTAAAATTATTTTTATTACGATTGGGTCTATTTTTACTTTTACGTATAACATCTAGCAATTCCCATTTTTCTTCAGACTCACTCTACTCAGACTACAGTTTGAAGTGCAAATGGCCAAAGGACAGGCAGGGCACAGAGCTGGCTTCTCCCCACTGCTCAGTGGAGCGGGATTGTTAGTTAATGTGTTCCATGCTGATTCATATCCCAGCATGATATGTTGATGTGTTCACAAGAGCTTGACATTGTTCACTTTGATCCACAATAAACCCCTACAGAGTCACTACTCTTACAAGTTTATTTTCCTCACCTATGCATCCTGTTTCACATATATTTCATGCTCTACTTTTCCAGCTTGTGAAGATTATTTAGCAGTCCGGTCCTTACCCATTCCATTTTGGGAGGAACCATATCTTTTTAAAGAGTATATACTCTATTTCAATATGGAAGATATTAATATATTGAAGAGTGGCCTCAGAGCAGTTCAATAGGAGTCTCTTCTCAGTCGACACACCAGTTTGACCAAGAAGTGTTGATAGTTATTTTCCAAATATAGACTACCAGTCACATTTGTTTCTACTTCACAACAGCTTAATACCACAATTCTCCCACTTGTGTTTGGGAGTGTTGTGTAATACACAACTATGTATTGACATGGTTTGACTATGTATTGACATGGTTTGACTATATATTGACATAGTTTGACTATGTATTGAGTATGTATTGACATAGTTTGTCTCTTAACTACAGTCAAAACAGGTAACATCTCGTGTTATTCTCCCAATGCCCTATCAGGGAAGAAAATGTGGTTGTTTTTAAATTATTTGTTCTTTCTTTGTTGGCAGTTAAACTTCTCCTTGAGATGCCTAATGATATTTAGCTTTGTATATTTGTATATTTTTCAAATACTTGTACCTTTTTAGATTTTCAATATATAGTTGTATGGTTTCTAGCACTTCTCCTGCCCTTCTCACAATAAGCTAACCCTTACTATCACACTCTTGAAATTATGTTTAATCTTATCCTTAAGAAGAGAATTTCTGACAAGGACAGAAATTGTTCTCCAACTGAACTTAAGAGACATAACAAAAATGGGACTAAGAAGCCCCTGGACCTACTCCAAGGGGCTGGCCCATGGATGGGTTATTGGGGTCACTGATCTCCTTCCATTGGATATACCCGCTAGATATAATTAAACTTGCAAAAAATTGTAGAAGAACTTTATCATGTGTATGCAGAGTCACCCTGAAAGTTCTAATTAAAGAGGTTTTATTTAAAATAGTTTCACTGTAATTCTAATAATAATCACTATATTATCACATTTATATTATCATTATTATTACATTATTTATACTTTTTCTCTATTTATTATTATTTTAACACCATTTGGAAAGTTTTTTTTTTTTCAGGCAACACTTGTTCCAAGTAATTACATAGACTGTATTTTACTATTTGTTGTAGCATTATTCTGTGAATTTAAATATGAACTCACCTCCCAACCTCATCTAACAAGCTGCACTAACTTTAATCCTATTTTGCTCACCACGCAAAGGTGGTGAAATTATTTCTGCACCTTAGCACAAAATAAAAGTAACTAGTACAGTTTTCCATCTTGCTTTGGCAAAGAATCCCTTTTTCCACACTAGCACAGGCACAAAATAAAAATTCAGAGAGTTTTTAAGCACCTTGTGGGAAGTCAGAGGTCTCAAGCCAAAATTTCCACCATAAGCAGTTTACTCATCTCTGCTCTCACAGTATGTTTGGCACATAACTTTGGAACCATCATAACTTTCAAGCCCAGGAAGTTTTCAAGTTTGGAAAGAAAACAAAAATCAGCAAGTGGTGATAAAAGAAACAGATAAAAGCCTATCAGCAACTAAATAAGAGCCTCCTGGCATAAACACTTTCTCCCTTAAGGTCCTTGGCCTTCTCACATTTCTTCTGATGTCAGGCTGAAAATTCTCACAGCTCCTCAGCAAAAAGCGAAAATACCCGTAGGTTTCAAGGTGGAACTAGACTGTGGCTTCAATTTCATGACTGCTTTAAATAGTGTCATGATACTTCAGCAGATGTTGTAGCAAGTTAAACTGTTGTCAAAGCAGGTATCAAAATCTTTCATCAAAGCCGTAGAACAACTCTACAGGTCATAAAATTCAATTGCTTACAGGGTCCTTTTAGCTGTATGGAAACTTGAATCCCAAAGAAGTTTTGTTTTCATATATATTACGCATTTCACATTCATCATGTATTATGTTTTTATCAGGTGCTTAATATTTATGTTAGGTACATATCTTTAATCTTGGTAAAACACTACTTGGATCTAGATATAGGATAGCCTGAAAAAAAGGACAAAAGGTTTGCACGAATTGCTCTGCCACAGGTGCTTTCTAAAATGTCTGTCCAACATCACTGTGGTAATAGGACTCTGAAGAACTCATCAACATATCTCCAGTAATTTCTCAAAAAAAAAAGCCTTCTCATGCTAACAGTATATTCACCATTAATGGCTCCAAGAAAATGATGTAATCACACAAACATACAAAGATGGTGTTCCCTGGAGTGCTTCTGAAGGCTGGAATCAATGGCAATGGTTATAATGCTATTTATACATCTCTACTGTCAGGTACCAGACACAGCTGGCTTTTTTTGGGATCTGGCCCAGAGTTATGACATATTTCAGGGGACCTACAGTGTATATCAAATTTGTGTACATGATGTACAGGATGTATGTGATACACAGAACACACACACCAATCAAAGCACTTCTCACATGGCACTGTGAAAATACAAACCCTAACACACACACGAGCCTGATCAGTGCAATGAGCTCCTCGAGTAGGCAGATGGCCTTTATCCATCAAGTCCTTGTTATTGTTTTTCAGCTTAACATTAATTGGACCAAGCAAAACTCCATTTGCAGATAAGCATGTTTTAAAGAAATTAAGTGTCAGTGGCTTTGGAAGTGCTTTTTCTATCATGGAAGTAATGCATTAGAAAAATTATTAGAAAAAATGTATTAGAAAATTATCATCTCACACTGATTAAGGATGTAACATTTTTCTCCACTGAAACGTGCTTCATGTCTGGGAGGCTGCAATGTGTCTTGCAAATGGCTTCAGCATTTCACAGACAAATTATATATTTCTCACTTCCATGTGTTCTGTCATTAAAAGAATGGAGATGCTAGAAACTTCAGCTCAAAAAAATGTGCAGCAAATTTCTGTCCAAAACAGTCGTTTCATTGCACTCCAACCTTTCTTCAAGGGCTTTAATCAATTTTGAGATGTTTCTCTTGTATTCCCATAGCAGGCTATGACACAGACAGACATGAGGAAACTTCAGCCCTGTGAACACTTGCTCAAGAGGGACATGTAATCCCTGGCAGTAGTGCTTAATCACATTCCTCAGTCAGGTGTCAAACAGACCAAAAGCACAAACACACAAGCAAGTTTTGTTTAGAGGACCTCAAAAAACCAGCCAAGTGGCAAATTTGGACATCTGTGCTAGACTGTGGCTGTCCTGTTTTTTCAGTCTAATCTGTCAAGATAACCATTTCCCCATTCTCTTAAACAAACACAGACTTCCTTGTTTAAACACTGCAACAGTTCTAACAGAGCACAGGTTTTAATCATTCTCTGCTAAGTACACTAGCGAGAGGCTCAGAAAAGAAGCAAAACATCTTAAATGTAAGCTGCTGATTTTGCTGTGTGCAAAAAAGAGGGGCATGTGACCTTCAGATTTCAGATGAACTGTAAATAGTGGGCTTGTAAGAAAAAAAAATGTGACTCAAAAGGAGACAAGCTTTTTTTTGGCCCCTTAATTAAAAGAGGCCAAATTAAATTCAATTCTACTCTGAAAAAATAATTAGAGTAAATAATCTGAGGGGACAGTCTCTTTTCCTATAGGATAACCTTTTCTACATATTCCCTTTATTACTTAGACTACATTAACGTAGGGAAAAAAAAAAAAAAAGCTATTCCATGAGCAATATAATGAAAAAATGTGATAAATGCAGCACATTATTCTAAAGATAGCCACTGATTTTAATATCAAAATCTCAGAAGATATGCCTCTTACAGATACAGAAATACTGTTAGATATAAACAATCAAATAAATACAATTAAAATCCATAATCTATCTTTTCCAAATATTGACTCATTTTTTATTCTCTTCAGTCTTTTCCCATCCTTTTTTCTTTTATTAGTTATGATTTGTTTAATTCATATCTGTATTATTTATCTCTAGATTTTTATTGTTCTGCATGTTGCTCTCTTGCCTCTCTTCAGTAACTATTTTTCTCTCTGAAAGCAATGTTTCTTTTCCATTCATTCTTTAATGCTTTTATGCCTATCATCCTTTACTGACTCACACACTTCCTCTCCTTTTCCTGTGATCTTTCTTTTCTTTCTTTTGTCTGATTCTTTTCATTGCATTCCACTTTTCTTTTCTTGTTTTTTTTTTAACTCTGCCACGTTAATTTTTCTTTATCCTTTATCCCCAAAGTCTCTTTTTTCTTGCCATTGAATCCCTTCCTTTATCTCTTTCTCATCAGGGGATTTCCCTACATCCTAATCTTACATCTTTTCCTACCCAACATATGGTGTCTCCCACCCTCTCATTCCTGGTGGGCTCCTTTTTCCTGTAGTGCTCCAGAAGATACATTTACATTGATAGAAATGCTATTCTCCATCTTACCCTTTCGCCTCTTGTTTTATTTACACTGCAGCACAGG
Source organism: Pyrgilauda ruficollis (assembly GCF_017590135.1). NCBI lineage: Eukaryota > Metazoa > Chordata > Aves > Passeriformes > Passeridae > Pyrgilauda > Pyrgilauda ruficollis. The sequence goes on from NW_024528155.1 coordinate 2,139,656, forward strand.
CTGAGTCTTACCACATGCCTGGCAGTCAGTCTACCCAGGGTCTGGATCTTGAGATTTCCCCACAAATGATCCTGAATATTTTTTACTCACGAGCCCCCTGCGCATAATGTGGCTGCATGTGTTTTTTTGGGAGCCTTCTTCTAACTTGGGAACAGGGCCTTGAACAAGTCAGGGAAGAAGCCCTCCATCACAAGGTTTCCTTGGCAGTTCGAATAATCTTCTGAGAACTCCTCTTTCACAGCACTCTTGTCAAAAGTGTTTCTCCTTAGAAACCGTTGTTAAAGAAAAGAACAAGGAAGGAATTTTTAAAACGCTTTATTCTTGGACAATAAAGGAACCACATCACAAACAAGAATACCTGTGTTTGTCTCTCACAGAGTTTATCCCTCCCACAGTGACTCTGCAGGCTCGATATCTAATTCAGGCAGCTGCACTCCTTTCTTCTTCTTTATTACTCTCATATTTTTCAAGATCATCTTATCAGTGAAGTAGGGACAAAGAGCAGGTAGGTCTGGAGTAGATACACATCTCCTGCTAGACTTTTGCTCACCTGTCATGTTACCCTGGTCAAAATGCTCATACCTAATTTTCAGAGACAGACTGAGACAACTGCCTTCCATTAGGCAGTCTAACTGCTCTTGGCAAAGACAGCAAACAAAACATCTTCTTCCACTTCTTACATTCAGGCTAAAAATAATTAGGCATCTGGTTTTACAGCACAAGCTGGATAAAACAATCCAGAAGGAAAGTGTCATGGACAGTGAATCTGAAACACAGCCTGAAATGAGATACAGACAAAACATCATGTTTTCTTGCATAGTGATGTATAGACATTACTTCATGAGTGATGTACAGGCACTGGAAATAGCATGTCACATGCCTGAAAAATATTTCTCCTACCCAAAAGGCGATCTCCTCAGACTAATACTTCAGTTTGAATAAAATAGTAACTCTTAAGTGTTCCAGTGACACAGCTGCTCTTTTTGCTCCTTGCTGAATAGTGCCAACTTCCAAACTACCTTTCAGAAAATAGTAGCAGCTGAGGATCACAGGCAGTTCAGATATGGAAAGAAGTGGAAGGTGTGAATCAAAATCCCAGCAGGCATAAATTCTCAAAAACCCCCGGAAACAAGACTGAAAATTCACCTAGAAAGTACCCCCATAGAAAGTATTTGTTATAGTCAAGAGGAAAAAGTGAAAAACCAGCCCTGAACTGAATAATTGACAGTGGGAGAAACAACAAAACAAAACAAAAGAAGCAAAACCTAGCTAGGACCTGTGACTCAGGCTCTGATTTTCTCCAGAAGTGAGTTCCCCTCACACCAATCTCACCAAACCCAAACTGCCGTTTGCTACAGTGGTTCTGAAAGTGCCAAATGCAGAACAGCTGGCTGTCCACACTCCCCGTCTGAATGCATCAGTTTAAAGCTTTGCAAAGATTTCCAGCTGTACTTACACAGAAACCCTTCTGTTGCTGAAGAGTGTGAGCATACTTAGAAAATCATTGACCTTATACTTAAAACAGATTTTAGACATTTCTTAAAATTGTACTGTAATCCTCTATGCTTACAAAGACATATCCATCTTTGGACCCTCTTTAGATGCTACTATCTTGATATTGTGAAAAATTTCATGCTTCACACTGTTTTAGATGATTTCTTTTGTCTACTGTGTTGAAGTCGTCCATCAAAACTACACATCATTGCTCTGTAGAGTCTCCACATAGTGTTGGAAAGTTCTGCTGAAGGCTTTTATGTTTATGCAATATCATCATGCCTTCCATTAATTCTTATAAGACGAATAAATTCATGGAAGGATCACAAACTAGAGACAAAGGATTCAGATATCCTTCCATATATTCTTTGCAATCTTCCCCTACAAGGGGGTCAACTAAACAATTTCGTAATCCATCAAACACTTGGACATTCTGCAGTTATTAGTCACCTAGGGAAATGTACAGCTTGGGGGAAAGGGCATAGTTCCAACATGAATGCAAATATTAGTGAAGGCTGAGGTTATGAAGTTAAAAGATTTTCTCACAAAGGGAATATTGTCCTGAAGATTTAAATGTCAGAAGTATATGTGGGAAAATACCATCTCAGTGGAAAAAAATAAGCTTTTCATAGAACTAGATGCAAAAAATCATGAAGTAAGGAATCCAGAGGAAGACAGTAAAGTCCTGTAAGAGTCCAGAATTAGAATATAAACAGCAGAAGCATCAGAATGGAACAAGTGATTAAAAAGGAGAAATCTGAGAATGAAAAAATACTGTCCTGTCAGACGTGGTATATGAGTCTGACTATGCATATTTCAAACTGGTATGACAGCAAGCATAAAATTTGTCCTGATCTATCCCAGGACTACCTTGCCTTGCTGCTGAAGCACACCCCTAGCTCATTTGGTTGCCCACCAGGAACAAAAGGGCCCCTCTTGACAAATCTCAGCCTGTGCTTTTGCTTTGGATTACTGCCTCCCAGGAGCAGGAATTCATATTTCCCTTTGTTGAACCTTGCACATCTCTTTACAACCCAATCTCATCTCTCTGTACAGTGGCTATTCCTTACTGAGTATTTACAACTCTTCCTGTCGTGTCACACACGAACGTGGAGCAGCAGGTGCACTCAGTGCTATCATCAGGGCCAATTATTAGGATCTTGATCACTGCTGGTCCCAGCACTCCCCCTGAGGAGCTCTGTTTATGAGTGGCAGACAATTTGAGCCACTGACTACCACCAGCCAGTCAGACAGTTTTCCATACTCCTCATGGCTCGTAACATAATGGTTGCCAGCCAGGACACAATGGCACAATTGCATCACACATCCTGCTAAAATCAAGGTAAGTGATATCCTCAGCTCTCTGCTCACCACTGAGCAAGTTGTTTCACCAGATATTGTGACAAGAGAGGCCAGGCACCATTTATCATTGGTAAATCTGTATTGGCTTTCCCAGTCATGTTTTTGCCCTCCACATGCCTGGATAAAATCACTTGGCAAGAGGACCTGTCCCATAATTTTCTCAGGGACAGTAGCAAAGCCTGTGACATCCTCTAACTGCACCTGCTTTGATCTGATTTCCTGTAAGTGTTTTCAGTTTAACACCACATGTAGTGGAAGGACACAAAGGAAGGGTCTCTGGAATTTGTGTGTAGCACTTGGAAGGTCATGCAAATTGGCACAGCAAAATCAGTTGCTCCTGTAACACCCAGGAAACCCTTTAAACATTCAGCTGGGTCTTACAGCATTCTATAGGTGAGCTTGAGAAACAACTGAAGAGCTGTTGAGAGAAAAGAAAAAGAAAAACTCTATCTGAGCCATGAAGAATGTCTTCAGCCCATGTGTCGGGACAAGGACCAGTGATTGTGCCTCTCCCCTTTTCCCAGGAGCTCCACACACAAACAACACTGTGCTGCCCACTGCGAGGCCCTGCATGGCTGTGGAAGTCAGCACCTTCACCAGCCTGCCCTCCTTGAGAACACACTCACATCTGTTGGGGGGTTCTGCTCTCTGGGAGCTTTATTCATGCAGGCAGGGGCTATTGGCTTGCATCTTAGGGTGTCTCTGCTCAGCAGCTCAGTCTCTGGTCTGAGCACCTTAAAGACCCAGGGGGAAAGCTTGCTTGATAAATTTAATAGAACAGATACCTGGGTGCATTTTCTATAGGACAAGACAAAAGAGGTCTTACAAAATAAGAGACATATTTTGAATATAAACTAAAAGAAGAAATAGATTTGGTAGAATAATATAATAGTAAAGGAATTAAGTTGTGACTAATATATTTCTACTCTGGTATATTCCTGCCTTTACTTTTAGGCCAGGTTATTTCACCTTTTGCACTGTACAATGAGCTCATAAAGTCACAGCAAGGCTACATTCTTTTCCAGAGGAATGTAAATATTAGCTATTCAGTAGTGAGATGGATTCAAGGCCTCTGTTGGCACAATCGATACAGTTTATGAATACTTAGTTTATTAGTGTCATATATAATTAATTAGACTTCTTTAAAAAGCAATTTACTAAGCTGTCCAACAATACAGAAAAAATAAAAAACTTTGCTAAGAAGCATAATTTAAAAATATATTGGTTTCTAGAGTAAAAATATGAAAAATACTTTTCTTCTGAACTTGCAGCATTGTCCTCACAAAAATTCCCAACTATGTAAGGTGGAAAGACAAACAAAAAATGTTATTTTAAATAATAAAGGTTTTAAAAATGTAACATACTACAAGAGATATTTCCTATCTAGTAGAGGTCGTAAATGAATGCATGACTTAGTTCAGAATGATTTAAATATTGCTTAATAATTAATGCACCGCTGTGCTAACGTGGCATAATAGAGAAGAACTAATTCAAGGGCAATTAGTAGCATTCAATGAAAGTTTTGCTTTGGGGACTTTTATTATTTAAAAACTATTTTTTACCATCAGTTGAAATTAGATAGCCTATAGTTAAGCTTGGGCAGAGATGCATGTACTCGAGCGGGTGAGTCCTTGCAGCTCAGAAAGAACAGCTCCCTGAATTCAAGCTGTCCCACGGCTGTGCGAACATTTTTAACCCTGCCATCCCGTCAGCACTGTAGCTAAGATATAAGGGAAGAATGCAGCATCCTGGCATTGTCTCGCACTTCAGTACTGTGGAGAGGCAAAGGTTAAGAATGAGGAAAATTAGGCAGACAGCCCTGTGTGGCCCAGAGAAAGGCTATTCTGTGGGGACCAACTCCCCTGACATAGACGGGACAAAGCTCTATGAATGAGATCACTTTGACTTCCTTTGCTTACATGCTAATGTGGGCTTTCTTCCTTAGAGCCGGAGCAGGTCAGCCGTGCGGGCCCAGCACCGCGCCTCGGGCTCGGCCCCCAGGAGCCCACCGCCCTGCTCCTGCCAGATCCCTGAAAACAGGCCCACAGGATCGAGGGGAAGCGGGCTGATTTTCAGAGCACCTTTCAGGAGTTTATTAAAATCACATTTGTGCATGCCAGCCCTCTTCCGCAGCATTTGCTTTGGTCAAGGGGGCAGCGCCCCAACATTTAGGGGTGCCAGGGATCACGTGCTAGTCACCGTGACCATTCACCAGACAGACAGTCTTTCTTCCGCTGTTTCTTTGGTGACTTTTTTTTTAATCCTTGGATTACTTTCCCGTCAAACTCTTTTATAGTTTGCTCGCTGAATTATGTTCACTCCAGAGAAGTGAATCCAGTTCCTTCTGTTCCCACAGTAATCATCAATTCAAGCTGAAGTGAAAGGGTCAAATTTAAAGGCAAGAAAACAGTGGTGTAAATTTCTCATTAGCAAATCAATGCAAATCTGTGAAATTCAGTGTCATTGAACCACAGTCAGCCCTGCTTTAAGTGTAAACAAATTCCATTAATTTCTATGGCAATAGAATATTTTTTACACTCCATTTTATCCACTGTGCCAAGTTGCCTCTGTATCTTTGACACTGTTATGAATTTGAATTTATCAGGGAGGTCAGCATCTCTGGCACAGTGAATATAAATCTGTACGATTTACCTGCTGAGAGTGGAGTGGAGCTGAAATAGCAAAAAGAAAGAGTCAGTATAAAAAAATAAACTTAGCCACCATAACATTTTCATCATCCCTTTGAACCTCACTGGTGGTGGCAGCTTCTACCTTCTCAAAATGTGCGCTGCATTACCCTATCCAAACACTCAAGAAAATGATGAGCAGATGCCTGGGAGACAGGACATAAAGTAACCAAAAGGAGGCTGCTGTGCATACCAAGAAAATGCCATTCCTGCTGTCCCAAAGCCTGCCCTTGCCTGGCACTGCCCCTCCAGACTGAGTGATGCTTCCGGGGGAAAAAAAGCAGCAGGACCTCTCTGGAGTATTGGCTAACCACGTGCTGAAAGGCTGTGTGTTGTCTTACACGTATTAAAGTCCTCTAGAAAAATTAGAAATACTGATGAATGAGGAGAACACAGCACAGCCCCCCAAAACCTAAAAAATGTGTTCCAACCGAATAAAGACTCACCTCACAGCTGTCCACAGACAAGCACGTGCTGTCTGATCCCCTTCCCAGAGGATCACTCTGCCTGGTGTGCCAGGGAGGGTGCAGGCAGAGTGCCACCCACACCGCAGTGACGAGGCTGGTGGCAACCACTGCTCCTGCAGCTTGCAGGGAAACCTGCCACAGATAGCAGCCAGGGCTGGGATGTACTCTGGGTTAGTGGTCAACAGCAGCTCGCAACTTCTACATCCACATTCTTTCTCTGTTTAATTCAAGAACAACACACTTCTTTCAAAAACAGCCTTTAAAGCTTCTGCACTTAGGGGGAACTTAGTGAACTTTATTTCACTTAGGTCTTTGAAAATATAACATGTATTTAAATGTCTGAAAATCAATTTAAGTTTTACACATTTATGTGCATGTATATATACTTAAATATCTACACACATAAAGTCTTAAAAGTAGACATATATAATATTTATACATACATATAATATTAGAAATAAGAAAACAGAGGAAGAAATACACTTGACTCTGAAATTTGGTAGAATTACACACTTTTTAATGAGCCTGTTTTCATTTAAAATTCACATCAGAGCCCATTTTCCCCTCTTTTTCAAAAGATCTTACCAATACTCTGTAATATTACAAACCCGCTTGTAAGCGACTTCACCTCTTGGGTTGGACGGATGCATCATTCACAGTGGGTCACATTCAGCAGTAACAGCCAGCCTTGGTTGCTCTTTTTTTATTATTTGTTTTTCGTGTTGTCCAGATTTGAGTGATATTGTTTTGCATTTTTAGCACTTTTATCTCTGAAAACCAAGATGAAGAACCATTATACCAGATTCATCTTATCATCTCTGTAATAAATATGAACAAAGAAAAATGTGAAGCGTAAGCAGTTTGGAAACAATGCCATATTCAACACTGGAAATATTTCGTGGATCAGATTCTAGTTGGTCCCTTTAGGCAGAAGTGTTTCTTCTGCACACACACACACACATACACACACACATACACACATACTTGCATCTAATACTAATATTCTCTTAAAGGAGAGTTGTGTGCCCAGGAGCCTCACAAAACTTCTATCAAGGCTGAAATTAATTTGAGAAGAAGCCAGAACAGGATGATAGCACCTAAAGGTGTCAAGGCCACCAAATTGCATGCCAAACACATGAGCACTCGCCCACATTTCCTGTCATTGCTATCAATATATATTTAGGCAGACCTTCTAGTCTGGAGCAAGAACCTAGCTGCTGTTGTGTATCTGATTGCCAGACAAACCTGGAACTGGAGCTTGGATTGTAATCTGCAGCATTGTTCCTCTTTTGACACTCACTAAATGCACTTTTCTGGAAATGGTTAAGATGTACAACAAATTTCAGAACTGCAGATGTGAGGACACAGAGCTGGAATAAAATTATTGTCTCTGAATATTTTAAATTTCAGACCTGGATTCCAATCTAAGCAGACAAAGACAATCAAGGCTGTATTTGCTGTGGTCAGTGCCCTGTGAGTTGCCAATTGTATTTCCTATAAAAACAGCAGAAATTTTATGAAAGCAGCTGTTCTGGAGAGATTTTTTTTTTTTTTTTTTTTTTTTTTTTTTTTTTTTTTTTTTTTTTTTTTTTTTTTTTTTTTTTTTTTTGCTATCCTCTGGATTGATTTCAGCTGATTTGCCTTTACCTACCCCATACTATACTCAGACTCTAGGAAATGTACTTCTGTGTGCTCTGTGGAGCAACTGAGAGATGAATCTGTATCACCAGCAGTCTGAAAAGACTCACCCTGCCACTTTAGTCCGTGGTATAGATGTGAAATAATGTAATGGCAGACAACTGAGTGGGATAGTACCTAACACAGAAACTCCCAGCACTGTGTGGTGAAGGCTCTCTGCCTCCCTGCTGTACAGCTCCATCCCTTCTGCTCTTGATATTCCTGGAATATCAAGAGCAACACACACAGCTCCTGGATATTGTAAGACCCCAAGTATGCAAACTAGCAGTTGAAACCTCATCTGGTCTTTGCAGATCTGCTCTGATGGCAATCACTTTAGTCTAAGCTGGAGCATTCTTCATTGCTTTAATTTCTACTAGCTTTTGATGACCCCCTCTGGGGTGATTATTCTATTAGAATTTAACTTTGTAGTGCACATGCTCTCTGCCCTCATACGTACTGTACATATTACTACATTCAGCCAATGCTTCAGGAATTAATTAGTTGCTGACTTCTAGTGAAATTCTTTAGATCTAACTGCCTGTTTTTGAGGAAACTAATTAAAAAACTTGTTAAGGATTTATTCCAACTCTATGTGAGTAACATTTACATCCTGGTCCTGTCCCATTCATTATTAGGAACAAGAGCTGAAACAGGCTGTTGCTGCTGGTGCTGTCAAACCAGTGAATCAGGTCATAGTGGCTAAAAAGACCTGAGTGTGCTCAGCCCTGGGAAAGGAAGGGAGGTTTGACTGCTGGCTACAGCTACATGGTGGAAGGATAAGAGAAAGTGGAACAAGACCCTTCCCAAAGCTAGACAACGGAGGGCAAAAAGAAAAAATATACAAGGCGGAACATGGGGAATTTCAACTAGCTAATTTTCACTCTGAAATACTGGAAGAGAAGCCTAGAGAGGAGAGGGATTTCCATCCTTTAAGAAGAAATATATCTTCAGCTCTGATGAACCTCTTCTAATCAAAACTTTTTTAAGCTAGATGTTGGACTGCAGATCTTCACAGGTGTCTTCCAGGAGAAATTATTCTGTGATTCTAAGAGCAAAATAAGGAGGTAGATTTAATAAAATATAGCTGAGGGTACACATTTCTCATTTTCCTAAGTTTTTTCCTAAAAAGAATCCTAAGGACTGTGTGTTATCCACTGTATTCCAAGTGTGTCTAAAATCCCAAGACAATTCACAGCATTAGATTAAAATGTCAAAGTGCCTCTAGCTCTAAGGGACTACTTCTCTTTCATCCTGGAAACATTTTAAGCTTGGTTCCTGCATACCATTTCTGGCAAGGGAAGTCCTGCCTGACAAACCTGTTGACAGCCAGGGGACTCGTGTCTATGAAAAAGGGTGATTCAATCAGACTGCTTCTATTTGGCTTTCACAAAGCTTTTGACAGGCACCTTCACAGTGCCTTTTAAAGATGTATAAAAACACCCATAAGAAAAACTACCCAGCTAAAATTAGGAAGTTAAAGGCAGGAATAAATGAGATGTTCTGCAGCAGAAAGGTGGATATTAATCCTTGCATCTACAGAAGATATATTATAAATAGAAAAGTTTCAAACAAGAATGGCAAGGATGTTTAATAAGTTCCATATAGGAAAAAGAGAAAAAAAAAAGTTAGGCTGGAAGTCCTCAGTGTGGAATAGAGATGTTTTAAGGTGGAATATGTTGGAGACTATGAAATCATGATAAGTATAGAGGGATGACTAGGAAAGAAATTATTTTGCTGTTGCCCCCAGTACAAAAATCCTTGGTCATCAAAAAAAGGTAAGAAGGACTGTATCCAGGACACAGGGAGAGTCTTTGTGTGATTGGCAATGCATGTGGGAAAATCCTTGGCAAAGGAGGAACATCGTGGATACAAAAAGCTCATACTGAATTCAAGAGGAAATTGAAAAAACCCTTTGGTGGCAAAAAAAGAAAAAAATGTTTGTTAATTATTGCATAGAGAAACTAGAAACTAGAAACCCTCTGACTCAAAATTATCAGAAGATAGAGGAGCATTAGCACTGAAACATTCCCTACTCTTACTCTTCTCCAGGCATCTAATCATGGCCCCTTCTGTTGACTTGGCTAGATGGAAAGTGGTGGAGTTTATGTTCCATGACCTTCCATTGGCCAGGCAAGAGATCCATCAGAGATCCCCACGCCATGCCCAAGTGCAGCTGACCCACGCATGTTTCCTGACGAGCTCCCACGCAGCGCTCTGGGCTCCTGGGATGCACGATGCACGTGTGACCTCCTGAACAGCCGCAGGCATGTCCAGGGCTGCTGCAGGAGCCTCAGCGAGAGGATAAACATCAGCACAACTGGGATGATGAGACTGGGAACATGAAAGCACTGGTAGCCTCAACTACGTGTTCTGAGGCAGGAGAAGGTAGATTTCCAAAAGAATTCAAGCTCTTTGCAGGAATCTCATAACGTGCTTTTCAAGATAGTTACCAGATGCCTAGCTCCCCTTGACTGCAGAGTGATAGCACTTCTGAAAATACATGAGAAAATACATGAGACTCCTATCTACATCTTTAGGTGCTTAAAATCTCTCCCGTGTGCTGACCCTGTGGCCTCCAGAACTTAAAAATAACTCTGCCTAATTGGGCTCCTACTTGACCCTGTGTGGTTTGAGGCCTGCTCCATCTGCATAGGCTGACAGGGCAAATGAAAATATATTAATCTGAAGTGAAAAGCACTTATTGCAGATGGAGCGGGATCCCTTGAGGTACATACCTGATCCCAAAGTTACGGACAGGCATGGCAATTTTAATATTAATACTATGTTTTAAATAATAGAGAAGGTGCGACATTATCAATTTATGGCTTAACAAAATACAAATCACACTATTTTACAGCAGGTTAAAGGATTGCAGTCTATAACTTTTCATGATTCTCTATTAGAAGAGTACTTGTAGTGGTAAATACTACAAGACAGGAAATTTCTATATGTGGGGCTTTTTTTTCTCAACAAAACAAAGAAAAGAAGAATTAAATTGTTGGGGACAAGCCTCTCCCTACAAGTGTATTTGTGCAGCACTAAGCTGAGCAGGTTGGAAGCTTTGGTGGGCAGGACAAAATAATGTAAACTCCAAACAAAAGAGTTCAGAAGGACAAAAGTCTGAGCAGGAAGCATGTCGGAGAACAGTATTACACTGTGTGTGCATATGTGCCCAAGCTGTACCTGATCACCAGATGAACTCAAATGTATGCATACTTTTCTAAGCATCTCACTATTTTTTTTTCTCAGAGAGCACTTTTGTTATCAGACACTGGCATTCCCATGTTAGGCACACTCAGGACTCATTTCTATGTCTTTGCTATTTTTTTTTTTCCTTTCTTGTTTTCCATTTCAGTATAAGGCACTGTAAGCACATTTTTTTTGGCTGGTGAATAGGCAGAGAGATCTTCTTGTCCAACTCAAGGACGCATTCCCTCGCATTTTCAAAGCAGATGATTAGCTGTACTAGGCTTTGCCAAGACAGTGGGTGTTGCATAGCTATATCCTTTTGCAGGTCTTTGAAATTATTCTCTCTTGATAACTAATTGCAGCAGCTGACCTTCGCAGTTTCACATCCATCCACAGTTTCCCAGCAACAGTGCAATGCACCACCTACTATGCCAGTTATCCACGATTTGGAAAACTGCACAAAAAATGTTTACTTAGTACATTGCTTTAAATTCAAAACCAGGTAAATGGGCAGTGTTGTGATCCTGGATCTGATACCTCTCATCTGACCTCAGTGGTGGCCCAGAGCTTTGGGATATTGCTACCACCAGCTACCCTCGTTAGCTTTTTAAAACACGAAAGCCATGCCTGTGCGAGCAGCAGCCAGGCAGGTGGTGCGGCTGTGCCCAGCCTATCCACAGGAGGGGCAGGTGCCAGCGCTGTGCCGTGCTGCAGGACGTGTCCCCAGCAGAGCAGGCACGTTCAGCCACGAGGAAGCAGAGCACGTGTGATGGGAAAACTCCCCTGCTCTTCCTCAGCCTTGGCAGAGGTAGGCTGCAGTGCACTTGAAAGTCTTCTCTGGCGCACAGTAATTATTAGTGGAGTGCTTACTGGGTCACTTCAAATGGAAACAGAATGTCTTCAGAAACACTACACAGGGCATTTGATTAGCAGTGGAGATGAACTTGTACCAGGAACTCGGATTCAGAGAATTCATGTTCAGCCTTTGTGGCTCAAGTCAGGATGCCCTCTTCCCCCAGCTATTTATTTAGCTGAAACACATAATGTTCTTGTTAGTTCAGCTAGGGCTGGATATTTCTTTTTTCCCTGTTCCAAGAGAAGCATTGTTCTACAAAGGAACAGCTTGAGTCTAAAAGTAAATAGGTTAGAAAAATAACCCATGCCAATGGGCAACAGAAGCACTCTGGGTGATTAAGTAAGAAAATAAGAGTTTGATTTTAGCTGCCCAAGTTTGAAAGTATTTGCCTATGTTCCTTACTCAGTCCTGTCACACCCTAATTCAATGCATATTACTCTTTCTCTACAGAATGGTGAATCCTAAAACTGGATGCTTGTTGTAAACAAATTGGAAAAAAAAAAAGAAAGAAATCACAGCTGCACCTTCAGTGGTAGTTGTCTGAGCTCATCACAGTGGTGGAGGTATATTCTTTGCATGTATATTCTTTGCATGGTGTTTCCTAACACTGAATGTACAAGTGCATGAAAGCGAAAAATGATCCCCGGCAGCCGCGCCAGCCTCATTTGAACATTAGATTATTCACTTTCCCAACTAATCAATAATTGTTATAATTAAAATTGATAGTTGCAAATAACATGACAGAGTGCTGCTGCCAGAATACTGATTGTGTATTTGGCTTGAAAAGATAGGCAGTAGCGTGGAACACTTATTTTCCAATTTGCTTTTAGCTGTGTGCAAATTGCTTTAGCTGTATCCAGCTGATTTAGACCTTGCCTGGAGGTACACTAGATTAATTGGGAGCCACACATTCATTGCTTACAGAATGGACTCTGTAATTGGTGAAATTTGTTAGTGCCAGTTATAAAATAACTATATAGTTCTGCTTTTTAGTCGTCTTTTCATTACTCTTTCAGGAAAAGGAAAAAACAATTAGAATCTTTCGACGTCCAAAATTGCTTTTAAGTCTTTATGTAAAACCACCAGTGTGACTACAGTCAATATTTTATGCAAGCCAACATTAGTGTGAATATAGTATTGATTTTTTTTCAAAACTGAAAAGCTCTTCAGCATACATAAGAGGGATTTCTTTGTCCTTGTTGTGACTGAACTTTAGATAATGAAACCATTATGTGCTTAATACCCAGAGCTTTCAAAAATAACTTTGTTCTTTTTTTGTACCTTAACTAGCTTATTATTAACCTAGAAAAATTCATTGTTGTTTGCTGGCACCCAAAAGCTTTTAAAAGAGACTACAGCTTTTCTTAAATCCAGGCTCCTTTTTTGCCTATTGTACATTATAATGACACAAAAACCCTATAGCTAAATACATAAATATAATGGACTACTTCCAAGTTATATATTCTCATGATTATTGATGGTTTAAGACTCAATGCCATGACCTGGGCTTTTTTCAGTTTCCCTTTTTCATAACTTTACCCTAAGACTAAATAAATTCTGAACAAGTTACTTTTGTTTACAACAGCTGTTAGGCCAGAGATGTACTGCACCTTACTTGTGGTGCAGAGCGTGGTGCAAGGCACGCAATACACTGAAAAGTGGTCTTTATTAGCCTGACTGGTCACAGAACTATTTGTTGTTGTTTTCTCCTTTCCTTAGTGATTAGCTAGCAATTTGCTTTTGATGGTGTCAGAAGATATGGGTAATTCAGCTGTTGATTCGAGTAGAGCATCCGACCTTGATGTTATCACTAGGGTCTAATGGACCGCAAATTTAAGCAGCAATCCAGGGGCAAAGGATAATCTAAAAGGGGAGTGGGGCTGTGAAAGGGAGATGGTGGTCTGGTCTGCATCCCTAACTGCTCTTAGCCATTCTGATAAAGCCTCCTGAAAACTGTCCTGTGTTTGCCTTGCAGATTCAAAACCGAGAAGGTTTTCAATTCACAACCTACTGATCATTGTCTACTAGTCAAATGAGTCTTACCATGAGTCAGAGCGGTTGATAAATAATTGATAAATATTGTCTTCACTCAATCAATGACTTGTTTTGAAATTTGTTTTCCCTGTCAGCTACCAAATCCTACCAACTCCTGAATTATTTGGGAATTAATTTTGTCGTTTTGAAAAAATGGGGGGGAAGGCCCCAAAATGTCATAGCTGATTTCCTGCAAGCCTCTTTTCCTCTTTCAGTTGAACAAGGTTTAAAACAAACAAACAAACAAACAAACAAGCAAACAAGCAAACAAAACTACAACCAGGAACAAAACCACAAAACTGTAAAACATTACTAAATAAATAGGGCACTTAATATGAAAGCACAGTACGAGTTTTGATCTTAGGAACATATGAAATACTGCATCTTGAAGATTCAGCTGAGCTCATCTAAGGTACACACTGAAGTGCTAATATTTAAAACTAGAGCAGCCAAAACAAAAGCAAGTACAACAACGTATTCCATGATGGAAATATCCTTCTTACAGTGAAAAATACTTAAACTGGCTTCTTAAACACACATCAGCATATTAATGAGGAGACATGGGCCCTTTACACTGGTGACTAGTAATCTAATACTGCCATTTAACGGGGCCCAAAAGAATGTAAGAATTGATAATGGTAACAAACAATGAAAGAGAGCCTTACCAAAGGTTTCAACTTATTACCATGAGAGGAAGTGTAACTGGAGACACACTTGTGGCTTGCCACCTACAGTCCCTTGACTGATAATTTTCTACTGTGCAATAAAGTTCTCTATCATTTACTCCTGCCTTCAGATGGCAGACAGAGAAGGGGTATTCTCGCTGTGTAGCAGCCCAAAGCAGGAGAAATCATGTCCTTTAGGGCAGGCGAGTGGCACGTAAGTAATGAGACAGGTGTAGTGCTCTCTAAAGACAACTTTTTATCAAGGCCATGCTTGAACTTTAAGACTGACTCATGCTTTATCCCATCTTATCCTTTGTAAGTTGCTCAGCTGTATTAGAGTAACTGGCCTCTCTCCAGCCTGTAAACACCCTGTCCCTTGATGCCGCAGGCCTGTGCCACTGAGGAGAGCAGAGCACACAGAGAGGGCAGCTCATCAGCTCATCAGCCGGTGGCACCTAGCAAGCACTCAACAGCTTCAGAACAGTCAGTTCTGCCCCCAGGGCTTTTGCTCCATGTCAGCTCCACAGCGAAGGTCTGCCTGTCCAACGCCAGAGCTTTCTTTACTAGGATTCACTGCAGTTTGTAGTGCCAGTGTCTGGGCACTCACCTGCTCCTGCTCAGTGGCTTATGTGACACCGCTGCTCTTGGGTGACCTTGCTGGACCCACAACTCTCCAAAGGCCTGTATTTCACTACAGAGCACAGCACTAAAGTCTTTAGAGCAAACTCAGAAGTTTTCTCCTAGGTCCCTTTTATGTCAATGCCTCCTGTTCTCCCTACATATCAGGGCCAGATTTAATTGTTCCCTCCTCTTTCTGGGTGCACATTGAATAATTTGTCAGGCCAATACACTGATGTACATATCCTGCTCTCCTTCAAATACAACTGGATTTTATTGTTTGTTCATTAACCCTTTTAGAAGGGTTTTAAAACTTGTGGTCTGGTGTGAAGTGCAGACATAAAACTCCAAAGCTGAGCAGTCCTTGCTATTGGAGAGCTATTTTACTGCTGGTGGTCTATAAAAGAAACCCCTAAGCAAACTGGTATCAAATCATGCATATGGCATATATACATGACCCTGTAATAAAGGGGAGAGTGAGTACATGAGCATCTGAGAGAGTACATGTGCATGTACTCAAGGAAGAAGGAAGGAGCTATACCAAATAGCAATTACTTGCTCTGCCTCAAGGGACCAAATCCTTAACTGAGTTGCAGAAGAGTCTGCCTAAGCCTAATGAGGCTGGACTCTGTCTTGCTATTTCTAGTGTTTTCTTTCTCTAGCAGTTTCTTCTACACTTTCTTTGGGGAAATAAATCCAAATATGGGGACAGACTCCTGACAGATCAAAGGAAAAGTGGTCAATTGGTTTCAGGAAAGCTACAAGTCATTTAGAGTCTGAGGATTTGGTGATTTCTCTGTTCAAGGAAATCAGCTTTAGTTCAATCAGGAAGATAATGAATTAAGGCTGCAGATCCTTGTGGCAAAGCTTGGTATTAAATTGTTATGTTCTAATGCATGGCATGGAACATGTTGTCATTGACATTTTAATGACCTTTTCTGTCTGGAGCTCTACTTCAAAATCAGTGGCTTGATGAGGCTCATCACTGCAAATACTTAAGCTGACTTAGTGACAGAGTGGGAAAAGGTATGAACAAAAGGAAATTATAAAAAGCAAGCCTTGCTCTGGCTTTTATAAGCAAAGGAAGAGCAGAAATTTCCGCTGCTTTTGCAGTCCATGTAGCCCTTGATGTGGTTCCTCCCACTCTCTTCTGGGGAACAGAGCCCCAAAGGAAGGAGGCAGCCAGCTTGCTGAAGCAGGCAGCAGAGCTGACCACTGCTGAATAGGGAACTCATTAATGAGAAACATGTTCTGTATACAGAAGGTGCCTAGTTTGAATACATGTATTAAGAGCCAGCTCCTTTTACAGCTAATTGCCCCTTTCAGTCACTCTCACTGGAAGAAGAGAGGGAAAAAATGCTCCTGTATCCTCAAGTTATTTCTAGTGCCACTTGGACTCTCAAATACAAAGTTATACTGTGGAGGAAAGAAGGATTAAAAAATAAGGTGAAAAAAGGACTTTTTTCATGGTGGCTGTTAACTATGCAGGGGGCTCTTCAATCTTTTTATTCCACACCTCATTTCCACTGTTGGATTTGAAACATGTAAAGACAAAATTCCTCTTTAACCTTATATTTGTCTACTTTAAAAAATATTAGCAGGGGTCTTACCAAATCCCTTTTCCTACATAACATTCTGTAAGAAACAGCCTAAACACAAATCCCTTAAGAGCAAAAACTGCACATTCTTAGTAATTCTAAAGATGCAGCCAAGGCTGGGGGCTTCTGGAGGCTGGCAGGTCGCACCCCACTGACCCCAGCAAAGGGGAAACACTGCTAGGGTACAGCTCTAGCCCAAGGCATCCGTATCCCTGAAACACAGATGAACAGCCTGGACTGAAACGGGAGTCCTGGACAATTGAGAAGGGGTAGGGAGAGGAAGCTCCGTGGGAGGCTGGGCTGGGAGAGCAAGGCCTGGTAATACCCTCAGGGCCTTGGAAACAATTAAAAGGACCGAAGTAATTTACTTGTCAAGATGGATGCTTTAAAATTAGTCTGCTGTATTAAGGGTTTTAACAGGCTTTCAGAGAGCCTTTGGCTACTGATCTAATTCTACTTTTTATCAGGCATTGCTGCACTGTTTCATGAGGAAATCCTGTAGCATTACTGCTCAAACCAGTAAGCAAGCACTATCCTATCATCAGTGAACTCAAATGATAGATATCATATAATTAATTAACATACGTCTTTATATCATTCAAAATGGCCACAGAATATGATGCTGAAACATCTGTGAGGCTACTGGAACTGAGCTACAGGTATCAGCTGGGTCTGCAGGAATTAATTTGTTTAGAGCAAAATCTACACCTTCATAGCCCTAGAATATTTTTCTATCATGTTAAGGTGAAGATTAAGTTTTCTTCATGACAAATATTTCTATGCTGCAAGTAATAATTACCTTTGCTAATTTAAGTTTGCTAATTTATCAGTCCAGATGAGAAATTTCAGAGTTGCAACTGAAGTTGAAAGCCCTATTTAGGGTATGTTGCACAGAAATTACTAACAGCCAGCGTAAGAATTTCAGTGATGTCTGTCTCCCCACCACTGGAACATGCACAACTTCAGCTGATGTCTCCTCTCCTTAGTAAAATCCTCTTGTATTTCTTGGTAACAGTAAGATTCCACCCCCTCCAAAAGAAAAGAAAAAGGAAAAAAATTACAAAAAAGAGGGGGGAAAAAGAGAGGAGGGAAAAAAAAAAAAAAAAAAAAAGCTAAACTTGGCAAAAAGGCTGAAACTACCAGAACTTAGGAAATACTGACCTAGAAAAAAGAAAACTTCCCGAGGGAGAACTGTAGTTCACAGTAATGCTATAGGGTGTTTAGTGCAGAGAGCTACATGAAGTGCTAAAAGTGAAACCAGAGCTCTCTTTCTAAAGCAGAACAAAGCTGGCATATTAAGTAATGACTGTATGTCTCCAGTTCCCTCTGATGCAGGGAGATAAAGGCTCAGACTTCCTATGTGGGCTTCGTATCATTCACAATTTCAGGTCATTGGATGGTTTTAAAATACCTTTGAAAACTGTAATGTTTTTTGTCAGTTACCTTAGGCTCCTTGTTAATCAGTGATCTGTCCTAGCTACTCTTGCCATCTGTGAGTGGCTGTTGCTATTATTAAGAGGTAGCTATAAACATAAACTACACTGTATGAATTTGAAGTGAAATATGTTCTCTCTCCCAAACACTGTAGGCTAAAGAGAGGCAGGATACATTAACACAGTCTAAGATAAAGATGCAGGTCAAGAGACGAATTGTTATAAAAGGAAAGAGAGAGAACTAATCAAGGGTCAAGCTCACAAATGTATGCAGAAAGCTTTTAAATGTGCAAATAGAGTTTTGATGGTATCAGATGGATGTAAGAGGGCTCCTTAAGCTGGCAAGTGGCACAGAGAGGGGAGAGGAGAAAAGAGGAGAGAGAGTGCTAAGCAAACACTAGAGTGAGATTCTGAGACAGAAACATGAGGACAGTACTTCTGCCAGTTGTGACACTGGCAAGACTCTGATGCCAGGAATGAAATATGAATTAGACTCCCTCCCTGACTCCCTGACTCTCACTGGTTCTCTGAGAAGAGTCAGGTTGGAGAGATGTAGAAGGGCACTGTAGTGAACTTTGTTTTTGCCAATATCAACAATTCCTCGTGTGTGTTTTAGGATGGATTCAGGGATTCTCTAAATTCATGTTCTTTGGGGGTCCTTGTTCTGACAGCGGAGTGACAAGTGTAACTCAAGACCAAATGGTTAAGCCCAGCCAATGCACCTACCAGAAGCGAGGAGGGGATGTGTGGCACAGAATTAGCTTTGTGACTTCTCAGGTACTCACCAAGGCCAATAGAGAATTCTAAAATTACAAAATTGAAGTTATGTTTCTCTTAGCCCCCATTTTCACCAGCTCTAGGCTAGCCCTGGTAGGCAGCCAGCTCAGCTGGTTAGACCCCTGTCCTGTTTCAGCCCCTAGAGCCACATGATAGCTCAAAAAACACCCCACCCTCCTTTGCCATTCACATCCATTTTTCTCCCCCTGCAAGCATCACAGGCAGTAGCTCCCTGGCTGGGTTTTTGAGTCTGTGATGGGCTCACACTGACAGATCTTTCATTTCTCTAGCTACATTTACATGGACAGACTTATAAACTCAAATGAGTGTACTGCATAAGCCCTGCTTCACCTTTGCAAGATATCCAGCAACACCTGGATGAAAGACTGAAGCAAGGTCCCTGTTAGCTGCTACTGGAAGGGCAGGGTGGTAGAGGTCAGCTAGAGGTAGCAAAAAGTATAATCCCATCCTGTGGAAAACAGAGTGCAAATGTATCTGTATCATGATTCTTCTGCTGCCCCTTTTCAGTGAACAGCCTCTGCAGCTGGTTCCCAGGTGTATAAATTGTCTTCCTTGTATTACTTCTTCAGTTTGCTCTTCCTTTGGATGCTCACACAGTGGTGAAATGACCCTGGCAGCTGCACATCAGTGCTCAGACCTGCGGGTGAGCGCCCTTTGGGGGCTGCTGAACCAGAGAGCGACATTCACTGTGGCACAGCCTTTAGGGAGGTCAGAATGGTGAGTGTTAAAGCAAAAAGAAGGCTATGAAGCTAGATGGAAGACATAATAATCTTAAGTGGAGGAAGACAAATAAATGACAAGAGATGTTAGCCACTCTTACAGACTTCAAGAACACAGAAAAACTATAACATTAATAATAATTTTAACTGTTTCTTACCTGTATCAATCAGAGTAATTCATTCCAGTTACTTATGACACTCAAACCACACTAAAAATCGCCAACAGTGTGAATTTATAAGATTTGTTTTGCTGTGGTAGCATTAATGGTTTAGGCGGAAAAAAACAAAAGGCAATGGTATGTTTCAACACAAAAGTCATCTGAGCCTTTACTATAGAAGTAATAAGGCATTTATTATTTCAAGAGCCCTGCATTCACAATATCCCCTTTTTCAAAGAAAACACCCTTCCTTCCCATTTTTTTATGAGGCTAACTTGTAGTATGTCACCACTGTGAGACTTCTGAATGTGTTCAGAACAAGACAATAATAGTAAGCCACAGATGAATGATGTGTAGTAAAAATCAATAAACCTTATAACTATTCACTAAGGGAACTGATTTTATGCCTATAAAAATAAAACAATTATAGCAATATTAATGGCAGATTCATCATAGTAATATAAAAGTCCAAGTGTGCTTGTCTGTTGGGAATCTTTAATTCATCCTTCTGTATTAAGTATTCACAAGGTAGAAGAAATGGAACCAACTTCAAGAACAACCTTTAACTTGCACTAATTCACCCTGTCAAAAAAAAAAAACAAACAAAAAAAACCCAACAAAACAACCCAACAAACACAAAACAAAAACAACCAGTAAAACTTTAAAAACCAGTTTTGACAATCAGTGTAACTGGGATATGCAGAAAAGGAAAAAAGTTAAAGCCTCAAAAACCTGACCAGTAAATTTGGTTTTTTTTCACATCACAATTAGCCAATTCATGTTACTGTGTTAACTGCATTGTAACAAAACAGGTGGTATAGCCACATAAAATATTTATCTTATGGTAATGCAGGTTAGACACAGCAAAGGAATTTTTTTTTTTTAATTGACAGGTCCTCTGTTTTTAGGCATCTATTCATTTTTGGGGGGAAGGGCAATACAGATATAATAGGAAAAAAATTTGCCTTTAATTTATAGCATACAGAGCTGCTCTAAAACAGGTATTAGAGACTTCAGTTCCACTAATACCATCCAAAGTGTTACCATGGGCCTTTTTTGAGCCTATCAGGGTCAACAGAAAGAGATCCATCTGGCTTGGATCCTGCATTGCCCGCTGGGAGAGGACAATGGCACAGGCCCAGCAGGAGCACAACCAGGAGCTGTGCCATTGCTGCACCCTCTGCTATCTACAGCTATGACACATCTTTCAAAGTGGCTCAAGAACACCCAGAAATCAAAAACAAATTAAAAAAAAAATTAAAAAATCAAAGTTTTTTCATTATTCTGATTGCCAAATTGTTTAAGGCAAGTAAAAAAACGAAAGCATTTGATATAGGTTTTACATAAAATAAACTAGGTTACAGCATAAAACAAGTAAACAGGTAATGGCATTAAAGTCTCTCCTCTAAATCTGGGTAATTGTAAACATTAAAAAAAAGACTGCAGGACTATTCAAGTAATAGAACAATCACAGATGTCTTCTCATATGCAGGCTATTAGGTTATCTGCCATTCAAGATTATCAAAAAAGACATTTCATTATTCACAGATGCTCATTATCTCCATTTAAAATCTATACATTATATACAACACAGTTTTTGTGGTACTAGAATCCCCATGCCTTCCAAAGGTATATTTTTCACAATACACAATTACAATGAAACAGTGAATACAGTAACATTTTACACTGATGCATCTTAATAGGAACCACCAAATAGACATCTACATTGTACCAAAGTGTCATCACAGTTAGCCTCTCTGAGAGCTTGTGGGAAATACCAGAAGGGTATGCAAGGTTCAGGCACACTGATACATAACATTATTTATTTACAATTGGAAAGAGAGAAGAAAAAGAGAGAAGAAAAAGGAAAGGAAGAAGAAGAAGAGGAGAAAAGAAACAAACAGCCTTTTGCGGTTAACGCCTTCTAAACATGACAAATACATATCTCCATTTAGTGTGTGGTTCGCAACTTAGCAGCAGACCCTGTGTGCGAGCCTTGGTACTGATACAAAAAAAGTAAAGAATATATATATATTTTTATATATATATGTATATATATATATACGCATATATATATATATAAAAAAACAGAAGTCTAATTACAGCAACATTTGTTACTCTGTGATAAAATCTGCAATTTACAAAAATGAAATGACTGGTTTTTGCCTGCCATTAAGGCATTTCAAATTAACACCATGGAACTGATGTCTGTAATAAAGCGCTTCCTCATGTGATCCAGTCACATGACAATGTTCATCCCCAAATTCATCATTCTCTGAAAAGAGAAAGAAGAAGGTTTTAGTAAGCAGCATTCTTTCCACACACTTTTTTCTCTGCACCTTGAATGCATCATGAAATGAAATCTATACAAGCATTCTCGACCCCAAGAAGAAAAGACAGCAAGCCCTGTCCTCATCCCTCCCCTGCCAGGAACAACATCCTGAGAAGTAACCTGTGTCAGGATTTTTCTTCTGTGTTCTGATACCCTATCATCCACCAGCCCTTCCAGGGCTACAAACCTTTCTTACTCAAATAATTCTAGCTAATGGTTGCTTGTTTCAGCATCAGCTTTCAGACAGACACCTGTAACATGGAACTTCACCGTTCTATTTGATACACTAAACTCTGAGTCTTTACAGGGCAGCAGTGAACGAAATCCTAATGTTAAAAGATGCTTTGGAATTATCACTTGGTATGGAACCATCATAATACAGAAGTATTTTCCTCTTGACAACCTAGTAAATGACTGAGAGGCTTTCAGGCACATAAATGTATGACATGGGTGTGCAACCTAAATACAAAACTATCTCTAACAGGCTCCCAAACAAACCTCTCTAAAAGCAATATCAGCAAACCAGGCAGACTTGCAGAATAGATAAAATCCTAAATTCTTGTGGTCATGCATGGAGCCCATTAGAACATTAATTTTAAACTCATTTTATTAAAAATTTGGATCTTAAAAATTATATTTCATAATCTCTTGTTTTATCTTAATGCCAATCCTTAAAACACACTCTAAGGAAAATCTCAGAAGACAGACTACTTGTTCTTTCTCAACGACCTATGTTACAATTAAAGAACACAACTAAGGACAAGATGTCATTCTAAGGAGAAGTGCAATTAATCCAAAGTACCAAGTTTTTCCTCAACCTTAAAACTGTGTCATACAAGGAAATGCACACCAGCAGTCTAAAAAAATCTGTGATTTTCTGATTTGCTTTCTCCTCTCTATGTTACAATATATAATTTATTGGCTATTTACCTTCTTTGTGCAGGAAACATACCAGATGCAGATGCCTGTGCAGCCACCTGCTGAGTAGCAACAAGGGCAGCAGAGGTCAACCCTGCGAGAAAGAAGAAACAAAGGAATGTTGACGTACCTCTGGTTTTAATGGATTTTTGTGGTCAGAGTAATGGTAGGAAGGCTCTCTAAGGCAAACAACCAGAAAATGTAGGGGGGTTATCACTACATAAATAACAAATATTGCAGGCAACATTGTTAAGATAGTCTGCCTAGTATGATCAATATACCTTTCTGTAATAAATTGAATTGTCTTTGATAGATATTCTACAAGAAATTACAGCATTTCTACTTACTGCATTCCTTTCCAAATACCGCACTGCACGATGCTAAGTGGTTTGTATGAGAGCTCATGAATAAGAAGCTCAGTAGAAATAATAGGTATCAGGAAACAACAAGAATCAAAAGACACAGTGAATTACAGAAATGACATGCCAGCTGCTCAGGATATAATACTTTCATAACAACTTACCATTTTTACAGTTTTGCTACTGAACAAGCATAATGCATCCCAAAAGGCATATGGAATCACTGAATCACACTGAGAAATGTCAAGACTTTTACACAGGAAAAATAAGTGCTGAGGCACGAAGTCAATGTAAAGAAGAAAAGTCATTCAGCCACCAATTGTGGCAGCACATACTTTGTTGCATGGGAGGAAACCTCCTTTTGATTCAGCTAGAGTCCATGGTTAGAGAAAAAACATTCAAAGACCAGTATAAAACCTAGGGAGAATAAATTGTATCTCACTGTGCTGCTTTTTCCCTGACTGCAACTTTGTGCACGGCATTTGCCAAAATACAAAGAGTCCTCTTTCAAACAGTCAAATTATAACAAGCACAAACCCTTGTGACTGCAATGCCTTGTACATAAAATATGTTCAGCATAAAAAGCTTTTGTCTTTGCTACACTTCCTCCATTGCTTACACAACCCTAATTGTACAAAAAGGAGGTTGTTTGGCTTGGATATTTTACTGCCTTTCAGCCAGTTAATGTCAGTTTGCAGGAGGAATCAAAACATTCACGTGGATGACAGCCTAACTGGTACATCTTTAATAATTCTCTGACACCCAGTTTTGGAAACAAAACTTGGTATTTTTCAGACATGAAGCTATTAATTTATTGCTAGTACATGCTGTGAATTTTCAAGCCTTCTCCCTAAACGTAAAGCACTTCTGTTCTAACAGCAGTATCTCTATTCAAAATGCTTCATGTAGGTACAATTTCCAGTGTCAAGGCAACAACTCCATGAGGCAAGCTAATCCCACCCACTGACAATTTTCTGCTCACCTTGAAATGGGTCATACTGTCCCGGTATAAGGGGGTAGCCCATTCCAACGTGTGTATGGTGGTGTGTATGGAGATGCCGCTGGCTGAAAGGAGAATGGCGGTCTCGCTCCCTTTCTGCTTCCCGCTCACGCTCAGCTGGTGATTTTTCCACAGGCTAGTAACAAAGTGAAAGAAAACTGATGTGAGAACTTTAGAAGGGATGAAATCACAACAAAACCATGTGCCACTACCTGTCAAAAACCTTTTGAGTACAAATTATTGTAGCTCACTTTTTCTGAAGCAGTATCTCTACCAGAGTATTTGCATTTGATTCTCATCTCAAGTTAATCTTTCTAGATAATGGAAGATTTCCCAAGGCACAAAGATTTTGAGGCAATGCACTGCATCTTGAAGACACCATGGTTACTTCTAGTTTTGGGCTCCCTGAAGCTCAGCTGGCTTGACAATGCCTGAACAACTTAGGTGAGCTGCTGAAAATGCTCAACCTTCTAAAGCTCTCTGGGGATCAAGTTTGACTGAACAGCAGAAAAACTATTTTTATAAAATAGAATGAGAGCCAGTGACTTGCTCACAATTAAAACCAGCAACAACTTATCTGAAAGTGAAATAACAGTATTTGTTCCAGCTTTGTAAATCTCATTTGCAGATCTTCAGAAATGGGGGCTGGTAATCATCTATGTGGAAGATGTGGATTCTTGGCAAATACAAGGAGGGGATATTATCAAATCCCATAGCCCAACTTCTCATTTTATTATGTTTCCAAACAGGAGGTTCCTGTTTAACTGCAAAAATCTGTGCACCAGGAGGTATCTTTGAATCTGTATTTCTATATTAGTCTATTCAAGACAGGAAACCTCAGCACAGAACTGTGTTAGATGTGTTACTTCCAGTTTATGCCACAGAAGCATTCTGACTATAAACTGCTTTTATTGTAAGCAGTACTATAAAGAAGAATCATGCACTCATAGCTTGATGCCAGATTGTGTGCTTCCCACAAGTACGTTCCTCCTCTACCCCTTCCTGTACGTGACACTCTCCAGTAAGAACAAATGAAGCCTTACAACAGGTGACTTGCTGCGATACTGGTTGGCATGCTGCTGGAGCAAATCCAGTGCTTTGGACTCAGTGGTTGATTTTGCATTGATGCTCGGGCTGGCATTGACCTTCTCTGCCTCTTCTCTCCCTGACATCTTTCCATAAACTGGATAATGAAATCCTGGAGAGAGATAGGCCCCTGTGGGTAAACAATAAATACCACATCAACTTACTGTTTTTACATTTTGATTATATCAAGGGAGGAGGAGACAATATCAGAACTGACAATTACATCAACTGTAGATCACGTGACTACCAAATGGCATGACTGCTCTTCAATTTCATCACCTAATTTACCCTGATGAATGGAGGTTATAAAGAGGGTTGAGTTGATAACCATTTCAGACATTTATGGGTCCTCTTTAAGTAAAAGGAATAGTAACTATAATGGTTCTGACAGTAAGTGCTTAGAATATTTTTATAGGCAATAAACTATCTGTCAGTCTAACAGCAACAGCAGACTGTCAAGTGTTGAGAAACTTGAGAGTTCATAAAAGGAACATCTTGTATTAAACCAGTTTCATCCACAGAATGTTCCCCTGTGGAAGCACAAGCAACGCCATGTCACCCATGAAGCTTCTAATTTAGCCTAGCTGCTAACAGAAATATTAAAATGCAGGCTTTACTGAACCTGAGGATGCAAATTTTAACTAGCACTTAACTAGCAATCTTAAAGGCAGGTTTTGGAATACGTACCAGGATAGCTGTGCATTAGGACAGGAGAGACTGCGCGATAGGCTGGATGGTTGGGATCGTACATCTGCGGATACGGATAAGCATGCAAGTACTGGATGTATGACTGATGCTGACTCATTGGTGAGGAAACTGCTACTCTAGTACCCCGAGAGTCCTTCCAATTTACAGGAGTCTTTTGATCATCATTTTTTATCTTGCTCTCATCCACTGATTGAGAATCAGAGCGCTTGACCTCTTTGGGCTCCTCTTTAATGCTTGCTAATGAGACAGGAAGGTTAGGCAGGGAACTTTCCTTGTTAGGTGTTTTTCTAGGACTGTCTTCTTTTAACTTTTTCTCTCGATCAAGTTCTTCTGATTTTTGCTGATCAAGGTATTTGGGCTGATAGACATAATGATGCCATGTTCGTGAATCTGGATCCTAATAAAGAGGAGAAAAAAATTGTTCTGAACTTAGACGTAGAGCTAAGTTTGTTATTGATATTTCCCACATTTCAATTAATGTATTTTTAATAGCTGTTTTAATACCATATCCCCATTACATAGAGGAGAAGTTTGCTTGCTACAGAGTGCCTCGAGCTCAAAGTCAAACCAATATTCCCATGAAGGAGCAAGAGTCTATTATCAAAATTTAATTCAATTGCTTCATCTTATATCCTTCTTCATGCCTTTAACTAGTTTAATCATGAAATACATGTGCAAAGTAATGAAGTTCTGAGACCATGTTATTCATAAAACATTTTAATTAAAGCCCACAGAGAGACTTTTCCCACTAGAGAGCAAAAAGTGTCTGTGAACCACAAAATTAGAGCTGGCTAATGATATGCTAGAGTACTTAGAATACCTGGAACAACACACATGAAAAGCTGATCTAGCTGGCAAGACTCTAATGCTGCCTCTGGTATTACAAACATCCAAGAATCAGTGGAAGTCAAACATTAAAGCAGACTTTTTCAGCTGACAATCTTATTTTAAGTTTGTAAAGTTACAGGTGGGCAAGTATTTATTGGATCAGGGTCACTTGGTTTAAAAAACATGTACTGGGCACTGTAAATACTTTTAAAAATAATGCATTACACAGACCAATTTTTAAACATGTTACAGAACTAGAGAGGGCAGTTCTTCACAGCACCACACCAAATCGGTACGAGAAGTAACAGAAAGATTTCTTTTTCTAATACAGGGTATGCAAGAGCTAATTGTCAACATTTTCTCCAGCTGACAGACATTTATGGCACACACCATAGAAATATTAGCACACTTAACACTTAGACAGTCCGGTTCAAATACTCAATTGAATCAGCAGAAATCTTCTCCTACTTAGGGCTGTACCACCCCACTTCCTTTAGAGCTCTCTACTCCCATTCCCCTGATCCTACTGTACCTTGAAAGACAGACTGTAAGGGTGAAGTCTGGGATGTACCATACACCAGAACATGAAAGTATCAAGCATTGAGGCTCTAGTTCAGAGCACGGAGACAGTTGCATTGCCTCAAATGAAGGCAATGTGACATCTACGAGGGTCAGCATGAAGCCACTGGATAAAATTCTGGTCCCACTGAAGTCAATGGCAAAACTATCACTGACTTCAATGGAGAGAGGATTTCATCCATTGTGTAGGTCTGTAGGGGCTTGAGGTTGGTTGAGGAGAGAAGGGGAACTTAACTGCTTCAGAAAGGTCACCTTGGGTTAAGATAAAGAGCTGTGCTTTAAGCCAACTCTTCAAAGAACCAGCTCACCCATCTTTAGTAAATGCCAACTGTCATTTAACAAAAAAAAGAAACACTTCAAACCATGTTTCAAATCTACTTTAAGTCCTCTCACAATGAAAGCTGCTTATTTTGCTTGAAATGTCTCATTTCTGAACTAAGCAAACTGCTTACAGTTTACATCTAAAAGAGAAATCTAATTCTATTTTATTCATGCATATATTTTAAAATAGTCTGCTCAGGTCGTAAGCCTATGCTCTGTCACCACCTTACTAGACTTTTTTTTTTTTTTTTTTTTTTAAACAGCTCAACTGGAAGGTTTATTGGTCTATTCACAGACTACAATACAATTCAGCATGAAAAAATGATGGTGGAACTTGTGTGGCTGCAGAGGTAGAAGAACGTAGCAGAATCAGAAAGAAAATCTCACGACTTAAAAGTTAAACCAAGACACTCTTGTTCCATTTCCAGTGGTCTCACCTGTTTAAATCTTGTGGTTGGATCTACTCCTGTTTGCTTCATTGAGTCCATAACAGATTTCATCTCCACAGCCTCCTTTATAAGCTGGTGGTTTTCCATTTGTTTGGCTTTGAAAGTGTCAGACTGAAGCTGCTGCTGGTGATTGGAAAGGATCTGTGATTTGCTTGTCTCCTCACCTTTGTTAGGAACTGATGGCCCTATTTTAGTGTTATTTTTGCTGGACTCTGGAGTTGAAGGGGCCTTTGAAATAGTAGCAGATGGAATATTCTTCTGCTTGTTGTCATCCTTCCCAATCTCTTTTAAGGGGGGGTCATTCTTCCTTTCACAGTCCCTCCCACTTTGTGCCATTTTCTGTTCTGCTAGTCTCTGGTCCTCATAGTATTTTTCATACTGCTGCCTGTAAGCAGGGTTGGAGGCCATTAAGGACTTTTGGTCCATATAGAGCCCATAGGCATACTGTCCATAATAAAGTGACTGAGCAAGTGCAGGGTGTCTTTGAGTTATTACTGACTGATGTTGTGGCTGCAAATTAGAGGAAGTGCTTTCGCTTTTCTTGGCATCTGACGATTCTGCCTTCTCTTTCTTTTCAGCCTCTTCCTCAGCCTCTTTTTTAATCTTCAGCCCCTGTGGGGTACCGCTGTTCCCAGCTGCTGGGGCACTGACCTGTCCAGAGTGCAAGTAACTTGGGGAATAGTAAGGATCGTAGCCATGGTAATAGGGAGAATGAGACTCTTTTGCTTGAGCTGATTGTGCTGTGGTTGAAGAATGTCCTTTTACAACACCATCTTTATTAGAAATAATATCTGATGGAGAGCTGGCCTTTGACCTCATGCCCTCTGACCTGCTGTCAGAGCCACCATCATCAGCTGCATCAGAAATATCTGAGTAAGCAGGGCTGTTGGTTTTAGCGGCCGCGCTGTCTGCGCCATTCTGTGTCAACACGTGCAGTGGGGCCATGGCAGATTGTCCATTCACCAAAGTGCTGCATTCCATCCTGGAGGCACTCCCTATGGAAGGGCTGGGCGCATTGTCTGTGAATGTGTAAACTTTATCAGCTTCAGCCTTAATACTTGCCATCCTGCTCTCTTGAGACTCTGACAGTCCATTAGCTAGCACTTCATTCTTGTTGAGATGGTCCTTTAAAAAATGTCCAGATAAGTCTTTTCCAGACCCTTTTGAATCCTCCAGCTTCCCCAGCTTAGAATCCATCTTGGGGCTGCCCGTCTCTTTGCTTTCTTTGTCCTTCAGCTTTCGCTTCTCCTTTTTCTTTTTGTCTTTGAGTGATGTGAGAGCTGGGTTTACAGTGCTTGGCTCTCCCATAATTGTGGGCTTTGGTTGAATGGGTTTCAGTGGAGGGCTCTTTGGTGTAGCCTGAACAATAGTAGTTGTTAGAGAGGGCAGTCCTGGTATTGTCCCTGTAGTGGTGGTTGTAAAGGCTGTAGTAGGTATAGCTATTAACTGGGGAGGAGTTGGTGCTGGTGCTGGGGCAATGGGCCTAGCTGTTTTCAGCTTGGAAAGGTTTTTATCCACTTTGCAATTGCTCGATTTCTTGCCTTTATCACTTAAACTCTTCTTGTCAATTAACCCTTCAGCCTCCAACTTCGGCATTTCGGTTTGCAAATTGCCATCTGTAACTGAGCAATTATCCAGTGTGGCTGCCATGTTAGAAATTACTGGAAGGCTGTTCAATTCACTGTTCAGACCCTTCTTTTTGCCAGAATTCTTGCCAGTTTTGGAACTGATAACTGAACCAGGGCCATTGCTGGTCAGTTCCCTCTTTCCTTTGGGGGTCCCTGGGGTAGCAATGGAGGAAGGAGATGTTGGTGCTTTTAGTGGATCAAAGCCTGGCAAATTTGTGCTTTGCTCACTGCATTCAAGTGCCACATTACTCAGTGCTTCCTCGCAGTCTGAAATTTTGTCTTCACTGTCAGGCTCAAACTCCAGTTTGTTTTCTGGGTCTAAGTGTGCATGAGCCTGATGGTAACGTAATCCATTAATGTGCTTGTACTTCTTGTTGCAGTTGGGGTGAGGACAGTCAATCAGCACTGGGGAAGAGCAGCCTTGGTCCAAAAAAGTAGTCTCAGGTTTCCCCTGTGGAGTGGTAGGAGTGCTTCTAGAGTTAGTACGAATGCGTTTTCCGGACTTGTTGTCCTCTGAACTGGAGTTCAAATCCAGCTCCATAGGAGGCTTAGTTTTCCTCTTGTTTGTGGACGAGGGGCTGGCTTTGACTTCATCCATGGCACAGTTTGGGGGTGTTCTGCGCCCACTTGAGTTAAGGCTGCCCCTTCTGCCCTTCCCATTGGCACCGCCTCGATTTTTATTCTGAAGTCCTCTGGACTCTGCAAAACTCGCATCATTCCCAGGCACAGCCGCAGCCGCAGCGGACCTTGCCCGCTTTCCCCTGCCGCGTCCTCCGCGCATTTCCAGGTCACTTGTTGGCGATTCACAAAACCTGTACAAACAATAGGTTTCATCAGCAGCTGCCAGGAACAGAAAAAATAAAAACCACCACCATGTCCCATAAGAGAACCTTCACACATGTAAAAGGAAAGATGTCCAACAAATAAGAATGTTACAGTGTCAAAGGTAAAGTCATTAGAAAAGGACAAAAATGATAAGGACATATCCACCTGGTTAGAACAATGGAGCAAAAAATTTTCCTAACTTAAAAGAAACGCATTTTGAAATGCGTAACTGGTCTCTGACCGAATCCCATGTATTTCCCCTTCCCTCTCAAAAATACAAAAGTAAAATAAAGAAGAGCTTCCACCCCACGTTTCACTCTGGAAGACAGAACTACTCATTTCACTTGTGCATGTTTTCAATTATAACCGGTTGTGCTTTATTAATCTCTGTACAGTCTCTTGCCTGAGACTGGATGTTAAAATACAGCAGAGATAAAACAGACTCAGAATGTTTGCCTACCTAGGAGGGGCCCAGTCATGTTTTGTGCAGTCCAGCAGTGTTCCCACGTAAGTCTTGTTCCTCCATGTAACGTTGACCACCAGGACACCTGTCAGTGAGCAAAAAATAAAGTATTATCACACATTAGAACAATAACTGGGATAGGCTTTTTGTTTTGATCTTTTTTTTTTTTTCTTTTTCTTTTTCCTGTCCTTCACTCACAGAGTACGACATTTACTCTCATTTGCTTTCAAACACTCTGGTCTATATTCTTCCTCTTTTCTGGCTTCAGTGACCTAAAGTTAAAACCGACAGGAAAGACTGCAAACGACAAAGAACAAGAATGTGTGCACACGTGTGTGTGTGTAAGACAGCTTGCCTGTGTGACGGTGTGTGTGTAATCAAGATACAGCTGACAGAAGGAAATGGGTTTTGCCATGTCCTGCTGTAAAACAGCAACACTCACCTCTTAATTTTGCTATTATTGCATATAATTGCTTTCACTTGGCCGCCAGCCAGCATAAACTAAGCACCAGTTACAGTGTTTAAATCAGAAGGTGACTGAAAAGAATAATCTGCTTTGCTTTGAACAATATGATAATGATGCTTCTATTTACTTGAAATTACTCATATCCAAACACACAAACATATACACGTATGCACTGCAAGTTTTATTCAGCAGATATAGCTTGAAAAAATGTATTATTTGCCTTCCTTTTGCTTCTGTGGAAAGTGAGGGACTAGATATGAGACTTCAACCATACCACAGTTAAGGTAGGAGTAATTGCAATATATATTTATATAGGAAGAGGGATCCTTCAAAAAACCTACTGTAGTTTAATTGCTTTTCCAGTTATGACTTTTATTAAATGCAAATTTGCCTGCCTAAAGCAGAATTCTAATTTCATTTTATTTGAATTATCCCTGTAAAATTTGTGAATGATAAGGTTATTGTAAGTAACAAGAAAATAAATGTGGGGAATGTCATTCAAATGTTTTCAGGTTGCCCTCAAATGCTTCTTCATGTAATTTATCATCACGTTTATGGACTAGCCAGCATAATGACCCCTTTAATTCATTAACTGCCACAGATAAACAGAAGGTAGTATTATTGAACCAGACATCTCTTCTCATTAGAACACACACTGAAATAAGAAATACATTTTATCTAACAAAGAAAGGCACAATACAAAATGTTCCCAATTTATGAGAGGCGTGAAGGCACCAACTCACAGCTGACAGCCTTGTTTTCCCTCTACACTTCCCTTATTCTATCTGCAGTGACTCTGTAATAGATATGATTGTGGCATTGTGCCAGACTGTTTCCAGCCCATCTTTTTGCTTTGTCTTACCAGTGCAATTTCTAATTTTGCACTAAAACCATCCCTCTCTGCTGCACTGAGGTGAAGTTAACACACAAGCAGCAGCTTATTTCCTCAGGGGTCTTTTAGCAGCAGGGAAGTATTTTAAATGTTGTTAGCAGAAGAACCAGGGAAGAAGGGATTTCCTTGAAAATTCTCTGTAACAGATTTGAAATTTATCCTCCATATGGTTTTTCACTGCAATTAGGCAATTGGAATTTTACACACTGGAATGTACTGGTCTGAAGCATGAAAGACAAACTGATCTTCCAGCCAGTGTCAGTCAGGTCCTAGAGGGACCATGGTGAAGATGTTTAAGGAGAGACTTATGTGGCATTTAGTCCCATGGTCTACTTGACAGGGTGGTGCTGGGCCACAGGTTGGACTCAATGATCTCAGACGTCATTCCCAACCCAATTGATTCTGTGATCAGGGTTAAAATGCCATGCTGTATTTTTATGACCTATGTAAACTAGTCGGCATGCAAAGACACCAAGGCTGCTTTACACTGCCCCTTGCTTAGGAATGGAGGCAGCCAGGAGGTGCTGGGGTCCAGGGAGGAAGAAGAGGAAGAGGAGACAACCCAGTACATCCAAGAGAAAAGATCTGTTGGTAGAAATGGGCTTTCTTAGAATAGCAACTCTATGTTCCCACTTGCCGTTCACAGCCTAGAAAAAAGATATTTTAAAGGTGTTTCTCTGGCAGCCTTGATGCCTTTCTTCCACTATAACAGCTTGTCATCCGTGACTCTGTAAGGCTCCAAGTGAAAATCATGAATATTTTCCACTGGTAAATTGTATTATGGCATGCAGCCCATCTATCTGCAAGCAGCACAGTTGATCCCTCCAGCCCACATACCAGTGCTCCTAAAAGTACCAAGCAAATACAGCTCTCTGATATCCCATGAAGTATTACTGAAGAACTATCCTTGTCATTTATTCTTCCCCAGCTAGTTCACTTTTATCTTTTTTTTTTAAAGTAATTGTTACTTTGTGGGGATTTTTTGAGTTTGGATTTATTTATTTATTTTTTAGAGGGTGTGGTTTGTTTGGGATTTTTGGGGGGATGTGTTAATAAAGGTTTATTCTCACCTATGTCTCCATCTTCCTTGATATTTATAATCCTGCCTATCTCTAAGTGCACTTTATTCATTTATTTATGTACCAGACCTAGGGATAGTTTGTTACCTATTGACAGAAAAGAGGGCAAGGTAGAAGGCATAGAATAGTGAAAATAATAAAAGCCCCTGAAATCAATACCTATTTCAATAATTCTACAAAGGCATTTAAATGACCTTCCCGTGCAACAAAGTCAGTATTTCAAAAGCAAACATAAGTAAGTTTCTCCCTTAAATCTGCTACATATAGCATCTAATTAAATTTATTAGGCTTAGCAAAGGTCCTGTGCAAGTAGGAGAGAATATTAATCTCCATGCTGTTTTAGCTGTGGCAAGGAATAGATTTCCTTTCCCTAATGGACAGCACTTTGCTCAGCCACATGTAAGACTCCACAGAACTGGCAGGGAAGGTAACCCATTTACTCTTCTAAGATTATCACAGAAATGGGTGAGGAGAATATAAGTGACATGGGATGTGGGACTGATCTAAGGAAATGTGCAACTGGGAGAGGCTTACTAGGCCAAAGGACCAGAACATGAAAATGGAGATGACTGAGTTGGTAATCCACACAACGTACTTGATGCAGTGCTGAAAAGAAAGGATTATTCCTCTAAATCAGGGTGTACTGTTTGTCCGGGCACAGCGTTCAAGCTCAAACCAAGAAGCTCTGCTGAGCCTGCTCTGTCCCAGAGGCAATGCTAGAGCAGTGTCCAGCTCACTCCCAGTATCACCTTTGAGTACACTGGCCATGCACTCAGGGATGCACTAGACCTTCTCTGGATCATTCCAGCTCCTCTCTGTGCACGTGTGTGCCCATGTACCCCCTTCGTCTTGTGATGGAACACACCACACACAGGACCAAACCTCTCGGGGGATGTGTCAAATTATAAGAAGTTCCTGTAATGAGACTTCCTATTACTTCAGACTACATATAATGTAGCAATAACTTATTTAACTTTGCCTGAACAAGAAAGAAAATGCAAAGACAGTCTGAGGAACCCACAGGTTTCATACTATCTGAAACAAGAGATTAATTTTCACCTTATAAGAAGCCCAAGAGGCTAAACTTTTTAAAATATGCATTACTGAAGAATGGGGAAAAAATATCAGGAGCTTGTAATGAAATGTACCTGAGGGTATTTGGACTCTCTAAGATTCTAATTCAGGAGGAAACTTAGACAAATATCTAATTATGTTCTTGTGAGGTTGGATCAAAAACCAGTGAATATATACTATACACATATGCTACTTTGAGCAACTAAAGATGTCATCTCAAAGAGTTTGACCAATTACCAGAGCACAGTTTACAAGAATTGGATGTAACAGAGAAAAAAAACAAAATACAGATATAAATTTCTTGGTTTAATTTGGTTGATCATTCCATTTGCAAACTATATAACTATTCACAGTTACAGTATATCCAAAATCAGCAATACTTTCTGCAGTCTTCAGTGTTGTATGTCCTACATTAAAGCAAAAAAAGAATATGAAAATCAAAAGTTCTGAAGTTATCACCCACTCTTTTTCCCCTGTCCCTTCTTCCTCCTTTTCAGTGACTGCATAACAAAGGCCAGAACCAAAATTTGCTATTTACTATTAACGATGTCTCATAGAATGAAATATGTCATCACAAGTTGGAAATGAAGTAAATAAACCTGTTGCTAAGAAATGCAGATGTGCTATTTTGACATAAATACATCACAAGCAAAGGCATTTTCAGTACCAAGTAAGGGTATTGTTCATATGGATTCCTCTGGC
Organism: Pyrgilauda ruficollis; assembly: GCF_017590135.1. Classification (NCBI taxonomy): domain Eukaryota; kingdom Metazoa; phylum Chordata; class Aves; order Passeriformes; family Passeridae; genus Pyrgilauda; species Pyrgilauda ruficollis. The sequence continues at coordinate 2,175,123 of NW_024528155.1, forward strand.
ACTGCACGTTTAGGAGACACATCTACACTCCTGCAGACATTCCTTCAATTTAAGACCAAAAAACCCTGAAGTACCTAGCCTAAAACAAATACTAATTTCTTTGTTTACTCTGTTTTCTGCAATGATCATAAGAATGTTTATGTTTGTATCTAAAACTTTGCAAATGAGATCATGTGGTGAGGAATCAAATGATCACATCACTACCTTAAATGTGGGCCCCAGCTTTTAAAAATACTGTCTTTAGAAAACAAACATGTTCAAATTCCAATACAAATAAGCGCTACTTAATTAATCAGCTTGGAAAGCCTGAATTAATTTTTACAGCATAGGCTGCTTTTGTATTCAGATCACAGCAAATGCTACAAAATCCTGGTTTAGTGCGAACTGATTATTTCACCAGAGAACTCAGCAGACCATTTATCTGAGAGTGTAAGCCTTCATTTTTGCAAAAGGAGCTGCTCCCTCTACTCTTAGCAGAGAATCTGGCCGAAAGTATCTGCAAAATTCTGGAGAAACCAGATCTGCACAAAATCTTTCTGAACACTTTTGTAACTGATTTCTTGAAGAATATTTATATGATCTTTCAAAACTAGGAATGATTTGTCTACTTTTCAGTCATCAGAAGTTATGTATGTTTAAAAAGCCACGTATATTTTAAAAGTCACAAAAGTCACTTACCCTAAAACATAAGTGGAATCCTCTGTGGCCAATATTCCAAAAAAAATAGCTCTGCCTAATACCTTTACTACCCTGAGTATCATTTTAAAATAATTTCTCCTGATGTCAGAGGAAGATCTCTAAAGTGGACTACACTTTCCAGAATTATTTTAGTAAGATTACTTCTTTAAAAGGTTAATATGATAAATTCTTGTAGCAAAAATCTCTGTGGCATAGTAGTTCTTAAAGGTTGAGATGCAATCCTTGGTATAGAGAAGCATCACATCATTACTGTTACAAGTATTACTTGTAACACTACAGCATAATCAATTCCTTGTATCTTCATGATTAGTGAATCCACAAATATGTTTGCAAGTCAAATTTGGTTTGCCTCTTGTCCCTGCCATGCCAAGTACAAATAATACAGACATGCCTGGAATAGCCAAACCATGGCATATCTGTCATCAGTGAGTACACCACCCCCTTTGATTAAACGGTTTTACTCCACATCTGGCACTGCAATTTTTTTGGTCCCACACATATCTATTTGACATCACTCTCCAACAATAGCTAAAATATATGAAGTGCAAAAAGCTGAAAGATGAAAATCTATATTCTTAGGACTATCTCAAGAATTTTGTTGCCACTGTTTTAGTAAAAGCAGTACAACTCATTTGCCTCACAACCACCATATCCGCCACATCATCATCAATCCCACATCCACATATACACCTGCAATTCATCCGGGCATAAAAACACAGAACAATTTTTATATTAGACTTGCATTGCAAATGGCTTATTCCTCCCTGATTGCTTCCATCCAGAAAGTAATCTAAAATGATCAGTAAACACTCTACATATGAAGCCACATCTTATACACTGACTGCTGATCTGGGAGATGTACAGGTTATTTACTACTTTAATCACACTCTCTGTCTTGCATTGCACAAAAACTTAACTACAGCAGGTGCACATGTAACCGGCATCAACATCAGTCAGCCTGAGAATGTAATGATTGTCAGGTGGCCTGGAAATGCAAGACTGGTGGGTTTGCTTTTTTTGTTTTGGTTTGCCAGTGGGATTTTTTTTCTTTTTTTTTCCTTTCCAAGAGCCCTGTTGCAGCACAGAATGTTTGAAAAGTCAATTTAACCACATCCTGTAATCAGACCATCTGGAGCACAGATCTGCAATTAGTCATCCTGGGCACTGGACTTTATCTGAACAAATACTGTACAGCAGTGAAGATGAGAAGATTGGATAGCATCAAGGAAAAGAAGCATAATGAAGTACTGCTGGTGCAGTCATAAACCACTGAGGTGCTTAGCTGTGGTGTTAATTCTGCATTCTGTACTTTATGAAAGCATAGCAAGTTTAAAGGTAAGATGGCTGAGAGGCTAAAGCCTGCTATTTTAGTTAATGTTGCCCTGCTCGTGGTAAAAACTGGGTTGCAAACTGCAGTGGCTTCTATAGCAGCCTAACAGAGTAAGATCACATCTGTATGATTTTCAGTAAGTTCTGAGTAATGACAACCCACATTTCATGGATACTTTGTTTGAATGTCATACCCTTTATTTTCTTTTCATTATTAAGTCATCGGTAAAATAAAGACAATATTGAAAGTAGGAACTACCACTTTAGTTTAAAAATAGCTGTTATATAGAACTTATTCCCTGGACTTGCATTACATACCCCCATTTGCATTCAAAAAAAGAAGCCACAATTATACAGTGAGAAGTAGCTCTTGGAAACATGGAGCTGGGTCATCAAGCACACAACTTTTTAATCCCACCTAATAATTACTGTAATAGATTTTCTTAATCTAGACGTTTATCCCAGTACTTATAAAAGAATAAACACTGCAATAACTGAAGAAATCCTGTTTCCCCATGAGCCCATGTGCTTAATACACAAAAGAACACAAGCTACTTCCATCACTGTCATGTCTCCCGCATCCTTTGTTCTGAAGCCTCATGGGCTGTATTGATTTGGGAAAATCATTGAACTTCTTGGAAAACTAGACTCTAGCTTATTCACCACCATCTATTTCTTTCTCATGAAGACAGCTGGTCAATATTCAGTTGAACGGTCAGCTAAAAGAAGCTCTGGTTTCATTTCTTTTTCCTGCCTCCCTAGCAACATTACCCTTTTCCAGCTTTAGTATAAAAAAAACCCAGCATGTTAGGAAGACATGTAGCTGAGGTTAGCTGAAATGACAGTTTCTCCGGACAAAGCTATGATTGAAATGCTGGGGGCAGGTTGGTTCTGGAAGACAGGACAGTGTCTAATCTAAGAGCCCATGTCCCTTATTAGTTATAACTGTTGCATTTTTTTCAGTGCATATATTTCTTCTAAAGCTGGTCTGCCTAACAAATAACCAGTGACCAAGATATAAATACAAATCGAAACCCAAAAGAAATATGAATGGTCCTAATCAAATATAAGGCTAAATTTCACATTCATTAGAAGACCAGTAAAAGTCTCAATGAAAACCGGGTAATACCCCAGGAATTACATCAGATTGGACCCCAAATGGCTTGTTGATTTGTTGACAACTAAATAGTTTTACTAAAATATGAGCTACTTAGAGTGGTGATTTTGAAAATTATGAAGCCACAGCAACCCACATAATTTTCCCCTGCCAGATTTTTATCAAAGTGATTAGAATTTGGCAGGATTAGGAAAACTTTTGGATAAACTGCTGTTACACCTCTTGAATGTCAGACCACATGATTGCAGTGTTTACAAGAAAATGTGCACTTAATGTTATTATAAACTAACCATAGGCTTCTGACCTCTGGAGTACAACTAAAGAGCTAGTTTTTCTGCAGCCCTTACCTTTTTTTTGGCCAGAGTAACTGAACAACTTCACTGTTTCACTGCAGCTTGAGAATAAAACTGCAGTCTTACTTTATTTCAGCTGATACTAAAAATTCAATTTGAAAATAATTTAACATCTGTGTGTTCTGAGGAAAACTGTGTCTGTTTCAGAAATAAAGTATTCTGTTTCTAGCAGGTTTTTTCTTTTTTACTTCAGTAATCATAACTGTGATTCACATAGCCTGACACTGAAAAGTGTCATAGACTCAATTTTAGAAGAAGGAAATGCTGTTCTGTAATCCCCTGAGTTTCCACTCACTTCTCAAGGAGTGTTATTTCAGCTCCTATGTTGCTGGCCTGTTGAACATATGGACACTCTTCTGATTTCTTGTGGAGCAAAAGAAAAAGAAGCCCCACAATCCACTGCCTTTGCTCATACTCCAGGACCATATGTCACTTGAGATAAGCGACAGAATACAGGGCTTTTCAACTAATCTGTCACACTTGCTTCCTGCACTTTATATTAATTACAGGAACTCTTCAGCTACTTACTTCTCTCCCAAACTCCTTCTCCCTTAAGAGCAAGTAAATAGCAAAGCAAAACAAGTCTGAAGCATGGGGGAAAGAGCTATTGTTTCAATACAAGAAGTAGGGACAAAAAAAAGGAAAACCAAACCAATTTTTTCTCACCCAGACAAGCACTCAGGAGTTCCTTTTAAGAATTATCTGCCTCATTTCCATTCTTCTTCTCATACACCAGACCACAGAAATACTGTTTGCATCAGCAGACTGTTGAGAAACAGCTGCAGAAATGGGGAAGCTGGTATAAATTTATGTGTGTATGCATGTGTGTGTGTATCTATTAAAAAAAAAAAACCTGACAAAACCCCCAAAACCTCTTAAGGAGCTCAGATCTTTTTTTTTTTTTTTTTTTTTTTTTTCTTCCTAAGGCAAGTATTAGGGCATCTCAATAGAAGTGTGATTCCCAGCTCTGAACTCTGCTACTGTAGGAACTTGATGAGTAAATCCCAAGCAAGAAACAGATGCCAAAATGCACCTATAAACCTTCAGGTGTCTTTGGTGATTTGTTTCCCAGCGCTGTACATCATGGTAAAGAGCTGCCAGGTGCAAACACTGGTACAATTATTTATCAAACAATAGAGTAGCTAATGAAACATCAAGAAACGGAAGACAGAAGAGAGACAATTTATGGAAAAGAAACAGCATGAATAAAGAAACAATTCCAATCCCAAACCATGAAAATTCTTCCAAATCTGTAGACTGCAGATACCAGAGTTGCAGTCGAGCCAGACAGACAATTCTGCTCAACCTCAAAGAGCTGCTGCTGATCCATGTACCTCACTGGGACTGAGAAGCAGAGCCCCTTATAAATTATGATGCTTTATTTAAAGTCAAAGCATTTATTTGCTTTTGTGCCAGCTTTGGATCCTTTTCATCTCTAGCTTCCAGGCCCCAGAGAGAACACACTCCTGTAGCTCTGCTGGCAGCCAGCTGTGGGCCTCAGTAAATCATAAAGCCTCCTAACAAGCCATTCTTTACAAAGGCCAACTGCAGTTAGTAGACATGATAACTTCTCTATTATTCCACTCACTAGAATTTAAAACAGCAATTTAAAGCAGTGGCTGAAAACACTGAAATCTACTGAGCTGCATTTTACATCTTTCTCTCTCTCCCTTTGTATTAAGCTTCACTGATTTCATGAAGACTTCATTGTCTTCAGCCTGGGAAAATGGTAAGTAAACACCTACAACAGACACATCCAAGACAAAGGGGAGGGAAATAAAAGCATCTGGGATTTCATCTGCAGAACTCCCTCAGGTTTTCTTACAACAGCTAACGGAAGACAAATAACTCTTCTTTCATTTAGTTTGTGGGACTCACAGGGACACATCCTTTATATTTGGGGATATAAACTGTGTTAAGATTTAATACAGCAATATGCCATCAAGAAACCTCATGGCAAAATACATAAAGATGAAAGTGGTGTATAGTCAAGCATTAGGTGTACACAGGAGTTCTATGAAAACTGCAAGTGTGAAGGATTAATTCTCTTTCTTCTAAATCTTTCCCACTGATGCACCAAAAAGGCATCATTTGGTGTGGCCAGGCCCAGCACTTCCATTTTTCCTCTGTATAAAAAAGAGCAAATAAAGAACCTTACAAATCTCTTCTTCCTACATAATTGCTATTTAGGATTTGGTGTAACCTAGTTTTAAGGTATTTTGTTACTATATCTAACAGATTATAAACCAAACTATGCTTGAAACTTCACCTTCTAGATTTGAAAACCATGAAACTACATAACTTTTTGCACTTCTTATACCACAAACTAGTTATTTTCTTTGAAAAATAGTAGGTAGTGCTATCCTTTCTGTTACTAAATTCTTGCAATTTTGTGGTGGAAAATATGCCTCCAGCAGTCAGAAGTGTTTCAGTTACACACTTAAAATACCAGTTCAGTTTTGTAAACAAGCCTAATGAACTGTGACTAATAGTGCTCTCCTTGAGCAGAAGCAAGGTAAAAGGGCTTTTGTTAGCATCAGCTGATGTGAAGTAGTAATTTTGCTGGGACAGAACAACAGTGAACTACTTGTCAGCTAACCTATTTCAGTGGTATCAGAATTCTGCAGAGAAGTTCACCATTATTTTCTTTCCTATGTTTTAAATTATCTTCCCAGTGGTTAAACTACTAAAGCTCTAGTTAACCAGCTGGCTTACTCCAGGTGCTTGACAATACTGATGCAATACAAAGGCAAGGTACCAGCAAAATGAGTACCCACTAGAGATGAGTATACTTTCTGTGAGACTTTCCTTCTCTTGTCAGCAATTGGTTCAACAATTTTCCTGTAAGTATCCTTTGTGCATGCTGTCCCAGCTTCTTCACTTATTAATAGCAGCCTGGATAGTTTACTCAGGCCTGCTGTGATGTATGTCTCTACTACAGCTTCTCTTGGCTTTTTCATGCACTGGAGCTGATCAACCTTTGACCCTCACAGGTTTAGAAACAAAACCATTTAGACACTGAAGACAGCCCAGTGGTGCATAAAATGTAGGCAAAAACTTAGGATGCTAGGAAACCCAATATAATCAGCTAAAAATCTCTATGTTTCTTTTGGCATAGTAACATCACAAAAAGGATTATCATAGGCATGCTCTCCCTCATCAGAAGTACAACCAGCACAATGACAGAAACACGTATTTCTATACTGGGAGATTTTTTTTCCCATGTCACTAAGGGGTGGGGGAAGGACTGGACTTTCAGACATAACTTAATTATTTCTTTGGTCAGACAAACAGTTTCCAGATAAAGCTTGCTTTAGTCCAGAATCTATACACAAATTTCTGTATAAATTATTGACTGTACTTTGGCCTCATGTGAAATGCTGGCCCCTGAGGCTGATAAGCTCTGACCCCAGGTGACACATCCAGCCCTCTCACAAGAGACAGGAACATTACTGCTTTGCACTGAGGACTGCAGCCCAAGAGCCAATCAATCAAGCTCCCTGACAGCTTTTACAGCCTCCTCACATTAGGCCTAAGTCAAACTCCAGGGCTCTATTGTTCACATTATTCTTTTCTTCCTCTGCTCTGATGAAGTTAGAGCAAGTCCAAGGCTTCAATGAGAAAGAAAGGCTATTATGAGCAGCTCAAATTTTATTGACTCTGAGCTGTACAACAATGGCCCCAAAGCCTTCTTCTTGAAAGCAACACATTACTAATTGCTAATAATCATAGGTAACAAAGATCAGTCCTTAGACTCAGACTTATGTGAAAGAAAGGTGTAACACTGAAACAGACAGAATTGTCATCTTTAAGAAAGATTTTGAAAGATAACTCTATGCACACCAAGAAGAATAACCTTTCAGTCACACCGAACTGTCATACATATGTTGTCATGTACCATAATATAGCTTGTATTAGAAAACCAGTGACCACAACAGATTTGATTAAAAATATCCCTAGTAAAGTTGTGCTATGCTAAATGTGGACAAATAGATATTTTCTTCTATAGTTATGCCATAGTATTTCAAGATCAATATCACATTGTGCTCAAAATGGAAAAACACTTTCAGAACTAATCATGATGTCATTATTTTTCCTAGTGTTGTTCTGAGGTCTGAAGATCTAAGTGGGACTTCTACATGTGTGACATGGAAGAACACTGACTTGTCTTTGAAAACATTTGCCCTTCATTATTACTCTTAATTTTAAACAACTCTATGATTTCAGCTGCATGCATAAATCTTAATACCACCACCAAGTGCTGTGACCACATACACAAAAACCTTTTTCCTGTAAGAATTTCAACAATTGTGTAACATGACTAGATTTTGCAGTTGGTAAAATCTTCCTTCCCTTTTGGGGCTTTTTGTGGGGGGTTTTGTGGTGTTTTGTTTTGTTGTTTTTTTTTGGGGGTGGGGTGGAGGGTGTTGTGGTGGTGGGACTTTTTAAGTTAACTCAGCTGTAGCCTTAGATGATTCTGCCATTGTAACTTCAGCTTTTAGGAAAGGATCATCTTGTATTAAATTACAGACAAGAAATTGGTAGCTATAAGTGAAGAATTATTTACTTTCTCAAACCTGAACACCAGTACTAAGGCAGTGAGATGTATTTTCAATATACTGTTTCATCCACATATTTTTAGTGCTCCGACTTCACAAGTGCACTGAACTGGTATAAGACCCAGAGAACTTTCTGGGAAGGTGCTGGCTGAAAGAACAGCAGTTTCCTTCTGCTAAATCCTCTGACACAGCAGCTTGCCTTTTCAGCTGTCATTCAGTCCAATGTGGCTTTTCATACAGAACCAGAGGAGATCAAGTGCAGACTAAAAGCTTGTTTCAAATGAAGGATTCCACTGCCTCCCTGGCTTTCAGCTGAAAGCATATTTACGCCCTGAAGAATGAGAAGAACTCATAATTCATAGTCCATCAAATAGCTTGTTTTCGGATTGTTTCACAGTTATTTTGCTGGACAGTTATGAAGTTTCACAGTTATTTTGCTGGACATCTGAATAAACAGAACATTAAGCACTGGTGGTGCTGGAATAGCATAATAAAAAGTAAAAATATAGCAGACCTTTCAATTTATTTATGCAGACACTGTGGATCAAGCAGTCACAGTATTAGTAACTCAGGTTTTTATCTTTACAAATGTTCTTTTATTTCCTTGCTTTTATATAGTACTGACATTAAATTTCTTGTCCCTACAGGGACATAAAACGTGACTGAAAAAAAGCAGCCATGCAGTGTGAAAAGGTAAGCACTGCAGCACCTGGGACTGTACAGGACTTGTAGTGTGCAAGGATTCCTATTTACAGTGCTGTCAATTAGCTCTCACTCTCAGGCACTGTGTTAGGCTTGAGCGGGTTTTTTTAAGGGAAATGAATGTAATGCTATTCTTGTCAACTTACAAAGCCGACAAGTAATGCTGCTATATTTAAGCTAAATGCTGTTTTCATGGGTACTCTGAATGATATCTAATTTGGAAAAATGACAGTGATTTTGCTGAGCTTTCCAAAATCAACACCCATTTTAGCTGAACAAAACAAAAGGCTGCTGAAGCACATTTATCTCCCTGATGATGCATATTCACTAAATACAGCCCATAACCCACCTACTCAGAGCAGCTTTAGACAGCTAGCCTCACCTACAGACCCTTGCCATTTAATGAACAATCACAGCCAACAAATCTTTTAACAACAGCCTGATGGCTGTTCTTCATTCATACTCTGGGCCCAAAAGAGAAATTTGTCACAGCTTAAATAAATTTTACAGCTGTAATAGGTAAATGCAATAAAGAAAACAGGGCTTTTACGAAACAAAAATTGACAGAGCAGAAAGCTGTTCCTCAAGACTGTGCGCAGGCGCATGGGGCTTCTGCTGAAGTGAAATAGACAATGAAGGTTAGGAAGCATGAAATGACAGCCTTCTTTGCTTTTCAGGGAACGTAAATTTTATTCACAGAACGTAAATCTCAAAGTCATGGTTTTCAATCTGCATGCATGAACACACAAGATTGATTTCAAGGAGATTTGGAAGTATTTAACTCATTGCTCAGAGATGCAAATCCCATCTTGTACAATCATTATTGTAAAAAGAAGAGGAAAAAATGGGTGATGTTTCAAGGGATCTGCCTATACGTTTTCATTTTTCAGATAGTCACAGATCATTAAGCTTCCATTTCAAATATGGACATATCTGTATTGAAGCACGCACATAAAGCTGTGTAAGTTCTGCATGTATTAGGGTAGCTGAAAACTGTTAATGAATAATACAGCTTAAATGAAAGACAATCCTGAATATGTTTGCCCCAATATAAGATGTCCATGACTGAACAGTCCTCCCTAAATGAGCATGAAAACATAGTTCAAATGCTTCAATAAACATGGCAGCAGACCTAATATGGATCCAGTGCTGAAAAATTTTTGGAAATGCAGATAAATATTTTTTTACTTTGGCACGTCTGTTGCGGCTCAGAGTGGTTTTCTTATTATTCAGTACCTCTTTCAAGATACTTCACTGCTTATCATAAAACCAATCAGGTAGAAAAAACTGTTGTTGCTAAATTAAAAATCCCAAACCACAGATTCTTAAATATGGTGCGTCAAGTTAATACATTATACTGTTAAAAAATTCTCTGCAGTGCAGCTTTTTCCAACAGAAAACAGATCTATTCTTATACACAGATGAGCTTCCCCTGTGTCAAAAAACACACACTGATTCTGTTCAAAACACAGAGGAAACTGGTTAATTTCTATCTCAATAAAATTTATAAAGCAATAAAAACTTTGCCATACAAGCTGTGTGGTTTGTTTCACTTCCTTTCATGTGAATTAATGAGGAAAATCCTTTCCTTCATTCTGTTATGCAGATTTGTGCTGGTCAGATTTGGTCATACACTGACCAAAAGCCCCAAGGGCCTAATTCTGATTTCCACACCTCACCTGCTACTTCTTCATAAATTTTGGCAAAAAACATGTTCATTTCCCATCTTTGTGATGACAGTGCTTGTAAACTCAATCACCAGTACATTGTGAGTGCTTAGTAATGCAGTATAACTGATGGGGGGAGGCGGGAAGGAAAGAAATGTCATGTCTGAACTAGGGTCATACTAGTATTATCCTTCAGTCTCTATTTATGATACTGAAAATACCAACAAATTTGAATTTTTGCAACCCCTGCCTGGTAGCAAGAGGGAGGGGGAAATGAACTGAATGCCTGAAAATATATGCCTGTAACAGCAGGAGCAGAAAAGACTGATAAAGACTTTATGTACAGCATTTAGTCAGATTAAGTATAACTCCTCACTCCATGTTTTATTGTCATTTGTGTTCTTTCTAGCCACACAAAGAAAGCTGCATCTGACAGGCCACAAAAGCAAGGCTTCTGGGAGTGTTTTGTTCTTTCTCTTCAAATCCTCTAATGCATTAGTTTTCTGATCTCTCTCCTAATATAAAACTACAGCTCACTCCTTACATGATCGTCCTTGTCAGAACAACTTCCACTCAGACAGCAGCTAATCCACTACAGCTAATGGTTTCTGTCAGGATGGAAGCAAGGGAAATGATGCCATCATTTACTACATGGAATAATCTGCATATCTCAAATGGACCTCCTCTTTCATGAAATGCCAGTGTGATATGTCAAATCCTTATAAAATCTACCTCCCTCAGTCCTAACCTGTGAATGCGGTTTCATAAGTACATTTAGCCAATGCATTTTTCCTTATACCCCTGGAGATTGTGGGGGTTCAATGGGGTAGATATTCACCCTCCTACTGGCTAGGAGACAACTGCATGGTAAGACTGCTCTTCTCCTCTTGGCTCTCCACACTATTTATATAGTTAGGATCTTTCAACTCACCTACCACCTTATGAAGAGGAGTCTTGTATTTCAGAATTCAAGGTTGCCTGAAGAGATTGGTAATCACCCACCATAAAAAGCTGAACAAGGGAAAGTTCTGGATTCTGTATCTGGGACAGAACAACCCTGGATACAGACAGACTGGGGAATGACAGGCTGGAAAGCAGAAATGAGTGCAGGAAAGGGAGCTGGGGATCCTGGTGAATGGCAAGGTGAACAGGAGCCAGCAGTGCCCTGGCAGCCAGGAGGGTCCCGTGCCCGGGGGGCATCAGGCACAGCATCAGAGCCGGGCAAGGGAGGGGATTGTCCTGCTCTGCTCTGCACTGGGGCAGCCCCACCTCCAGTGCTGGGGCAGTTCTGGTGACACAACACAAAAAAGACACTGAGCTGCTAGAGAGTGTCCAAAGGAGGGTAACAAGGATGGTGAAGGGCCTTGGGGTGAAGCCGTGTGAGGAGTGGCTGAGATCCCTTGGTCTGTTCAGCCTGGAGAAGAGGAGACTGAGGGGAGACACCACTGCAGCTACAACTTCTTATGAGGGGAAGAGGAGGGGCAGGCACTGATCTCTGCTCTGTGGTGGCAGTGACAAGACCTGATGCAGTGGCCTGAAGTCATTTCAGAGGAGGTTTAAGTTCAGTATTAGAAAAAAAGTTAATTCACCCTGAGGTTGGTTGGGCACTGGAACAGGCTCCCCAGGGAGGAGGTCATAGCACCAACCCTGACAGAGTTCAAGAAATATTTGGACAATGCTCTCCGGCATGTGGTGTGATTATTGGGATGTCCGGCATAAGGCCAGGAGTTGGACTTGATGATCCTTGTGGGTGCCTTCCAACTCAGCATATTCTATGATTTTTATGAAGATGACCCTCTGAAACCACAAAAGTAATCAGCAAAAACTGGTACTGTACTTGCTTTTTGTTCCCTTATGCTTCCTGTGCAATATTCACCATCAGATTAAGGCCACTTAAAAGAAAGGATAAAGTAGAATCTCTCAGATTCAGGGCATTTCATCAGGTAAAAAAACCAGCACTGATAAAGGAAGGGTGGCAATGGGGAAAAAAAAGTGAGACCTCCATATGTCTCCACCCATGAGCTCCCTGTTGATGAACTGCATCTCTGAGCAGTAGACAAGCAAATGCAGTAACAACAGATGCCACAACAAGAAGTTTGTAACACTTCAGGAAGGTGTGAAAGGAATGACAGTTGGCTGCCTTGTTCAAATCTCTGGCAGAAGCCTCTCTCCTCACCCAGAAGGCAGCCAAGGCTCTGGCACCTTTTCATCACAGTTTCACTGTGTTCAGAGGCTCTCTCAATGATCTTTGAGTATTTTATTCAAATAATTGCTTAGATGCTGCATTTCTTCTCACAGACTTTCTCCTGTGACAGAGACAGAGAAGCGTACCAGAGATCAATGTAAGGCCACATATTTGTTTCAACTGTTTAGGGACACAAGTATATAGACATCTTTTGCCTCTTTTGGGAGCTGAACAAAATTAGGACTGGTGTCCACTGGTAAAGGGATGTTTTCTCCTGGAAGACCTTTCCAGTTCTGGTTGAAAACCTTCTATAAATGTCATTTTGTGAAAGAAAATTACACTTATCTAAGAAAACTCTAAGGAAGGAAGAAACTTGACTTTGAAACGCGGGAGACTAGTGAAGATTTGAAGACTGCATATTTAATAACAAGAACCAAAATATTCTTGTTAACAAAGATTTGAAACTACATAAAATGGCTACCAGACTATTAAAAAAAAAACAAAAAACCACAAAAAACTAGTATTTTAATGTGTTCATGGAATACATTTGTAGAGGGTTTGTCTTTTTCCCTTCATCAATCATATTAGAGACAGCCCAAATCCAGTTAGCATCTTACTTTTGAGAAGACTTATTTCATTTTGCATAGGCCCATGCAAAATCAGAAACATTTGCTTTTTAGTAGGAAACCTTCTGGGGATAGACAGATGAAAAAACTGCTTAGTGAACTGAACCAGATTCCAAGGAAGAAGGCTGGAGGACACATAAGAGCTATACCAAAAGAAATCCACATCAAATTGTTGTGATCTCTTATCAGCTGGGGATTGGTAGGTTGCTAGAAAGCTACTACCTTTACCCTTCATTTGGATGTTTTTAAAACAACAGAATTCCATTGAAAAACTCTCTAGGGCAAAGATTCACTGTTGCCCAACAGATGCATTCTAACTTTCCCATAAGATTTGCAAGGTTATATTACTTTGAGTTTCTGTCCTCTGAAAAGGCCCTTTTTTCCCTTGATAAAACTGCCAAGTGACTAAGAACTATTTCTAAGAACACCAGAATCTGCATTTGTTCCATTAGAAATGCAAACTTGACCAAAGAGTACATAAGGACTATATGCATGTTGTTTACACTCATAGGACCCTGAAGTAATAAGCACACTTATGAAACAATCTGTATTTCATAAATATTAATTTAACAACTATTCCTTTCAAAAAGTTTAATGTACTTTTTCTGAATTTTTTAATTATTTTTAATCACTTACAGACTAGTCCAAAGACTTGACTCTACTTCAGACAAAAAAAAAAAAAAGACAAAAGGCAAATGTGATAAATTTGGAAAACTGGCAATTGGAAGTAAAACATCCTTAAACCAAAAGACTGCAAAATTACTATCTCAGTAACTAGACTAAGGTAGTTCAGAAATTATTCCATGTAAAATTACATCCACTGAGTTTATTTCAAGTATTTTTAAATTTCACAAGTCAACAGCCAATATTTTAGAAAAATAAGATCTATTTTTTCCTCTGATATGTCTTTCTTAAGGGGTTTAATATACCCACTCTCAGTATCTTTGGGAATTGCTGAAAATGAGCCCATAGACCTCCAAGGATAGGGGGCTGTGCTCTACAGAAGGCTGTCAGAAACGCTCAGAAAGTAAAAAGATAATTTATTCTCTCCAATATTTAACCACCATACAGCAGTCAAGGAAGAACACTTCTAGTAAGATATAAGCCAATTTTGGTCTTTGTGTTTGAAAGCAAAGGCATTTCATAAAGAACCTTCCAAATTTATCTGAATTTCAGAGATTCACAATGATCATAACAATCATTGAGACATAAAGGATGAAATTGTATCTAGAGTCTAAACAGCTTTAAACTTACTTTTCTGACTCTACATTTCACCTGTCTTGCCTAGAGAATGCAGCAGGCACAAGCAAAAGCTATGTGCTTATTGGTTAAAGATTTTTTTTTTTTCTTAAAGGTCTTTGCAACGAGAGATTAATAAATTATCTGCCACACGATTAGAGAAGTATGAGGCTTTCTCTTGATGTCTGTGAGATAACATCCTCTTTCTTTTAGAGAGACTGGACAGAGAGAAATGTAAAGTATTTGTAAGCTAGTTGCTCACTGCCAAGGAGATTCCTGATTAGATAACAAAATGTCTAATGACCTAACGACTGCTCTTTGACAAAACTATATGGCTGACCAATTGAGAAATTAATGAGATACTCAGACTTCCTAAAACTTCAGGAGTGTAAGGGAAGACTATGGAAAAAACCCTAATGTAGGATGAATCAAAGAGAACATTAGTGGTTGTCTTAGGTAGCAATGCAGGATGTGGCTGGGGGTGTGTATTCTATTACCATTTTTTAGAGGTGGGGTGGTTATCTTCTGTTAATTGGGCAGTTTTCTTTATCTCTTCCACAACTAATCCTCCCTCCAGAAAATATAATCTGTTAATGGGCCATTGAGTCTCACTGCATGACTGACAAAATTACATCATCCCACTGTGAGATGCTCCATCCAGGGGGAGGAGCCAAGCATTCCTACCTAGATATTGTTGGAGATTTGGAAGACCAGGGGAGCCTTTTCCAACTGGATTCCCAGAGGAAGACCAGGCCCATCTACACACCACTGGACCTTCAGAGGAAAACTCCAGCCTTCTACAGGATCACTGCTTGAACAGAACCACACCAGTCACTGCAGGAGGACTGCAGCCACCATCTAACTGGACTGCTACCAACACCCTGACCAACAGGGTGTCAGGTTGTATTCTGACTCTATCAGTGTTGCTTTGTATTATTGCATTTTTTGGTGTGTTTTTTTTTTTTTTCCTAATAAAGAACTGTTATTCCTTCTCCCATATCTCTGCCTGAGAGTCCCTTAATTTCAAAATTATAATAGTTTGGAGGGAGGGGGTTTACATTTTCCATTTCAAGAGAGGCTCCTGTGTTCCTTAGCAGACACCTGCCTTTTCAAATGAAAACAGTGGTAAAGCTCACTATTACTCTTTTTCTGTCACAAGGAAATCAGCTACAAGGAAAACAACACAAAACTAGAAAAACATTAAATACTATTATCATTGGATGGTAGGAAGAATGAGAAAAGTGGGAAGACTAAGAGTGAAACTCTGTCTCTTGAAGGCTGTTTGCCAACTGTCTTATGAACAGCATAAATAAAATAGACCTGGCCATATCTTTGAGACCTTGAGGAGTTGTTTTTTTTTAGCTCTCTCCAAGCAAAACTCAGCATACAACCAATAACACTTGAAGAAACGAACAAAAATGCTAATGAAGAATGGAATGTTTTACTGCTAGAAAACATTCCCTTGAAAATAGTTTGATAAACTGAAGAAGAGCAGTATATCCTCATTACTTTCCCAGCTGAAACCAATTGGAGATTAGTGTTATTTACGTGCCTCCCTCAGCCTTGAGGGCATTCTTGTTTCTCAGTATGCTGTACTATGTTTACAACACTGCCTTCGCTCACTCCTCCTAATACAGCCTTGAAAGATTATGTTGCAAACACAAAGGTTACTGGAGAAACATCCTTCAAAATGATGAGGTATTTACTAGCGAGGTACTGGTATGAAAAATGAAAGCTGAAGCCAAGCACAGAGGTAACTTCCCAGCAAAGAGTACCTGCACTCACTCCTTATACTTCCTTTAGCTGTATGGATTCAACAGTTGGTCTTCATTAGGCTGTCCATAAGAGAATTGTTCTCTGTTTCATATTTGGTTCCCACGAGTCCTTGATTAATAGCTGTCTGCTATAATTTATATATAGTCCTCATTTAGGCAGAACAATTTCCTTTTTATGGCCTTTAAAAAATATTTCACTAATGCTGTTCAACTAAGTTTTAATCTAAGGGGAAAAAAAGGGGAAGGTGACACACCATGTCCTGATTTCCTAGGAAATCTCCATGTAAGGAGCAAAAAAAACCAAACCAAAATAATACAATAAAACAAAAAGCCAAAATGAAAACTAGACCCAAAAGTATTATGCTCCCAGAATTTGACTACAGAGCAAAGAGAACTTCGGGAGTTGCCCAGTCCACCCCGCTCCTACTTCTGAAGCAGTATCAGCATCTATCCTGAAAATGTCCATATAGGTTTTTCTTTAATGGAAGACTCCACAAGCTGCTACACAATCTACTCCACAGTCTTATTATCCTTGCTGTATCTCTCTTGTTAATACTTAAGATCATTGTTTCCTGTCCTTTCTACCGTGGTCACAAAGAACAGACCAACCTGTGATAAACAAGATCTCATCCAGCTTAATATCCTCTTCAAACCAACTAAAAAAAAAACAACAAAACCCCCCAAAACAACAAAAAACCCAGACATGAAAAAAAACCTAAAAAATCCTATGCCAATAAATACTGTTTTATATTTTCTAACCTATGCTGTGAGGTTCTATTCTAGCCTTTTCCAGTCAAGATTTGAGTTTGAATAGAGCTGAGGGCAAAATGAAACGTATTAAATCCTGTGATTAGGAACGTAATGATATTTACTAGTCTATTTCCACCAAACCATAAATGCACTGTGGCTGACCCAGGCATTCTGTCATAAACACTTTGTGCTACAGCAGCAGTTAAGTATTACGTATTTTCCAAAAAGTATTTCAAGTAATGTATGTGGAGAGTAGGGGTGTTTTTAAGGACCAACCAGGAAAGACTATTTTGCATTGCTTGTAATAGAAACCTCTTGTGAGGTCGTCTGAAACAACAATTCAGCGAAAGTGAATGTGAAGCCAGAGTCAGCCCCTAGAAGCCTTTTTTTTTTTCTTTTTTTTTTTTTTTTTTTTTTTTTTTTTTTTGAAGGCAGCTTTCAATGAATCCATTTTAAATGTTTCTCATTCCCCTTCCCCTGTTATTCTTATATAAAAACTCTGCCTCCCAACCCTTTCTCTTTGGAAATTTGGTAACCATAGTTTCTGTGTCCTGCTGAGACTTGCTATGTAGAGCTGTATTATACCTGCTATTTAGCTGCTGATAGCAGTGTTTCTGTTGCAATTTATGAGAAATGTCAGTTGAAGGCAGAAAGTATTGTACACACTATATTTTCCCAGCTGGATATCTCCGTGAGCAGAAAGCAAAAACATGAATACACATGCACCATACACTTGGGGGAGGGTAGGAAGGCGACTGCAGGGGGAAAAAGGCTGCAGGTTAGATGTGATGTTGGGTGGTCTAAAGAAAATTAGCTTGTCAATGGGAAGGTACATCTAATATTATTAGAGAACACCAGAGGTTTTTAACACAGTCCTTGGTGCTATAGTACCAATACAAAGACCACACTGTTGACTCCACAGATGTTTTTTTTCCTTTACACATGGGAGTTGTACTGTGGCGTTTTGAAAATGGTCACATTCAACTATCTGCTTCTCTGACTCAGATCTGTAGGCTCTTGTGTGATGTTTAGCACAAGGACATTTTAATCCTGAATCCAGTTTAGCCACTTGAACAGTATTTATACCTGAGGGTGTTTTGGGGTCTCCCCAGAGAAAAATGAAAACCAAGTCACGAAGCACAGGAAATACAGTTGTGTCTCATCATGTTCTGCAGTAGTACTTTACTTACTACGATAACAGTGATATCATATAGCAATATGTTCCCTTGGGAAGGTGTCTTTCCTGGATAACAATGATAGCAATTTTCATGCCACTTCATTGCACTGACAGCTGAAGGTGGTAAGACTTCACAAGAGAGGAACTGAAGTCCAGTTCAGCGAAGAGCAGGGATTAAAGCAAAATGTTGGCTCTGTCTCCCAAAGACATGATATAAAAATAATTTTTTCTTCACCAGAAAGTACTGAAGATTACAGTAGAAGGTATACACCAGAGCTTGCTAGTCTTCAAGCACCGCCTCTCTGAAGATCAGCACTTCATGGCCATGACATTTTCTTGAGAGTGTACTGTATTAAACCAAAGGTTTGCAGGCAAATAGTTTTAAAAATCCCATAATTTATACATACTTCACAGTCCACACAGTACAGAAACAGGAATCTGTCAGTAAGGAACTGTTCTAGAAGTAAAAGTCACCAGTAAAGAAAGGACAAATTATTAGAGCAGCAAAATCATTCATTATGGAGCACATGTTGCTCAAACAGTCTACGTGACTTCCTAAACTTTTGGCACTAGCAACTAGCTTCCAAATTTGCAATTAATCTTTGTCATTGCCCAGATCACCTCCTCCATGGCAGAACTGAAAATATGAAAATTCCAAGTCTACTGAAGATAAAATACTCACAGTCGAACTGAGGATAGATCCAATTACCATTTAAATAACAACATTAAATTCTTTGAAGGAAAGGCCTTTTGATCTCTAAGATCCAAATGCTGAGTGAGCAGTAAAAAAACTCAGTTCTTAAAATTTCCAGGGAAAAAGTGACAAAAAAAAAAAAAAAGACTATGACCCAGGCTGTCAGTCATGTGCTTAAATTTATTTTTAATTTTTTACTGTTAAATGTAGCTCTCTTGGTGTGTAATTAGTGGCTACATCATCATCAATAGCAGAGTTAATAAAAGCTTTAGTATCTTTTGTTTGCAGGTTGTTCTGGTGAAGAGGTGTCAAGAGTAGCATGAAGTGGTGAGGGACAGACCAAAAGTGAAACATGGGTTGTATTTTTCTTCTTTCTCCCTTGCAATTTTAAATTTAGGATATCCAAGTTTTGATCACCTCACACTTGGTTATTACCACAGATTTTGAAAATATGAATGTCTTGTTAATTTCAAATACAAAACAGTGCAAGGTCAAATGCTATTAAAAATCTCATTTGGGCAGAATTACAAGCCCTGTGCCTTTTGAATGGCAAAGAAAAACAATAAAATTGTACTGAACTGCAGTTCAAATTTCTATCATTTTTTAATTCTTTCTCTGGAGAGCTGTGAATGAACGATGCTTTGAAAAGTGCTTTAGCCTTTGACAGTCTATGGAGTTTGCTGATGTCACTTTTCCTAATTGACACAACACAGGGTCTGCATGGCACACTGCTACAACATTTGTTTTACAAGTGCACGTTTCACAGGAAGCCAGTGATTAATTTCCCAAAGACTTACAGGCATACATTTCTAAAAAGGGAAAAATAAAACTGTTACATATCCATACAAATCAAAATTTACAGAATCATGGCAGCTAGCCAGCAAAACCACTCCAGGTCTGCTTCCCCATCTGTTTGGCCTGTTAGCTGAAAGAAAATAAAATCAAATTGCTCCTTCTGTAACTAATTCTCAGAACTCCCAAAAAAACCCAACTTCCATGACACAATTTTAATAACTCAGAACGCCTTACAACAATCAGTAAACATTGTAAGCACTGTATAATGTAGACACAATAGTTCAGAAAGGGCTACTGAGACAAGGAGAGTTCAATCCTCCCCAGTGCTGAAAAGGTGCCGTGCCAAGCCACTACTGCTGGTCACCAGAGTGGCCTCTTGACCCTTCCAGTAAACGGTGCCCTCCAGCAGACCAACGTGGCCAAATCCTGGTATAGGGAATGCTAATCAGCGCCTGCCCGCTGCTTGAGGCCCTGGACCTTGAAACAGGGAAGGTAGAAGTAAATGTGTGTCAAATGGTAGAAGAAATGGAAGGTAGAAATACATGTGTCAGCTCCTTGGTCACCCGCAATCACAGCTTTAATGTAGATGAAACTAGCGCTGGCTCACGCAGGTCTGTGAACACGCTGGCACCAGGAGCGCGCCCAGTCCCTGCTGCTGCCTCTGCTAAACGGGAGGCAACTTACACAGATCAACTGGCTGAGCAGCTGAGGTCAACAATGCCTTCAGCTATTTGTCTGCTGGAGCCCTGACAAGTGATTTTCATTTTATGGCAATGTACCATGTCAAAATCATTACTTTTTCCTTTTAATCTTTAATTTATAAATTAAAAACCCGTCGTAAAAACTTGCACAGCTTTTTTCTGTCTACCACTGGAATGGTATACAGTAATTAATATACTACAGGTTTCTACTTCACAGATTAAAAAATAATTTGACTAGGAGCACTTTCAACAGCTGCCCATAAATCAGCCCACTCTCAAGAGTTCAACTCAAGAGTTATTGTGTCTATTGTGCATCTTAAGGTTCAAAGAGAGATTATTCATGCATTCATTCATAGCCAAGAATGTATCCCAGCAATGAAATTTACCTTTCAAAGCTGACCCAAGCTTAACCACTGGATTGACTAAATAATTTAATTGCTCAATGATGTGCTACATCCCTTTACTGAAGACTGTAGTTTTTAGTGAATTGAGCTAGTTTTGAACCAGTGGTATATTAATGGCACATATTCCAAAAGCGTAAGCAGCTGCTGCCCACCAACAATGCCAAACTGAATAATAGGAATGCAAACAAATCTCCTGGTGCACAGTTAGCTTTTTTTGCAGTACTTAAAAATTGTAGTGTTACAAAATTACTTCTGTGAAAGAAAGAGGCAGAAAATAGATGAAAGCAAAGCTGTTATTTACAGAGAGCCTCTAATAGCTGAGTAATGTTGCCAGTGCAAGAACATTAGTTCTGTCACCTCCTTTTCATACCCCACAATTTATTTTCCATTCTGCTTAAAAGGGTTTCTGCCACTAGATGCAATGATGAAAAGAACAGCCAATGTTCTCTCATACTACAAAGTCAAGAGTGCTGGAATAACTTCTCCTCACCTGTTAGGGTAAACTATGTGGTGCAGCTAATTCAGTCAGCATTCCAGCCCTCTCCTAGCCACATTAAGCCAATGCATCTAGACTGAAGATTAAGGGGAAAGGACACAATTACATTGTGTGTTACTGCCAAAGATGCAAGGACTCTAAATCTCCTTGAAGCTGAAAACAAATTAGCAGCTTTGCCCACATCAAGCTGTCTGTCCAAATGGAGGTTTCTTTTCACAACAGCATTACTAACTGTGCTTCTCAAAGATAACGCTTTGGGGATACAAAAACATTTTCTCTAAGTTATTTCCTGTCATTTGCTTGTCTAGACCAACAGAATCATTTGTAATGCAATCACCACCTACTGCCTTGAAGCAAAACCAACTACAGATTTACTCGGCCCCTCAAGAGTCCCTCTTCCTGCTCATTTATACTAATTTCATGTGGCACTTGTGTGGGTAGAATCAAAGTAAAAAGAAATGGCATTAGCCTATCCATTCATATTTCATATGAAAATGCATCAGTTATTAAATATGGACCTCTGTGCTGCCTTTAATCTTTATCTGAGGGAGAAAGGGACTGTCAGTTCTTGCAGAAGAACCTTCAGTTCATCAGTATATGAACTCAAATCACTAAAATGAATAATAAATTCAAATAAATCAATAAATCACTAAAATGTTATACAAATTCACCACCACTGTCAACAGGAAGGTGTTTGCAGGGGAGGTGCAGTCATTCAAAACCCATATCCAGTCAGCTGGCACCTACAGCTTCCCTGTTCAGCAAGTGGCAGTACCTTGGCACAACCGCGCAGTGGCTGGGGCCCACGGAAGTTTAGGTGCTGGAAGAAAGAAGGTTCAAGGAAACCAGTTCTGTCCAGCTTTTGGGATACATAAATCCCACTCCCCTGCCCCTCCCCCCCCACTAAAAAAAAAAACAACAAAACCCCCCAAAAAACAAAACAAAAAAACCCACCAAAAACCCATCACCATCACCAACAGAAATATATATATGTATATGTATATGTATATGTATATGTATATGTATATGTATGTATGTATCTCCAGCAACACTTCCACCACCAACACTGCTGCTGCTTTTTCTCCCACCTCTGAAGTATATTTGGACATTTTCCCAGACAAATCTGCTTTTAAACAACCTTGACTATGCAGTTTAATGAAAAACAAACTTCTATGTAATTATGTTTCAGACCCCAGATCTTTCACTCCCATTTTAAGTAACCCGCACCTGGAAAGAAATGGGGCCCAGGTGGGGTTTGCAACAAATTGATAAAGTTAAAAAATCTCAGATAATAGATACTGTCAAAGGACTAGATTATTTTTCTATTGAAGAGTCACGTGTGTTTAAAAATACTGAATTTTAAATTTTAATAAGAATATCAAGGATTTTTTTTTTCTTTCAGACAATAACAGAAAAATTAAAGACTTTTTCAAATGTCTTCAAACTATGTGGGGATGCCATTCTCTCCAGCGAAAAATAATCTGATTTTCATTAAAGGAATGAACATTAGTAGCATCCATTTGCCTTCTGCCTGGTTATATCACCTCTAAATAAAGGTGTCTGGCTGGAAATTGCTGGAACCCTGAAGCTGTTTTTTGTTCTGTTTTGGGTTTTTTTTTAACTTTTTTAATTGCTCAGTCTTGTAACCAGTGGTTATTCCTAGTCTGAAGCTATGTGAATTCTATCAACAGCTAGTGATACTTCTGGATGAAATTGGCCTGGATGCAGACAAACTTCTACTGCTTTCACTGTCAAAGGTGAGAGTGACATTTGAACAAAATTCCTCAATATTAATTAATTGCAAAACTTTCTCCACAGAACCTACAGTCTTAACTTTTAGGACTTTCAGAAAATTGTGGAGAATAACCTAGAAAGTAAGCTTCTTTTTAAAATCTGTAACACACTATAAGTCATACTCTGCTAAAAGCTGACATCAGTTTCTCTCTTCTCTAAGGAAAACAGCTCTTTTAGAAACCTGAGACTCTTCTTACTGTTTCTAAATCCTAGCTAGAGCAGGTCACATAGCCTCAGGGCTTTCAAAGATCCACAAAAGCCAGCTCAATATGAATGCAAGGTTAAGAACTACAGGTTCGGCCACTGCAGGGGAAAGTAAACAGGCAGTAAAACATAATTACTTGCTTCAACCGACTTAAATGAAGAAGTTTTAAGTGATGGGGGACCCCCCCCCCCTCCCCAGATTAATTGGAAACTGATTTGTAGCTACCCCCGCTTGAAACTGATTTTCCACAACACTTATCCTCAGTGTAAGGGGCTGGCAACAGAATTGCCATCTCCTGATAACTAATGTCAGTTCCATTTTATTAACGGAGATGATTATACTGCTAGCTAAATTACTACAGAAATAGCAAATAGCTTGATCTTCCTCTAACACTCCAACAGAAACAACAAATCTCAAACAAAACAAAATCACTTAAATGCACAAAGTACTGATCCAAGTGATGGCCGAGTAAACATCCAAATAAACTTAACTGACATCTTAAAACAGAAGGAAAGGAAGAAAGTTGGGGAAAAGAAGGTGCTTAAGGCTTTTCTTAAATATTCTTCTTTATTCTGATTAAATCTTTAACAAGGATGGTAAAAATAATCTGCCCTTAAAAATTAATTCTACAGTCTTTTATTTCCATAGCTATATCCCCTTTAGGTTCTAATAAGATTTAAATTTATAGATAGTATACTCAAACCAGTGCTAATTTTGATGGATGTGTGTTTTGCTTTAGTTCATACTCCTTAAAAAAAAAAAAAAAAAAAAAAAAAAAAAAAAAAAAAAAAAAAAAAAAAACAAAAAAAAAAAAAAAAAAAAAAAAAAAAAAAAAAAAAAACCAAACCAACAACAGCAACAACAAAACAACAACAAAATAAAACCAACCCCAAAAACCCAAAATGAAGCAAAATGCTCTAATACTGGTCTTCTGTTTTTCATCCCAGATGTTTCTAGGGGATTTTATTACCTTAAATTTCATAGCACTTGGGGATATAAAATTGATGAACTTCAATTGTGCTTTCCATTGCAACACCAGCTTTTGTAAATCCAGACCTACTTTTTCAGACTAAATCAAGAAAGCTATTTCCCTTGAGCTTTTCGTTTTTATATATATTCTTTTTCTTCTCCCTCACCCTCTACATTTTCAACCTCTGTGTTTCCTGTCTTCCTCTTCTAGAACAAAAACATAAGCAGTAATCTTTTATTAACCCTGAAGGTCAAAGGGCTCTTCACTGTTCAAAATTTTTAACTGAGTTTTTCCTTCTGCTTTTTGGATTGCTACTTGCCACCAAAAATTCCAGATTAGTAGCTAATTACTACTACATCAGTAGCAACTAGAAAGAATTACAAATATGCCTCAGGATACCAAAAATGCAAGTGTCTACTCTTTCTTTAAAAAATGAAAAGCTGCTTGTTAGGGCAAACACTGATCTGATACTGGAAAATTAGTCCCAATGCCAAAAGCAGCTTTTCATGACGTAGCCTCAAACAGTGGAGAAAAGGGATTATTTTTTAAATTTATTATTAATCTGTATTAGTAAAAACATACAGTCTTATCAACCAAGAGAACCTCTCATTCACCACTGTACAAGATTGGAGCCAATTAGGAGTGTAGCAAAACTGGAATACAACAGTTTGTCCTAACTATTTAAACTATGTACAAAATTAATACTAACCAAGAGAACATCTTTAAATAAGTGGGTTAATCCCTGAAGCACACCAGCTAAAGATGCCATTACAGTTGTGCTTTCATTCCCTACTCCAATGGTATTTATTTAGTAAGGAAACACTTGGATGCACACACACTTCATTAGCAGTCATCTCTCCCCCTGCTATCTACAGATCCAAACACCGCATGTTCCAAGTATTTTGTACTGGAACAGTCTCACTTCTAAGCAATCTGCTGCTACTGAGATTTTGCTTTTGAGCAATAAATGCTCAAAACTGTTGCTTTTCTTTAAGCAGCTCCTTCAGTGTTCATAACCTCACTCCTTGAGCAGGCTCAGTTTCACATTCAAATAGCTCCAAGCAAATGTTTCCAATCTCAATTATCCTCCTTCCTTTTTCTAGGCACCCTCCCTGCCCCCATATGCTTGTTTGTAAAAGGGATAATTTTCTATGTATGTACAAGCAGCGCAGGGAGTCTTCCTCTGCAGGAGTCTGGCAATATGCAGAGTTTTATGTAAGCACTGTCTGGAATTTGTTAAGTTTTTTCATTCTCTGCTTTGGGTTATACCAAGAGAATTACACCCAGATTCTCACTCAGTTGGAAAATGTGGCATTTGCCAGGTCCCTTTAAATAAGCTGCCTGTTAGTATCCAGGGAAAATATGACAATTCTGATGTTTTGGGTCAATTATTGGGACTGCATTGTGGCTACACTTTGCTTAACATTACATCAGTATATTAAGAGTGGACCAACAAGAGAAGCACTAGGCAGTACAGAAACCACACATTCCTCCATGCAACAGAGGCATACGGCCTCTGTAAACAAATCTGTAGGACCAGCACTGGCTAGAGCCTGTGGGGTGTTTATGTTCAAGGAGGAATGCTGACATTTAAATACCAAATTAAACATTTAACAGCACAAATTTCCTAAGTGCTTTTCTTCCAGTGTTGGTCTGCAGTCTTAAAAAAATCTGAAGCAATGGTACTGGGAAGAAATGGAAAGGGTGATGAGCTAGCATAATTTCTCTGCTCCACTTAGAAAGCCTGGAAATTAACAAAGGTTCTGTTTTTACCTCTTGGTTTTTTTTTCCTTTTTACACCTCTTCACTAATCTGTGGTGCTTTACATCACCTAATTAAACAGCTTCAAACTTAAATTTATGTTTATATGAATGACTAATTGAAATTTTTGGGAAAAGGAGCTCTTTGCAACAGAATCAAATTTAAAACTCAAGAAAGTAAAAAACATCTTCCATCTCCCTTCCTCTGCCAGCAGGGACCATCCATAACCTATTTTGAATTTCTGCTTCACTGATGTTTATACTGACATGATTTATGTACTGTTTGCTGAGAACAAAGAGCTTGCAAATGTTTGGTTATTGTGACCTAGCTGATTCAGGGCAACTCACTGAAGCAACATCACAACCTGTGCACCTGGTTCATAAACTCAGTCCCAATGGTTTAAAACCAATTGAGGGGCTTCTGCGGATACTCTAAAATTACTATTTGCTTCATTTATTTTAGAAGAAAATGGCATAAAACAGGCTACAAGTAGTAGGCACTCCTAACACTGGCCAGCACTCTGTGTTTCAAAGAAGTTCACAATGAACAGTGTAGAAGCAAGTTAGAGGACAGTGCCAGAATTTATGTCCCTAAACAAGTGCATACTCTGATACGGTCAGACAAACAGCTGAGATGATCAAAATGGCCCCTTCAGACATTACAAATCTTGGTTTAGCTACAGCTAAATCCATCCTGTAGTCTGAATCCTACAACTCTTTAAACTTGTTTCAGACAATATGTGTACATCCCAGATTCCTTCTGTAAAGTAGGTAGAGCTCCCACAAACCACAAACATTTTTATGCAAGACTGTGGCTTTGCATTGTGAGATGCAGAGCATATCTCTTCTGCTACAAGTTTCTATGTAACACATAATACGTGTCAGAAGCCAAGTGCCTGAGATAATACAATGAGACAGCTGGAAGTCTATTAAAAAATCACATATTTAAGGCTTCCTTAAATCCACTGATTTAATGGGTCTGGCATCACATACAGTAGAAAGAACAAAAATTAAACATAGTATGTAAAAATATAAATACATGTAAAGGCTTTTTCTTGGCAGATGGCATTTTGATAGTGGGTGATGTTCATACTGGGTCAGCAGACGGCCCATGCAGCAGGAGAAAATAAGTGGATTTTAGGTGTTCTGTTAATGTAGCTAGCCCAAAACCCTACTTTATCTCCACAGACCACTTCTCTGTAGTGCAGACATAACAAAGCCTGATTTTTGAGCAGTAGTTCTCTTTATGCTTCTGTCATATAAATAGACAATTCTGAATAAAATATGGTGGTTAACAATACCCAACACCTGTACCCAGCAAGTCAATGGTCTACATCACACAGAAATGTAAATGCACCCAGTATAAAAGCGAACCTGTTCTTTACAACTGTACCACGTGGTTTAATAAAGGATATGGCCTCTCCCAATAAGCCTTGCTTGAGTTCAAGACAAAAGTGTGATTTAACACGTTTCTCTAAATTTCTATGAAGTGTTGTAATGTTCTTTGATAAAAATCTCCAATTGCTACATTTGTTTCCTTACATATTTGACATGGCTTTCACCATTACAAGTTTCATTGTTTGATCATGCCTCTGTATTTCTGAAAGTAAGTTGTTAAACCACAAAAACTGCTAACAGGAATAACAGACAGCCAGACTACTCATTCTTCTAATTTTATTTCTGTTGACACATACACACCCTTACTTACACACATGTACAAACACGTATCTAAACAAAGATATTTAAAACAGACTGTTGTTTTAAAGTAGGCTTTGCAAAACTAAGACCACATAGTAAGGCAGAGAGGAATCCACATCAGCTCTTGTGCAATAGATAACATTTTCAAAACAAACTATGCATATTAGTTGCAAAAGTGGCAGGCTGGAAAACTGTATACACGACAGATACCAGCATGCCTCTTTGTCATCTAAGCCTTCTCCTTTCTACTAAATTTCTCTAAAAATTTTGCAAAATAGTGTCAGAACTGATGCTATGACAAATTTGGAACACCCTAGAAATGATCCCATCAGATTTCTGAGATTCTCGTTTCTTCTATTTGGCAACCAGTCTCAGGTTATAAAGACCAACAAGCTATCACTGATTAAAAAAACACAACTCATTTCCCCATTATTTTTACTGTACAACAGCAGGTTGCACCTGTTCTGCACAAAGAGGAAGAATGTCACCACATGTAGACAGCTTGTTCTGCACACAAAGGCAGCCAGGGCTGTCTCCTACGCAGTTTTCAGGAAAAGAAGACATCATCAGAACTACTGGTTCCCACCTAAAGGCAGACTCTACTACTAGATGCAGAACCAAAACCAGGACGTGACCCAGGGCAACTGCGTGTGAGAAGCTGAACAAAAACGGGAGCTCTAAGCAATTCAGAAAGTTGGTTGGTGGTTTCTCTTTTTTTCTGGGTCATTTTTATTTCCTCCAGGCAGTAAGAAGCAATTATTGCTCACTTAGAAATTGTTTTCCCAGAAGATAATCACACAATTTAGCAAGTACCTGATTCAAGATAAACTTTTTTCTCAGTATAGCCATAGAGACTTTTAGCAGCTGTTTCCCAGAACATCAGAATAACAAACCAAACCAAAACACACAGGGGAGTTAACATTACCAAGCTGCTCTCTGTGAAGGACTTTTACTGCAGATAGCTTCTGGTGTCAAATATCCACATCAG
Source organism: Pyrgilauda ruficollis (assembly GCF_017590135.1). Taxonomy (NCBI): domain Eukaryota; kingdom Metazoa; phylum Chordata; class Aves; order Passeriformes; family Passeridae; genus Pyrgilauda; species Pyrgilauda ruficollis. The sequence goes on from NW_024528155.1 coordinate 2,203,806, forward strand.
CTGCCAGTTTCAGGTTGACTTATCCACATAATAATTTCTCTTTCCTCTCCCACAGGATAGCCTCAGACAGTTCCTTCAGCGCTCTGTTTCACAGCCATTACCACCACTTGGACACACTTCCAAGTTATATCCGAACAAGGCTGTTATGCAGATGACAATGCCTATGGCATACATACTAGCAATTAAACACTACACAGCCTAGTGGAGCAACTGAGAAACGCCCATGTGAAAACCATGTGATAACTCAGTCAATTTAAGAGTAACCACCTATGGTTGGTTATCATCCCCTGTAATTAAATATCACAGACTTCAGATGCCAGCTGCCCTCTACACCTCTAAAGATTAAAACTCTCTGGGAAAAATGGTTTGTCTGATTTATTAAATCAAGTCAACTAAATAAAGTGGTGTGGAAGTAATGAAAAGAGCTGTAACAATGCTCTTTTTGATCTTTCAGAATTTTGTCTGAAATCCAGTGTTGCTTTCCTCCCTTGCCCCCATCCTTGAAGAGATTATCTTAAAAATATGACTCAAGCCTGAACATCATCCTTTTTCTAACCTCAAAGAACAAATGCAACAAAATGTGACAACTTGCTCAACATCCATAAAAGAAAACTGGTTACTTCAGAGAGCTTCATAACAGGAATTCTCAGTATACACCTTCTCTTTTATGATGTATGTTTTACATTTATGCTAATAATGAGTTCTGCATAAACTATTTGATTTTATCTTTCTCCATTCAGGCTACTATTCTTGTTGTAATAACTGTTGTGATTCACCACATTCTTTCTGTATTTGCATTCCCACAACTGGTTGCTGCAGCACACAAAGGCTGCTCAGCAATATATTTGGCTCCTATGAGTATGCAGCCAGCCTACAGGCCTATCCTTATCACATCACAACTCATTTTACAGAGTGGCTAAACTAGATACAAAATAATGTAAATATCTCAAAACACAAGCCAGGATTAGAAATGTTCATACCTTCCTTAGTTTCTTCAAATTGTTTTACGTTAAGAAGCTACGGGACATATATATAGACAGCCAGAGAAATGTCTGTTTGCATGGGTGTTTTTATTTACTTTTGGAAAGCAGTAAAGGGAGTGAAAACTAAAGAAACACATGAAAATCACAAAAAAAATTGTATGTCATCATGAATGTCCAGACGGTTTTAGATGTTCCTAGTTACAAAGACTTTGGTTAAAGTAAGGTGGATTAACACCAGTTCAGGAAATGTTGTGTTCTGCCCTAAAGTCAAAATCGGAACTTGAGAAAGTGAGTATCCGATATTTAATTTTTTTTTCTGTTAAAGGTAAAAAGAAGACCCATCTGTATGCTGTTTCCTAGAATTTGGCAGAAATGGCCCCATGCAAGCTTTTATATAGCTGCTTTCATGAACATGTCATAAAGTTTTAAAACATGTACATATATACTTATATGTGTGCTCCAAACATCAAAATTTAATTAAAATGCAAAAATCATCATTAGGAACTCATTTTTCTTAATACAGTGTTGATTGTGGACTCTGGGATAAACCAGTCAAATTTGTATTATTTTCTTCAGTCAGCAGGGTCTGAAACACTCAGAGTATAATACAAACCACACAATATGATATCATATCACCTATCTTCAGTTCTTAATCTACACTCTAGCTATATTTCTAGAGTATTTTAGAATCCCATTTTATCTATATTTGTAGTCACTCATAGCTCTAGTGTTCACAAAGAGTGTTTGTAAAGCTATGAAAACAGGTACACTCATAACAGCTTCACTCAAACATGCCAATTGAGTTGTTTCAGAAAATTGTTTTAGACAAAACTAGGAAAAGGCTAAGGGAGTTCATTTCCATTAACTAACAAGAGTTTTTAAACCATTAGAGTGCTGAGATACTGGTAAATGGAATGTCACCCTGACCAGAATGCACTTTTTTTAATACTTCATTTCTGGTGCCAAACCTTTCGCAAGGAAGGCCTCTTAAATTCAGTGGGGGTCAGAAGTTTAGTTTATTCAGCAAGAATAACACTATTAACAGCTACTGCTCTTTCATGTCAACACAGTTAACACCCACACATTCCAACTCTGGTTAATACAGGCCAGTCAAGAAAGATTGGAGTTGCTAAGGGCAGTCATCTCTGCAGGGATATTTTAAACCAGAATTTATACCGTGCTTTAAAAACAATCTAAAAGGATCAATCTACCTTATGAATCTGCTGTAGACATACACAGGGAGAAAGATGGATGGATGAAAGCATATAAAAGCAAGTAAATCTGACTCTCTCTATTGATTTTTGAGAGGACAGCGTAGAGCACTTTGGTGAGGTCTTATATATCACTGCAAAGGATGAAATGCCATTGTGCATACGGTCTGAACCATGTCAGGATTTATCATGAAGTGCTGCATCGCCGTATACTGTCATTATATCATTTTGTAAATAATCATGTTTTCACTGTTGAGGGAGGTAGATCACTAAAAATTAAATAATCCTCAAAAGAAAGATTTTCACACAGCTATAAATGAAAACATCTGCTATTATTAAATGAAAAATTGCAGAAGTTTAGTGTACACATGCAGTATTTTTAGCAGGAAAAAGCTGGTATTTTAATAATGAGCTTTCAAAATCCAAAATGGAAAAATCTGCATATCACAGCATAATGCTCTTCCTACTTTGTTCTAAATCACAGCAAATCATAGCAAATCAACGTTTAGTGCTCCCCAAAGCTCTCTAGCACTCCTACTTGGACAAATGTCTTCAAAGGATATTAAAGAAATCAATCTGGTTTTGATATCACTTCTTCACCACATGGAATGCTTTTCTTCAAGGCTGAAAGCTTTCCTCTTAAAGTATATTTTAGATAACCAAAAAGCAAAATATATATAATCATATAAAACTGAATTTTTGCAGGGTCTCTGGGGCCTCTATTGTTACGTAATCGTGGCATTTCTTACCAGCTGAAATATTCAGTTATGTTTTCATCTAAACTATTCATACATCCACTCCCATCACAAAAACACCTCCTCATGATGTACATTTAAACAAGACATTTATGCTATTTTATTAGCAACCTCTTCATATGTTTTTCTTAATATAGCAAGAGGAAACAATTAGCTGGTATTACATGGTAGGTCATTTGGAAAACACAGCTGCTTTAAATAATAAAAAGACCTGCCATTTGTTTTTAAAATAAAAGCTCACTAGCTGAATTGTAAAGCTGTGACTGTCATAGCATATCATGGTGTCCCAACAGATTAGCAAGCCTTAGCTAGCACCCTGGCAGATACAGCATATACCCCCTTGCTGACATAGCTCAGAGACAAACCTAATCGAAAAAACAATTTACCTTCTTCAGTTTCATGCCACACAATTCCTTCCAAGTTCACGCTGGTCCCAGGCTCACAGGGTCCAAGGCATTCGGGTTCTGTTACTACTCCAACCTCGCAAGTATTTACACCCACTGAACGTGTCCGTACCAAAAGCTGCTCGACTGGTGCTGCAATATTGGATGAAGATGGGGAAAAGTAGGAAGGCAGAATCTGAGGTGTGATACTGCTGGAAATCGGAGGTGGAGGTGCAGGCACTGTAAACAGGGGATCAACCTGAAAACAACAGACAAACTTACTATAATGGTGCTGTGAAAGTTTAAAAAATAAAAAATAAAATAAAATAATATATAATAAAATAAAATACATAAATAATTTTTTTTAAAAAGTAATAGAAAGTCCAGTTTGCCAAGACTGCATTTCTTTATGTAGGGATTTGGTGTATCACAGGTAATTTCAGTCTCAGGAGTTCAAATTTTTTGATATTAGCCCAAATGCTACCCATGAAAAATTAAGTACAAAAATATCTATCATACATGCTAAACAAGGCAACTTGCCAAGTTTCTACTAGACTATTCCCTTTTGTCATAGACTGTTAGTATGAAGTAATAATAAATTTTTAAAACAAGGATTAAGTTTACTTTTTCTTGGCAATGACAGAGACTAATTTGTAGATGGAAATCAATTTTGTGAACTGGGAACATAATTTTCTATTTACAGAAAAAAAATTATAAAGACAGGTACAAAGATACAAATGCTATTCTTTCATGTATATCATAGAGAAATCAGTAGTTGGAACAATTCTAATATCCATATGGCAGCAAATATAATCTCTTGTCATCCAATCAGTTAAAATACATTAGGATGACCCACCTAATTCCTTCCAGATAACATTTAGATCTTTCTACTTGGAATAATAGAGAGGACTTTTATAAGAATTGAGCCAAACCATCTAATTTCTCAGGGTTTCCAAAATGCATATTTTGAAGAATGCGTCTTGCCAGACAATCACTCTGAACACAAGACAATATCAACATATGAACTGAAGAAATTGTCTCTCCCGTTTGACTTCCAGTCTACTCAGGAGCAGATTTTTGTATGAAGATTTGGTTGAGGGTTGTCAGTATTTCACTCTGGCTCTAAGGTCCCTTGTCCCATAAAGACAGCTAGATAAGGATATGAGTGTGCCCAGTTGACTAGCTAAACCACCTGGAACTCATGTTCATTTGGCCCATTTGATCACAGATACCATGCAAAGAAATCACTCTTCAACCTAATGTTTTTGGGGTCTTTTTTTTGGGTTTTTTTGTTTGGTTGTTTTTTTTTTTTTTTTTTTGTTTGTTTGTTTGTTTGTTTTTTGTTTTTGTTTTCTTTTTCTTCTTTTTTGGTTTTTTTTTTTTTGTTTGTTTGGTTTTTTTTTTAATAGCTGCTTTTTAGCTGTGTTGGAATAGAGGATCAGATGTCATCATCACTACACTGTTTTTAATTTTGGACCTCATAGGAAGACTCAGCAGAAAAGACATAATGACTCACTGTACATCATCTTGGTTTTGCTCAAATGTATATTAACACAGATCAAAGTTAATTTTCCTTCTTGTAAAGCAAAATGAGGATACAAATAACAGGATAGACTAAAAGGTATTACACATGTATCATATATCAGCTCACTTCATCAGATGGACACTTTGTAATGAGAACATGAAATGACAAATTAGGAAGAACTTTTTAAAAATTGTAACAATTGTTACCATTGGCCTTTGTAACAATTCTGGGGGTTTTAGCATTATTCATAGAAGCAAACTAAGCGCCAAGGCTTTTAATCATGTGTGAAAGCCTTATGTATGCTAAATTATTCTCAATAACTTTGTAAAAATATTTTGCATGATCTTTGTATGACCAGCGTGGAATCTGATCTCAATTACATAAGAATTAAGCAGGAGAGGGGAAGGACCTATAACCACAGTCTTCTCCAAAGTATTCTTCATCTAAAGGGGACTATTTTCATTGAGAATGAAATATTCAGGTTAGAGGTAAGTAAAAAAGCAAACAAACAAACCCAATGAACCAAATAAAAACCAGAACAAACAAACAAAACAAAAAACAGACATTTTTTTAAAACCACAGACAAACAACCACAAAAAAACCCCACAACACCAAAAACAAAGCAAAACATAAATACTGAAAGCATTCCTAAGAAGTAAAAACTTAATAATGACCAGTAGAGTTTTGATGGTAAAGCAGAGTTCCTGTGGCATAGAAAAATGCACTCAAGCAATGATATATATTCTTCTCTCTATGACAATGGAGTTGCAAAGTTAAAGCACAGGCAGAAAGCTTTGCAGAGCAGACTTGAATGCACACAGGAAAGTCAAATATCAACTGACCCCCAGCAGCAGCTGTTACTTGCAGTATCTAATAGCACACATCACACAAAACCACAACTTTGGATGCTGTGCGTGGGGAGACACTGATCCTGTGCTCTGCAGCTCCTGCTGCCTGATGCCAAGTGGAGGCACACGTTTGGATGGCACAGAGCCCCACTCTGGCACTGGCTGTGTAATGGTGCTCTGTCAATGAAACTGGGTCAGCGTGTACCCCCGCATCATTTAGGAGTTCTTAACATACCTTACTTCAAACCAGAAGAGAACTGGGGTCAGTGACTGGCAGGTAAATGGAGCCTAGCACTTAGGAAAAGCTAAACCACATCCCATTATAAACCCAGAACATGCTGATGAATAGCCTGTTTGATAGTTTACATGGTGTTCTGTAAAGCTGTGTAAAACCTCCTACTACACATGCAACATCATTCTTCCATAAAACAGAGTTATCACAAAACCAGAGGAAAAGAATTCCTAAGTGTTTTCTGTGGTCATACTAAACTAGCCAATGTTTTAAATGTTTTTAGGCTAAATTGACAGATGTGTTTTCTGCTTTTGACTATTATAAACAGTGAGGGGGAGCTAACGAAAGCATGGATCTGACAGTGCATCCTATTAAGTTCTTTGTTACAAATATTTGTGCTCGGTTCTGTTTTATTTAGACCTGCTAATAAATGCTCATGTTTTCCACTAGAAACATTCACTCAGGACAGGGCCAAATAGGGGTGGGCGCTTGCACTAAATGGGGCTGTTTCTCTGTGAATTAAAACACTAAACCTTTGGCTCAGAAATAAGTGGACACTTACTGTCTCTGAGATACATTTCATTGCACAAGTACGACATTAGCCACAAGAAAAAAAAAAACAATAAGCTTAAACATTGCTCTAGATTTCCATGTTTTAAAATTATCCCATCTTTTTTTGATAATCATAACAGCACTGCAAAGTGGTGGTTCTTAGAGATCATTGTGGTGACACAATTGTTTTCATGAATTCTCCAAAGGGCACTGATGTAAGCTATTAGAGGCAAAGAGAGGCAGGAAGGCCGCCATCTCCAGTGGAAAAAAAGGCACATAAGACTAACATCTGGTGGTGGCAGTCTGTCAAACTGAGGAAAGTTAATGTCAAGAACAGATGCTCTGCAGTTTCTCACTGTTATTTTTTCATTATTATTCCCAGGTGTTGGCGCATACTGAGCAGTAGCCTTGCTGTTTATCACACAAGAGATTCCAATATGAGACTGAAAATCTGAATCTGAAGAAGGCTATTTACATAGATGCTCTCTTCAGACACACAATCAAAGGAGTACAAAAAATCAGAAATATTCAAGCAATATTTTCCTCACCTAATTCCAAGAGCTTTTGAGAGCTGATTGGTGACAAAGGCTACAAAGCTGCAATGTTATTCATGGCAGTTTTCCACTGCCAAGTGTTTGATCGTATCAGGGAGCTATGATGCTTAGTAGCAGAAAGCTCACATAAAATGAAGACTGCCTGCCAAGCAATGTAGTCACTGCTCCTTGGAGCAGTCCTTTATCTGAATATTTACCAAAAAAGAAAAAAAAAAGGTCTGTTTTGGTGGCTGCATAACATTCATTAGTAGGAGGAAGCACACATGGAAGAGAAAGGAACTATCATGTTGATAAGAAATAGGCAAGACTTTCTAAAAAGCAAGGCTGCCATTCAGTTACTCAGGCACTTCACATGCTGGAATCAAGTTCTGTGTATCAAAACTCACCTTCTTGATTTAATGAAGGTGTGCCATTGAACGTATATCTCAAAGAAAACATAGGTAATATAGTCTACCTATCTAACACCAAAGTGGTCTTACACTACTGAAGTGTCATCCGCCAGGGGAATTTGAAATGTACATGCAAAAAAAACCATTTAATCCATCCACCAACACAACCAGGAGAAAGGCAGAGGAGCAGGTTTCAGGCTAAGTACAAGGTCTTCCCAGAAAGCACCACTTTTTAAATGGTGAACAAAAGAAAAATCTACTGTAAGCATTCCCAGTGGGAATGTCTGCCCTAATAGAAAGAATGTGAAAGGAAGATCTGAATCCTATTATAGGATCTAACTAAAAAACCAAGCCTGGCCCTTTGCAAACCTAAATCCTCCCACTAGAAGACAGCAACATAAAGACAGAACGGACTAAGAAACTTCCAGCCTTGAAAATTACATTGATAAGTTCTCTAGAGCTATGAATTAATACATCACAGAATCAGTATATCTGGAAAGTAAAACAGGAAATAAAGGAATTCAGCCCTATCTGGAAGTTCTGAATGCTACAAATTGCTTTCTTTAGATTTTAGGGTGAAAAGGAGACTAGCTTGTTTATACATAAAGTATACTTGCCTCTATCCTAATTTTCTAAAGCAACTCCAGAAGACTTCATTGTAATCTCATGTATAGCATCACAAATGAGAAGCAATTTTAATGAAATTAACCTAACTGCTTTGGAAGAGAACAAATACTGGAGAATGCAACATGAGAAAAATGTCTGTGTGCTCGGAAGCATGTCTGCACTTCCAGATAACTCTCCTCATGCTACAGACCTTGTCCCAGAGAATTTACATATTCAAAACTGAAAGTTATTCCTTCATATTCTACCACATAACAGGAATTACCACTGTGAAGAATCTCCATTTTGTCTGAAATATCTCAGTTCAGTATTTCTTGCCTGTAAATCATATCAGAAGCCAACTCAGAAGCATTGTGACATCATGTTTAACAGAACTGATATTTTGTTTTCTTTAAATATTCTGCATGAAATTGTTGGGGGAAAAAAGGTCAGTGACATAAAGGACAGCAGAGAAAAAAAGAAATACTGTAAGACATGGATGTAGAAAGGAATTTCTGCCATAGGACAGACATATCTATTACATACTTTCATACTTTACATTCAGGGAGGTCAGAGGTACTAAGAAAATTACTTATTTTGGTGAACTTAGATGAGAATCACAAGAGCTTAAATATAAAAGAATGACAAAGGTGATTCAAACTGCCTAAATTTCATCAAAACATCACACTTTGAAACCTTTGTTTGATAATAGTATTTTTCTTTAAAAATATTTGTGCTTTACAAATATTGTATTGTGAACAAGAAACCTGATGTGTAGTTGTGTTGAACTGAGTAACACAAGTAGCATCTATTTGCAGTTTCGGAGTATTTCCCACTCTTAAAATTAACTTCTCCACTTCACTCAGCTGAGTAGTTGAAGAGTTCAAAAAGGCATTAGCAGAACTGCCACTTTTTTTCCTAGCAAAGCAGCAAATCACATCTGGAATGATTTCAATATTTTGAACAGTTCCTATTAAGCACAAAAAAAAAAAAAAAAAAAAAAAAAAAGCCACTTAAAACTTACTCTGCTACTATGCTTTCAATACAGGGAACAAGGAAGAAAAGTCCCCCTTGTACTGAAGATATTCTTTGTCACTCGCATCAGCTGCATTAACCAGCACAAACTCTGCAAACTCATCTTTTGACAGTTGCATCTTCTTTTTATACGGTGACCTCCAGACCTCCTCAGACTTTATGTGACTACATGACATTATGGATTTGCAGCACCTCCACAGATATAATAATGCTAGTATTTTATTTTTAGAACACTATTAATAAAGACTATGATGAAAAGTCAAAGTTCTGAGCATGGTCTGGTCTAATGCAGCAGAACGGTGCTGAAAAACAGGCAAGGAAACTTCCTTGTCCTCTCTTGGATCTCCTATTCTAGCTCAGATGAGTGGGATTTCCCAAGCCATTCACCCATTTTGCTGTAAGAGAGATTAGCATTTGACAGCTGCCAGTGACATCCTTTTGCCAAGGCTGAGTCTGTGAAAAATTGTATGTCAACTCTAATGCTTGGCAGAGCTCTGGGAGGATGCCCAGACTACCACCTGCAAATTTCTTGTAGAGACATTTCTCCTCATTCATCCTATGTAAATCATATTCGTTGAGATAATTGTCTCTAGAATATCTTACTGTATTCAATCTTGATTTCTCCTGGTCAGTCTGCACTTCCAAACTTTTCTTCAGTCACCCACTAATCTTTGCATACACTAAGGTTTAATACAAAAAGAACAAGTACTAAAATTCACTCAAGATATCTATCCTGTGTAGAGATGTACACTATATCACAATCAATAAAGGAATTTATTCTGAATAATAAAGGAAGAAATTTCTCGGTATTGTCTGGGGCTAGACAGACACTGCATAATGATGTCCAGTATCTGTCAGTGTCATGCAACTGAATATGGTAAAAAACAAGGCATGTCCACTTGATGGTGAAGATTAGATACTGCTTTATGCGGTTATATGAGCCTTTAGAAGCTTTTCATTTTAACAATGGCAATCACTTCTTTTTATTCCAAAGTTTCTGCTACACTCAACCTTTCAGGGTTCTGAGTCTGAAAATAGATATGGTATTTGCTTACATAGGTCTCATAGCATTATAAATAAATATTATCCTCAGTTTTCCTATGTGTATTTCTAATACATGTGAGATTTCAACCTGAGAAAGGAAGCACAGTTGCTCTAGGACAAATCAAGACTACAAGACATCAAGGAAAATTTTCTCATTCTCAATTGTATATAAGAAGATAATGTTTAACTTGATGGCATAATCATTTAACTGCTCCACTGCAAATTTTCATTCTTAATGTCCAAACAAATAATGACCCATGACTCCAAAGTAGAAGTTCTCCACTGACGGTTTCAGCTACTTGATGATGCAACCACAGTCTGGTGGAAGAGCTGCCATTTCAGCCATTCCAGAATACAGAAAACATTTAATAAAATGTTTCAACTTTTTCCAGGACTCTAGTACAATATATAATAAAGTGGCAATAAAACTCAGAAGAGAAATGGCTTATTTGTACTTTTTTGACTTTCTGCATGTCAATAGCCCACTGTTGCCTTTTACCAATTTGCTGACCACTCACTTTGTGAGTGCAAAGTTGCACACATTATGACAGGCTGTTCCTTCCTGAACTCAATAATTTTTTGGTGAGAAAAATCGTCTAAATTAATCAAAAGGTTATGAAGGACCTTCTGTAATCCTCCACAACAGAACTGAAATTCCTTGATGACGTATGTATACCAAAAGCTTTAACAGGCCTGCCTACATTCTTATGGATAGCATTTTTGGCATGTTCCAAAAATTTACCATTTGACTTAATGGCCCCATATTTATTGGTGTCTACAGACCCTAAAATTTTTTTATTTAAAAAAGCCCTTAGGCTTTTTAGGCAAGACATGTGGGGTTTTGACAAATATATTCCTCTATTATTGCCTCAGAGGTCTCCTTCTTGTGCTTTTTCACATGGTGTCGGAGCCATATCAGTTAGGTTTTTTTCTGTATTCCTTAGACCTTAAATATTCATGGTATGAGCTACAAACACTACCAAATGTAGGATATTGTGTCCTAATTTTATTTAAAGAAGAAGACAGTATTATTACTTTCAAAATTTGATTACCTACTTGCCTCAACTCTGAGGCCATTCAGTTTGGGCAGAGAAGAGAAACCCAGATTCAGTGTACTCGGTTCTTTTTCATGAGGGCATCTACACTATCAACACCCAAGTTACCTGATTAGAGGCTACCTAATAGACAGACAAATCTTGCTGTTACAGTGGCTCAGAATTCAGGTCACCTTGAGATCTCTGGTTTTATGTCCCTATCTCAACAACATTTTTACCTGTTGATTTTGCCTTAGTACCTCAAGATCCTCATTAGCTTGCTTTCTAGGAGGGCAAACACAGACAGAAGTTTGTATTTTAAGACTTTTAGTAAGGATTTTTCATTCTTGCCCTGCTGACAAGGAAGGGAGGCATGCAAAGGACCTGACTTCATCCAGAGAATCCCAGATGCCTTGTTGAAATGCCTTGTGTTTGCCTGTGTCTTTTCTTATACTCTCATAGACTATTTTTATAGTGTATCAGCATGATCAACATATACTACAAACAAAGCTCCCTTTCTGTTCAAGTAAAGCACAAGAAATTGACAGTCCAAGTATTCCGCTTTTCATGTGTTATTTTCTCCAGTTATTTGCACCTTCTAGGATGATCTGCCCTAACTGTGCATACCCTACCCACTGCATAATAAGCTTAAAACAAAGACAAACAGAAAGGAACATTTTTGAATGCTTGGTAGAAATTCAAATATCTTGCTCATAAAAATAAACCTAATCTAAGCCGTCATGAAATCATTAAATGGTTCTGGCAGTTGTATCAAACTATATAGACATGTACAGACCCTTTGAAGAAATGAAACTGCACTTTATCAAGTGTGATTTATAAGCAACACTGATTTAGCTGGGAGATAACACTGCTGTCTAATCATTAGTAGTCAGACAACAGCCATGTGAACACATCAATTATGGGCCACTGCCAAAAGCCCTTGAGATCCCAGAGATTAACAGCCAATCCTCTGTTTTACAAGCTCACATCAAAAAGAATATTAATAAGAGGAGGGGCGATGTGAAAGCTTGTCAGAGTAATTCACGCACTAAAACAAGGCATTTTTCCCTTTGCTCTGCCTTGAACTGGTCCATGAAAAAAGCTGGCATTAGCTACAAAGCATGAAGCTGCCAATTTCTCAGAAAATGTTTTTCATTAACATATGTGAAGTTGTGAAAGGCTGGAAAAGCTCTATTTGGTGGACAAAGGCGACAAGTTCTGTGTGTTGCTTTCCTGAATGTATCAATCCTGCAGCTATTATTCAGATTTTTGGAATGAACATCCATACACAGAAGTGTTTGATGACTTTTCTCATCCTCAAAACCAGATCTATTTACCATTATATACAAATTAGTCAGACTTCAAGGCATGCATTACTCTGTATTGCTAATGATTTTGAAAAACTGATGTAGAAATACTACCAACACATTTTCAGGTTTATGTGTACCTTCAAATGTGTGGGAGGAAAAAAATCCACAATTATGCCTTTCTTATTGACTTTTGTGGAGTGTGGTTGAGTAAAGGTTTACTCTTCTTGCATATAAATGAAAGGAAATAAGCCAAGAATGTAACTCCAAAGGGAACAGTTATTCCTCTGTACAAAAGTAAACATACCTATAAAGATGGACCTCAAACAACTTGCTGCTGACATTTTAAATGTATCACTTTTAGCTGGATGGTTTAGTCCCTTCACTGTCCTCCCTCTCTGGACTCTACTCAAGAGTCTAAAAATAGAGAGGTTCCACAGCATGGCTGCAAATAACCTGAATCTGATCCTGCCAATACTGTGTATTTAAGGGAAGAGAGAATTTATTTGTGGGGATTTTCCAGAGCTACCTTTATAAAAGCTATCTCAGTTACTGCCAGTAATTAACCTCTGAGCAAAGAAGGAGCAAGAAGCAGGAACCTTTTAGACTCTTCACTGTCCCAGAGCCAGTAGCTTTAGGCACAGCTCCAGAATATATATTCTGTTCTGACATGAACCAGTTTTAAAAGTTCCCACTTTGCTGTGGTCTTCCAGACAATCATTCCCTTCATGTTTCTTACATAGATACCACACATCTCACATCCTACTTCAGGATGGCATACTGTTAGTCAAATTGACACAGCTAAGAGGGTCTTAACTACTCGAGGAAGCACATTAAGGCACCAAGTATGCCAAGCAAGAGATCGATATTGTGGAACTCCTCCTTCAGTAAACAGCTGGACAAGGAGGTATCAGTCCCAGAGTGTTTGTTCAGGCAGCTATGGCAATGCTGGCTTCCACAGCTTTACTGCTCCAGGGACACCTATAATGACGATTTTAATTAAGGGTACAGTTCTGCATCTTGTTGGATCGGACCTAAATCCCAAAACTCATCTCATACTTTTGGTGGTATTCGTCTTGATGTGTCAGTTCATTGCACAAGGTTCATAAGAAAGCATGGCAGTGACAGCTCAGTCTGAAATCAGCTTCTGCAGAGGTGGAACCACAGCCTCCATGTGAGTCTTGCACCAAAGGGCACAGTACTCTCTCCCACAATCATACTGTCAGCACATGCAGATGGCAACTGCTGCTAGAGAAATATAACATCCTAAACTCACTTGACTAAGCATCAGTGAGCTTAGTCACATAGCTTAATACGTTGTGTGAGTGTCCCCTTGTTCACTCAAGTTTATACTTACCTTCCCATATAAAAAGCAGTGTCTCTAACACAACAGGCCCTTTAAGGACCTGTAGCTTAATGGCTGACACAATTTTAGAAATATATTGTCCTAGATGTGTTTTTGGAATAGACTGGTTTAAAAAAATTATCTCTGAAATACATTCAAAAAAGAACACCATGCTATGACCTTCACCATAAACATCTCAAGATTTTAATTTCAGTGTGTTCCCTCTTTCTGTCATTCTATGACGTGATCTTGCAATTCAATTGCTTAAAAGCTAAACTGAATGTGACAAAACACTCATCAGGCAAACCTCTTCCAAAGCAGTAACTTTATAAGTACAGCATTAAACAAAGAAACTGATTCAACCATTGAAAAACTGCTAATGACCAAAAAAAATTCCGATTCAAAGTTAAATTTATTAAGAGGTCATGTTTTTGTTAAGCTGGCTGAGACAGTAAATTTGTTTTCCAGGTGTTCTCTAACACTGTCTTCAAATTTGAATTATGAACTAATACACTAATACCAAATGTTGACATTAATGCACCAAGTGAAATGAGTTTAGTTTCACAGGAGTGGCCTACCCATACCCAGCAAATTAAAAAGACAATATTTATCTATTTTTAGACTCTTACAAAAGGGGCCAAGACTTTCTAAATCTCCATCTAAAATACATCATTTTCAGAAAGAACTCCATGAGCATTCTTTGTGTAAAAATATGGTAATTTTCAGATTAGATCTCTTAAATCATCCCTGAAAATGTTAAGAACATGAACAACTAACAGAGCATCTGGATCAATGGGATTCTACCAGAAAAGCAGACTTTAGGTGACCACAGTGACTCTTACATTGCTCAAACTATGCTGCCTAAGTCACTACTAATAAACGCAGGACAAAAGAGTAAGTGAAAAGAAACCCTTTTATAAAGTGGAGGGCAGTACTTAATTAAGTTATTTTTGTGGCAGCCCTGTACAAAGTGCTCTGCAGGTTCCACACCGCACCACTCTCAAGGAAGTGCCAAAACAGTATAGACAGGAGTGCTGTTAAACATGGAATGCATTAGAATGGAATAATTGGATGACGGCCCTAATACAGAGCTCCTGATGATGCACAGCAGCACAGTCTTTACTCCAAGCAACACTGGTTACTTTTCAAATTTACTATTTAGAAAGGTTTTCAGCACTAACTGTGTCAAGCTCTAAACATTTATTTGCTTTAAGATAGTGTTAATGAGTTGGCTAATCACACAATTTTATAGTTCTATAATGTACTGTGCTGTAAAAATTAAATCAGTGTTTATTACACCTCTGCTGCCTTTCCTTCTCATTGGTCTGACTCTTGGATGGATTAAATAGATTAAAGCAGGAATATAAAAAGTCTGCTGGTTGACAACACTTCTCAGTATGTATGTAAACGGTATTTTAGTTCAAAGGCTACCTGCAAACAAAGTAGTTCAAATAATACTTTCAGATACTGAAATTGAGGACGTTTATTTTTCAATTTCGAGGCAGCTGCTTCATTTTTTATTTGCTTCTGAAATTTCCCTCCTCTTGGATTTTAAAACCAGACTGCTCAGCTTTCCTTCCCCCATCTCAAATACAAAAGGCAACACAAAACTTAGTTTGTTTCTTTGCAAAATTACACTTTTTTTGCAAATTCTTTGATGTCAACAGTGTTTCTGTGACAGACCTTGATGCTGAGCTGTTAAAACGGCATTGAGAACAAAGCTTCCTTTATCACTGGAGAATCAATATGACTAATGGCCAACGAGAAAAGACTGGATCAAAGACACCTGAGGATGCATTGCTTGTTTGAGGATAGAAAAAGAATGCACACACATACAGACATTAGAAAAATCATACACCCAAGATACAGAGGTCGAATTAGTGGATCTTTGAATACAAACAAAGAACTTCATACACATTCTTATATTTCAACCTAACTTCTCCATAGAGGAAAAAATAGCAAAAAGAATTGGATAAACACAACCTTCTCTGATTTCAATAGGTGTGATATTGAAAGTTCCCCTCTCTTACATAGCAAAGAAATACATATTTAAGCTACCCTAGACTGAATTAATTTGTGTATTTCCTGAAGACTGACCACTTGCTTTCAGTATTATTTATAATTAGAAGAGAATGATCATTTATTTTATTAAAATTGGTGTCACAGCACTTGAATTCTGATGAGTATTTGTTTACTGCTCCATAGAACAAACAAAGTACCTGTTGTTCTGCCCTCAAACAACTGAAAATTATTTTGCATTCCCAAATCACGGTAAAGAGTCTGGTGATTATACAGGAATGGATACAAACATGCATTGCACTATGGCATGGCATGGCTAATTTTCATGCCATAATGTCAGAACTTGCTTTGTGGTCTTAACACCTAAGAATTCTGAGATCACAGACACAGGTGGTTTGGTCTGTATGTAGGCACCAAAAGCCACCTTTGAAGGAAATATTCAGTATCAAAATATACTGACCATTTTCAATAACTCTATGGTCTCGCCATCTCAATTCCACTGACTACAAAATGAAGATAGCTTTTTCCCCCCTTCTTCCTTTCCGCAGTGTATTGCAAAGCTTATGGCCAGACGGTGTACTTTATTTAATTAGAACTTAAACCCCAGAACTGATGCCAGATTTTCAAGATAGCTCACAAATCAGAACAAGGCACCAGATGTTCGAAAGGACAAAGCACATTGGGTACATGAGCTTTTCCTCAGATCCTTATAATGACAAAAGGAGGTGCTAGCCTTTTCAAAAAAATCTTGACAAAGTTGTAGGTGTTAACCACACTAAAAACCTGCCCTTCATAAATGCAGTCATAATGCTTCCAAGTGCAATTTAGTCCTTGGAAGATGAGTGAAATCACCATGCATTGAAATATTTAGACCAAATTCCACTTTTCATTAAAAAAAAAAAAAAAAAAGGAAAAATAAGGTCCAGCTTAAACTTCCCTCTGTTTGAGGGCAATTTTAGGGGCAAGGAAGAGACTGTTCTTGACTTGTTTTTTTCCTTAGTATCACACAGAAATTTTCGGGTGTTTTTGTTTGGCTTGGTTTTTTGCATGTTTTTTTTGTTCTAAACACAATAAAGAAAAGACAACTAAAACTGGGACAGGATAGGATGCCAGTGGATAACTGATAAATTATGCTGTCTTTCCTTTTGCCTCACACAAGCCTTCAGCTTAGTCCAATACATCACACAAGCACAAGAGAGAAGGATGTATTGGATTTTTCTGCTACACTCACATTTGCATGAAAAGGAGCAGTCAAACGAAAATTAAGCACTTAAACAGCTTAAAAAAAAGCACTGGTTCAGAATACTGTACTTCAATAAAACATTCATTGTTATTCAATGCTTGGCAAATGACATTGCCATCACATACTAGTAGAAGAACCGTGAAGAATAAATGCTGTCTGAAAAAGAGGCTTGTACTTATGCAGCGCTAATGACCATCTAAAAGAGCGATTCTGCATGGTTACATCCTCTTTGAGATTCACAGCTGCAGCTTCACAAGAGCAGTCATACATCATAATCTGCAGCCATTTTAGGCTACCCCTGTGCTTTGGAGAGCAATATGGGAACTAAGGAACTGCTAATCTGTAAAGTTTCAATCAAAAACAACTTTGTTCAGCGGTGATGAGTGAATGTGATGACCCACCTTCCCCTCAGGGTGGGTCATCACACTGAGGAGGAGGTGGTATTTAAATTTTAATACTGACAACACCCTTGACTGTAACAGCCGTGACACACAGGGAAAAGAGCTCCACATTTAGTTTCACTAGAGAGAAAACATACTCATTATTAGATTTTGATTTCTAATTCAATATAACAGTGGCACAGAGCAGCACACAAGCCGTTCTTTCAAAAGGTCAGATAACTGCATTTTAAGATTATAACACTCACATTTTAATTAACGTGAAGGATTTGCTTATTGAAGAACATGCTGATCCTATAAACATCATTAATTAACTGAGATGCAGTGACTTTTCAAAAAGTTAACAGCTTGGGAAAAAACAGTATGTCACCGTACTTTGAAACTGGTAATCAAAGGCTATATTATTATCCCCTAGATTAACCACAGATTTTGCAGGCAAACCAGAGACAGCCTCCCTTTCTCTATGGTCAAGATTCGCAGGCACACCCATCCCACGAAAATCTTTCCTGCAATTATGCACACTTCTTTAAGCTTAGTTTTATGGAAGTAACTGTGGCTCTCAGCACAATACATGGAGTATAAAACAACTCTCTGGATCTTTAATTAGGCTAGACAAAGGAGAATCGTCTGGAAGCTACTGTCATTACTAGGATTGTTTGCCCCACACATTAAATACCTTTGTCTCTACAACTACTTAAAGCGCATTTCTCAGATCAGGTTAATCAAGCTAGCCCTCCACTGCCCTGTAAATGGCATCTATCACCATCCTAGTAATTCCGACATATCTGTACGTACAAATTAGGACGAGGAAGCTCTGGAAGAAATGGGGCTGGTGCCACTTTGCGTAGTTAAGAGTTAACTGTAACCAGAGGTTAACTGTAACCAGGAAGGAAAGATAACGTTTTGATTTCAGCCATCAGTACTTACACAGTCAATACACATCTCTTGTGTCTCTTAGGCTTCTCTTGATGAAAGTAGCTTGAAATCCAAGTAATTACACACATAAACATCTATATGGAAATGCTGGCATACTGAAGAAAAAACTAACTCTTGAACAATTAGTGCCATAGCCTTTTCTGCACTGTGAAAACACATCTAAGAGGAAGGAACTTACAAATGTTTGCTGATTTATAATCGTTACTGAGAAGCTACATTTCAG
Organism: Pyrgilauda ruficollis; assembly: GCF_017590135.1. Classification (NCBI taxonomy): domain Eukaryota; kingdom Metazoa; phylum Chordata; class Aves; order Passeriformes; family Passeridae; genus Pyrgilauda; species Pyrgilauda ruficollis. Next base: position 2,222,425 of record NW_024528155.1, read on the forward strand.
CATTAAACACAGAACCACCAATAGTATCTGGCCTAGGCCACAGAGAGAAATCAGGCAAGAGTCACTTTTGTGCTACAAGATGGGCAATACAGCCAGTGGAGAGACTTTCTTTCCCTTGAGAAAGGCTTACACTCACTTGCTTCCTATTCCTTTACAAAGAGGTGATTTTTAACTTCCTCATCACTGACTATCTTATGGAAAGCTACCCAACATGTATTAAATGCAGAGGAAAAGAATGTCACACCTGGAGCCTTGCAGTTCTTTGCGCTAGTAACTGTATGCTTACCTATTTCCATAGGTTATCATAAATTAATTCATTGGGTACACAAGACCATCAACAGACCAACGAAGGAGCAACAGACTGTTAAATGTAAAGATGAGACTGTTCCTATCTCAAGCCAGCTACAGCAAATGTTTTCCAGAGTCTGGTGGTATGAAAACAGTGGCCAGAAAACAAAAACAAAACAAAACCACAACAACAAAGACCCAAACAGCAACCAAAAAACCCCAAAACAACAACCAAACAACAACAAAAAAATCCCAAACTCCTCATGACCAGATGTTCAATCTCCACCCCCTGAAGAACTTAAGTGTGAATTTTCATCTGAGCTTCATTTATATCAAATGATTCAAGTGATTCAGTTCCAGCTTCAACTATTATGTCCAAAAAATTTGTCCTTCTAGCCATCTGTGATATTCTTCCTAGTTATATCTAGCACACCCAGCCATCAGACAGCCAGGTAAGAATTTCAAATGTTGCTAAAGAGGTGGTGCTACAGAAATGGAGAGTTCCAAAGCAGGACAGCAAACAGAGACAGGGATTTCAGCAATTAGGTTTCTACAAGCATGTCCCTGCAGGTTAATGAAAGCTTTTAAAAAAGGAAAGCCCTGACAAAATGTTCCAGATACACAGCTTACCCGTGAGACTTCTGTACATTTTTGTGGCTTCACAACACATTTTCCTATTAATTGGGAAATACTTTTCTCAGTAGCCAGCTGATAAGTTCACAGAAACTACAGGGGAGACAGACAGAGTACCACATGGAACCAGAGACTTGACTTCATATACAGCCTGTCAAATGAACAGGGGAGTCTTCAGAAAACTTTTCTTCTTACATTCCACCTCTTCTACTAACACTACATGTAGAATAAGATGAGATAAATATTAAAAGGCACTACAATGTACAAGGAACAAAAGTATCCCACAAATTCAAGAAAAAGTCCAAATAATCATTCATCTTGTGGGAAAGAGAAGCAAGAATTATACATAAAGTAGTGATGGCTTTCATGAAGAAAGCACACAATGTAACGCTTACTTTTTTAATAAATTGCTCTGTTTATCCAGGAGATTCCAAACCTCAGTCTAAAAGCCGAAATAATCTCAATAGATTTAGGTTGCAGTTATATATCCTTTAACAGCTGAGGTTAACAGAAGTGAAGGTATCAAAGCTAGGTACTCATCACCAGCCCCACTACACCTATTCTGGAGATCACTGCCTTTCCCTTCACGTTGTCTGCGTACCCTCCCCTTTCACCCTAGTCAACGTGGACACGAGATTAGAAAAAGCACACTACTGTGGATCACCCGGACCTTTTCTCGAAGCAGGCTAGGGATGTTCCACCTTGTAGAAATACTCCTCAGTGGAGTATTGGTAGTATTCTGGGAAGATGCTGTTAGAACCCCACATGGGATTACAGCTCAAGTTTCATTTTCAGAAACCTAACAAAACTGTTCCACTGATACCTGCAGGCTGAGGCATGATCTGGTCATCAGCTTCCAGTTTAGTCCTGGCACTGATCCATTCCTATCCATGCCACAGATACAGCTTCACTGCTTAACCAGATGCAAAACGAAGGTACAGCCAAGACCTGTGCATACACTCTTGCATGAGCACTGTGCAAAACCTTTTACGGGAGAACTGAGCAAAACCATGACTTTTTGTGTCCAGAACTGAAGAAAACAAGATTTACCATAGATAGCCCACTTTGACAGAGGAAAAGGCAACTGAAGAACTTCTGTAGTGCTGTAAGAGGAGTTAGTCTTGAATATACTGGTTCCTCTAAGTGCAGCCTAACTTAGACCAAACCAAAGGAAATAAGTTTTCCTACTCTAAAGACATGTAATGATGCTTTGCTCTCACCCTAAACCAACAAATGCAGTCATTCAACTCTAAAGTGGCTATAGGTTTGATTTTAAATAAAGCCACAATTTAAAAGGAGATTAATTTGACCTCTAAGTAATATTTCCTCTCTGCTCATAGCCTGGTCTGTTAGCAAAAGCTTTACAAATATAGTAACGATTAAATAAATTAGCCTAATTACTTGACAAACCTGGTATACTGACTTGAAACTTCCACATCAAGTAACCTTCTCTAAGTCAAAACACTGAAAATACTGAAAGTACAGGAATGAACAACTGAAGCGTCACACTCCTTATCCGCGGAGCTAATTTTTATTCACAAAAGCAAACACAGTGACTTATTGTGTAACAATGGCAAGCCAAACAGGACAGAGAAAACTCTGCTCTGGCTTCCACACCTAAACTTAGCAAAGGCTTGTTCCCTACAAAATACAGAAATCTGATAGTGCAAATTACACCACTCACTGCCTATTCAATTTTGAAAGCAATACTGCATTAGCATGGCTCTTCCAGAAAGAATTAAAAGTTGATAAACATAATTATAAGAAAGATGAGCTCTTATGACACCATAAATATTATCCAGAGCTATTGTTATCCTAATGAGCTAAAGTATTGGCAACTCCTTTTTACCAACCCCTTGACTTTCAGTACAAGAACAACAATAACAGAAAAATTAAAACAAATTTCTGTCACATTTCTCCAAATCCTAACATTAAATGATTTCTTTGTCTAATTGTTGATTTAGAATGCAAATTTCCTTTTGAATTTACTGAGACTCGCATTTAGGACAACATTGCTTAATCATTGGTTTTTACCCTGCCAAGGATACAAACAAGTTTCTTAAGTCTATCAAGTACTTGGTATGATACTACTGATAAAGAAAAATATGGTCCTACTTCACTACATTGATCAAAAATTAAAGACTTACCCTGGAGTGAATTTGTCTACTGGTAATTAAGCCTTGCATACAAACACACAAAAAAAAAGGTGTCATTTCGTTTTCAAAATTTATGAAACTTTATTTGCTATCTCAATGTTATAATTTTTAACTTGCAGTCTGAAGACCAATAGTGTACCTATTAGAAGCAATAATAGCAAAGAAAATTATATATGTGGTCCTACCACATATACAAAATTGCTACCATTTTGCCTTAAATTTTCCTACAGAAAATTTCTTATTACAAACTGGTTTTATAGTTCTGCCAGTCATATTATACAGGTTTTAAAGTACAATGTGAACAAAATCACAATACCATGCACATAATGTAAAGTGCTTTAATAGTGACTAACAACACTGCTTTCAATCACTTCAAATATGTCAATGCTCATTTTACCAAACAGCTATCAGATAACAGCCTGGTTTAATGTTCCCACAGACACAGTCATTTCAGAGCCTAGGGAGTATCCAGAGGGGCAGAAACATAAACAAATATGTTTATAATTAATATATTGCATATAAAAGACACAATTCTTACATAACCTCCACAGTAGCATTCTTCTCGCAGAGATGTCAATGCTCACGTTGCTGCTCATTTTAAAGCAATCGGCTTCTATGCCTAAAGATGGGATGGGTGAAGTGGCCTGTTACTAGGGAATGCACTAGGAGCACTTTTCTGTGCACTACCTCTCATTCTTGTGATCAGGAAATGCAACTGAAGCTAAACCTGAAGCAAGAAACGCTATTAAGAATACCTTCCTGGAGGTTGCTACTTAGTAGACTCTAGTTTGAGGGAGATATATTCTTAGTAGAACAACTACTGGCAACACACTCTGCATTTGTTTATACCTAAGCAGAGTGCAACATTTTGCATCACGTCAGTGAATTTCAATCAAGCAATATGTAAAGAAACAAGGCACAGCATTGCCAAGCACTTAAAATGTCACACCTGAAGCCCATTAACTTTTTCCTTGTCCCCATACAAAAATTACAGAGTATAATTACACAATAAAAACTCTCCTGTTCTTATACTGGATTTCAAATAAGAACTGAAAAGATTTTTTTTTCATGCATCTTTTGATTTTTCTTTACATAAACTTGCCACTAGCCAAAGGAAAAAAATGTCAATTTTATTATAAATTAAGTCAAACTAAAAATGTATTTTATTACTAGAGATGGCCAGACACAACTTATCAAACTCAGCTATATCTACTATTTTTCCCATGCAATTTACTACAGCCGTTGAAGACAGAAAATTGAATAGTTGTTTTACATAGGCCAAACATATTCTTCAGATGGTTTATAATCTGATCAAATCAAAGCCTATTTCCACGCAAATAATCATGACTTGTTTTCTGAAAAAGCTTTGATGACCAAGATACTGACAGCAGGGATATTATGTAAAATAAAATGTTTTGTTTTCTATGACCTATGGACCTATTTCCTTATTTTAATTCTGTACATGCATTTTCACAGCAGTGACAAAGAGAAGAAGTCATAGAAAATTAAACTCAGAAAGTAAGAATTTTGAAAGGCTGTAAATTACTGAAAAAGTGAATTTTTACTGAAGAAGCTTAAACAACATTTACTGCAGAGGTTACTCCATTTCTGCTATAATGCTTTCTTGGCTTTGATCTTTAAACCAATGACTCATGAAAATGATATCTTCAAATTTACAGGCCACCAGTAAGTGGGTCTTTTAAAAAATGTTGTACAACAATAAAACAGGAACCACAAGCACTTCTTAACCATTTGAACTGTCAACTAATTAATTATGATACTGAAACAAAGGCCTATTTTAAAACCTTGCTCTTAAAAAGGAGAGAGGAGAAAAAGCATGACAGGAAAAAAAAAAAAAAAAAAAAAAAAAGGGGGATATCCGTTCTAGTGAGCAAACCAAACTGCATATTGGGGAGAGAAGTTCAAGAAAATGTATTATGTTTGCTCAAATTAACAGAAGCATTTCTCCCCACGCCATTCAAAAGGAAAACAAAATAGGGCAGCTCTCTTGCCACAGACTGGTGCCCCTTAGCTGGAAGCAGCTCCAGTTGTCAGGTTCCTGTCAGCACGTAAGTGCACCAACACTTCCCTTCTCCCACTCTTTTGTTCCTACTTAATATGTGTGGTTTGTTCAGCAGTCTTTGCTGTTAAACAATTCATTTTTTTTCCTTGCCTCCTCTCCTTCAGGAGGAGGCAAAAATAGCAGGACTTAGGCACAAAATATAAAGCTCATTTCCTGTACCTTAGTGCCTCATTCTTTCACCTCCTTGTCCATAGGATTTAGCTACCAAATAGGTCTTAATCTGTAAACAAATGATTTGCTCTACAATTAAACCATTCACTTCTTTTTCTTTTGCCTCCCTCTCTTTCTTTGGCTGCTTGGCTGCTGTCCAACGTGGAGGCTCATAGGTTCTTCTATTATTTAGTGCTGGTTAAAAGGCAATAAGCTCATTCAGAGTTTATAAAACTATAAGCTATCAACAAAAGCATTTAATGCTTCTCTGAAGCACTGTGATTTTTGCCTGAAAAATTAATAATGTGTGGTTGCATGTTTATATGTGTGTACACACATGTGGATGATGTGTGGGGGTGTTTTTTTAATGTACTGGCCTGGTTATTCACTCGGCATGTCCTTAAAAAGTCAGTTATTGTAAGCTACAATTTCATATATTTCACTCGAATTTTAATTGACTGTGTACTTTTTTATCAACAGCTGACAATGACAGGAACTGTGATTCACCATGGCTACAACCTGGTTCACAAAACTGAACCTCAAATACTTTGATGTTGTATGAGAAAAACAAATGCCATGCTACTGTGGTATTTCACAATGTTTGCAAATATAGTTTCTTTATAGAACGATGTTGTGAATCACAGGAGTCTACTAGAGTAAGTGAAACCTTCAGGGAAGTAAGTAACATGTTAGCTTTTTAATCTCTGCAGTTAAAAGTCACTGATGGCTCAAGAGAAAATAACATCGAGATAATTTTCTTTTACTTCTATTTTTAAGTTTTTGTTCTTTCTGGAAAATACATTCTCAGGGATTAAAACCAGATCCCATCATGTATATATTTGCCTTCATGGAGATGTTTCTATATACAACACAGGATTAGCAGGCTACTGCCTCAACGTGGGACAGTAAAGACAATTAAATATTTTTTTAAAACTTGTCTGTAAGTTTTTAATACTTAATACTTTAAATAAGAAAAGTATTCTAAGTGGATAGATAAATTTACAGGTGTAAATCTCATTTAGAAATGACAGGTACTTAGCCATTTCAATTTCAGCAATATACTTCCAATGAAATTCTGCAAGCCTATTTAAAGTCTATTACAGCTGCTGACATCAATCTGCCAGGCTTTAGAGTGCTAATCTCCACTAAAGATTTTCACCTACAAGTTTGGCTACTGGTATATTTGAATTAAATACTCAGTGTTTCTCTGTATAGGCAACTACAGACATGAGGCATTAGAGTTGGATGGGCAATAAGGCAGAATTGACACAGAGCACCTAATACTAGTATTGCCTGAATAAGGAATGAAGTTCCGACTCCCCTTAGATTCCAGTCCTCTCCTCAGTGTTTTAGTCCTGATTTCCACACTTTGCACTCAAAATCTCACTTCTTCCCCACTGAATATAACATATTCCTACTGTAGCTACTCATAGGAGAATGAACACTGCAGAAAAACCCTTTTAATTTAAGGTATCTATTTCAAATGTACACCCATGCACTCATGCATACACAAGCACAGGTCCATACAAAAGGACACACAAAAAGATTTTAATGAGCTGTACCTATTAAGACCCACCAGAGATCAAATAAGTCTCCGTTCCTCCCCCCAACCAAATGACAACTTCTGAAGTTGCTGATAAGAGGTGGCAGCCAGACAGGTGTCAGGTGTGCACGCTCATCCTGAAACTACTTAGAGGTTCCAAAAAATTTTTTGCTAACCCTACAGAAAAGAAATGCCTCTTATCCTGAACTGACACAACAATCAAATCTATATTAAAATGTTAATAATGTGTATTGTTAACTTGTTCATCGCAACACAAGGTACCCTCAATAATTACCAACCAGTTAAAAAGGGTTTGTGAAAATTAAGCAGTAAGAGGCATTTGAAACCTTTAAGAAATATTTCACTTGAGAAAAAATATAAATCTTGGATGTAGTTTGAATGCAGTTGGCAACTTTTCCACCTAGAGTAAATCTGACGGCTCAAAAATAAATATTCAAGAGCATTAATTTGTTTCTAGATGTGTGCGTGCAAGTAAAACAGCAGCCATAATGTGGAAATTTGAGTCACATTTTGCAACTAATTGGAAGCAGATTAGAATTCTGCCTCAGGGGAACATTGTCAAACTAGAAGCTGGAGCAAATGAAGAAAGAGGTGAAAGCATCGTGAAGAGCTGACAGATTTACAGTGCTCAAGGCAATAAACGGGTACTAGATGAAAATGAATGTGCTTCACTGTACTGCATGCAGTTTTCAGTCATATCTCAACAATAAGAGCATACAGCCATGAAACAATTATTTTCAGAGAGATGGTGAAGGAAGGAGCAAGAATGAACAAAACACTACTCAGGTGGTGTGCAAAAAAAGCCTATAAATCATACAGTGGCTCAGGTTGTTACAAGAATAATATAATTGGTCATAGTAGGTCCTGTTCTGCAACCTGGACTCATCTCAAGTAAGGGATTACAGAGACATAACACAAGGAACTACTTACTTGAGTTGAAAAAGGACAGTAAGCCTTTGCTCAGTGTGAATAAGAGGCAAAACATTAAGCTCTTAGGGAAAAAAAAAAAAAAAACACACAGATTTTACATTTTTAAAGCTAAGAAAAACACAGAACCCTGCAGACAGATAAATCAGAGGCAGAAGGGGAAAAGCCTTTTTAGGGGATGATTAGGAAAGGTTGGAGGAGATCATAAAATGAAAATAAAGTGCAGAGGCTAATGTACCAATGCTGTAATGGAAACAGCTGCTAGCTTTCTCCTTCAGTGCTTGGCATCCATTGCAGCGTCACAGGAAAGACTGTTAAAAGATCTGGACATGAAATGTAAATAAAACTTTAGCCAAAACTCAGTTGCTGTATTTATAAAACAGTAGCAGCTCTTTTTTGTTGTGTATGTACGTACATGTATGTGTGTGTGTGTGTGTATATATATACACACACACACCTCCAGCATATATGTGAATATCTATATTGATATATGTATATATGTATGCACGTATGTGTTTGCATAACTCTCTTTAAACAGCAACTACTAACATTATTACATAATATTGCACCTTACTATTGGCTGAAGTGGATAAGAACATCAATTTTTGTTTTCAGTAAAACTGGGTGTGGAACAAGCACCCTCATTTTTCTCAAAATGCAGCAGTATTTTTCCTTCAAATTCCAGAACTTCAGTGCAATACAACATACAGTGCCTAACATTAAACCCGGAGCAAATTAAATATCAAAACTTTATGTCAAATATGTTCATTATATCCATAAATACTCCTGGAACATTAGATCCTTGTAGTCAGGGCAAGCTAACTAAACAAATGCCTCAACATTTACTAAATCACATTTAAAACTCCTACCAGCAAAACAAAGTTCAATGAAGTAACCAGGACCATTTCTAATTGTATTTGCTTCTAACTATTACCTTTTGTTGAAGAGATACAGATCTAGTTTCATTTCCCTCCTTCAAAAAGAAAGAATTGGCAAGAACATGAAACCCTGAAACATGCAAATACTGCCATTACTTCACTGCTACAAGCCTATAATAAAGCACAGATTTGATAGTACTATCCGTGTAGTGTGGCGAACCGCACTCAAATAAACAGTTCTCCATGAAGAATGAAAACCCAAAGACTAAACCCTTCCAATTCAAACAGTATTGTTGCTTTTAACATAAGCCATCCACAGAAATCAGCCAAGGAGGTGACAGGAAATCCAAAAATAATTTGGTTTGGCCTCGTGCACTGTGAGAAAGGAGACTGCAGTTTGCTTTTCACTCTTCTTACTGGTTGAGGGAAGTGGTGAAAACTATGAAGGCTATGCTTATGTAGCAAGCAACAATGGTACCCACAGACCTATTTCTACCAGAGTTCAGCACAGCATCACTGAAATTCATCAATAAAGGTGGCATTTGAATAGCATGAACTTGTGTTGCAGGGCGGTGGGCTTAACAAAACCCCTGAATTAATTCAATGGATAATGCAAATGACTAAATGTGTGCAAAATCAAACTGTCTAGTGAACACAGTTAAAGAGGCCAGATGTGCCTCAAAATTTCCTGGGAAACACAGCCTAAACTTGGCACTTTCTTTTATCAGAATGAAGAAAGCAAGCTCTCAGAGTTTACCAAAGTGTGACCAATTGGAGCTTAGTCTTCTGTTGCCAATTGAAGAATGTAAAAAAAAAAAAAAAAAAAAAAAAAAAGCTAGTTTCTGAGGGCAAACGACAAACATATACTTTTTATATTCCAGTGCCACATGATAAAAAACAGAATCAAGCTGACTGGTAGAAATTCGACTGGCAACCAAAGACCAACCTATTATTTCAAACTGTTATGGGAAAGCAATAAAATTGCTACCAGGTCTCCTCATGTTACTCTTCAATAAAAAGAAGCCATCAGGGAAATAAGAGGAAAAGAAAACACATCAAAACCTCTAAAGTTTCTTTAAGTAAAAGTACACTTCTGTGTGTTATGCCATCTGCTTCTTGGTTAACATGACAAGACAACTCAACAACTAGAATGCTAGTGTTTTGAAAACACCAAGCAACCACAATCACTGGATTTTACTTTGCTCTTTTGACTGCAAAAACTTCATTCACATGCCAGTATTGGCATATGCTTCGAACATCCTCATGAGGTAATTTTCCTTCCAGAATTATTTGGTGGAGTTTCTCTGGAGACAAACACCTCAAGCTGTGTTTGTGCACAAAAGTGAGATTTCAGCTAGGAAGAATCAGAAGCTGTGAGAAGATAAAGGAGTCAAAAGTTTGGTATTTTTTTCTGAAGATCGGCTGGCGAAAATTTATCATAAAGGACATACAATTGAATGTAGCACAATTAGACTTCAAAGTTAGTGAAACAAAGAGCTTCACATTTAATTCCTAATAGTATTACAGGCAGAATCTAGAGAAGTTGATCCTTTCACCTTGAGATTTAGCAGTATTTGTCAACTTACCATAAAAGCAGACATATTATAAATCTCTGTCACTAAATGCAACTTTCTTACTTGCAGTGTTGGCTTAAGATCTCAGAAAATTTAATCAACACCATAGTGGCCCTAGAGCTGGAAAACCTATCTATACAGACATGATTCCTACACCATTGCATGCAACTTGCCCTGTACGCTCACTTGAGCTGTTTAATCAAGTAGTGTTACGCATATATATATATATATATATATATATATATAATGGAAGCATACATTGCGGCCGGTGTCAGAGCAAACCACCTATTCCACCCCTTGATGTTTCTCTCAGCTTTTCCAAAAAAGAAAAAAAAAAATTACAAAGAACCTGCTTGTCAGTCAAGTTGCTCTGAATAGTTTTACAACCTTTCATTCAAATGTAAAGGCTTTGTTCCAATTGCCAAGACCATTTTGTAAGAGTTAAAAGAGAAAGTGCAACAGAGAGTGCTTACTGAAATACTACCGCACAACCAAAAGTCATTCTCTGACCTTCCTCTTTGTCCAAATGGCTACTCATTGCATTCAGTAAATTGTGGTATCAAATTAAGAATGTAATAATAAATTTTAAAATCGTGATTTTAAATCTCATTTAAGAAAAACCCTCAAATCAAGCTATAACAACTAGTAATTATATTTATTAAAATTATCACATTTCAAACTTATTTTTAAGCAAATTACGAAATGATAGATTGTGTTATTGTTCACTCTGGTGAAAGGCTGCTCTGAAAAAAGCTGCACTGGGCGGAAATATTGTTACAAAAAAAGAAAAAGAAAGAGGTTTATGAAACAGAATATATATGTATACGAACTTTTCTGATTTTTTAGAAAGGTATTTACTTTTTGCAATTATGACATCATCAGAAATTTTAACAAAAGACTGTTTTGCTGTCTTTCACCCAACAGGAAATGTTATGTACAGACCATGTTCGTTTTTTTGTTTTTTTAATCCATATATATTCTGTGATTATTAAGAAATAAAAATAGTTCCTTGATATGTAAGCACAGTAAAACAAACTCTAGTTTTTAGCAAAAAATATGGCCAGCACCTCTGTTGAAGACAATCCACAGATCCACAGGTGTGAGCCTACATGAGGACTTAGGGCAAGATGTATTTCTGTTGTAAAACATAAAGCACACTCAAGAAGTCAGAAAATCTCCAGCCATTCAGAGAACATAGCAATATATCACCATGTGAATTAGAACATGATATAAGTACAATATAAAGCCGGTACAATGTTAAGAATACTATAAAAATAATAACTTGGTTGTTGGATCATTTGTACAAAGTATCTTAGCTCAGACCACAGTAGACTGGTTACATTCAGCAATTCCAACTGTATATCATGCAACAAATCTGGAACGTGCACTCAAAAAGTGAATTCATTCTTTGAGAAATACGGATCATGCGGCATTAACACAAAACAGCCTAAACTGCTGCAGAAGAAATCCAACCTTTTTCAAGGGTGGGTGACAGAAATCCAAAATACAAGTACATCCTTATCCAAAATGGAAGTAAAGGTGAAGGATAGCTGAAATGTTAGTACTTCTGCAACGATACTCCTGATGGGAAACATGCTCAATATCACATGTATCAGTAAGAGTGTAAGAGGTGAAGAAACACAGGAGTTTTTTATTCTTTTAGAAATGCAAATAGCATGGATAACACAGGGCACATAAAGGGGAACCTGCATTCGACGTGCAAAGGATGTGTCCATTTAACAGAAAGCAGACCCCAGGCCCTCCCACTAATGTCAGTACTATGGAGATAACACATTTCTTATACGGTGGAGAAAAAAAAAAAAGGCACTAGTTTGAGCACGCAAAAAACCCTGCAGATTTCAGATTTGTGATTTACGTTGTTGTCGATAAAATAGCTTTCCAATTATTAAGGAATGCATTCTGTGTTAATGATCACAACCAGGGGTCCAAGCTTTACTCTTTTGTCAGAACTACAGCAGATCCTCCCCGCAGCTTCACCATTAACATGTCTGTTTCCTGTCAGACTACTCAGAGATAATGTCATTTATCTCAGGGCGGCACAAGACCAGTCATTAGCTTCAGTAAAAGACCTCAAACAAAGGCCGGATGACGTTTTATCCAGGGCTCATAGGCTGCAGCCAAGAATCTCATTGCCTAACAGTTTAGAACAAGTTATCTTTAAAAGCGTGATTTTGTCCCTATCAAGAATTCTAGAACAGTTCTCTGAAGAGCAGTAAAGTCTGCATGGAAAAATTTAGTCAATGGTTTTATCATATGCAATTAGGTGCTTGATAGGAGTTTGCTAAAGTTATCCTTTGAGTGACTGGGGGTTTTTTTTGGTTGTTGTTGTTGTTGGGGGGGTTGTGGGGATTTTTTCCCATTCGTTTTACTTCGTAAGGAAAGACAGAGTAAATCAGGTTCTACCTCAATAGCAAGACCTTTGAAGAACTGACCCTTATTGTGTTTGCCTGCAGGAGGTGATTCACTATTATAAATTCTTCAATGACTGAGCTTCTGGAAATCTCTAAATGAAAGTGGAACTGGTTAACTGTATGTACGAACATGTGTTTTCACAGTCTCTCCTGTATTATTGCATTTCAGAAAGTTTCTATAAAGTGCCAGGTGAACTTTTTAAAATAATGATAATAATAATTAAAAAAAGAAAGAGAGTCGGAAAAATACGAGCAAATCTCAGCTTTTCAATTCCTGAGCTTATGCTGAAAACTAGAAACAGATGGTACTTTCCATGTTACTTGAATCTGGTTATTGAACACCTCTATGGTTACGGGAGATTTTGCTTAGCACTTTTAACATACATTTCATTTATTGGACTATAAAATGCTACTTTGGAAAAACAAGTCTTTATATAGCTATAATTAAAACAGTCTTGCAGGAAAGCCCTTTAACATAGAGAACACGGTTAACCTCATGACATCTGGACAATCAGTCCTTTCCTCTTTACTGGGTATTTAAGAAGTTATTAAAATTGTAAAATTACTAATGCCCAAAGTGAAATATTTTCCCGTAGTTCTGAATATGGTTATCAGCTTACCTACTTTGTTTGATAGATGCTCTAGACCAGCCTCCATTGTGCTACACTAACTCTTGCTTTGCACAGGAATTCAATAGAAGATCTGGTCATACATATTGGCAGAGGTCAGCAGGTTCACACGGAAAGCTTTCCTCGGCCAAAGGGCAACACCTCTTCACCCAGCTCAAAAAGCACTGTCACACTACTAGACAGCACTACAGAACTTTAAGAACCTTGAGCGGTGCTTATTGTTAGACACCCATACTTATCAATGTTTTTAACAGCTAAATCCCTTATGTAGCTTTCAAAACAGTTTGCTGTCAAACAACAATAGACTTTGTTCTTTAATTACAGCAAGTGACCTCCCTGCCCTTTTATTTCACAGTGAATAAACTACACACAAGGCCAGCAAGAAAAGTACATGAAGAGCATATCTCCATAACATCATTAATCAAAGCATGTACTTAAATGATTTACATCAATGGGTAAAATTCACCCAGAGATTCCTGACGGCATAAAAAACACTATCAAATCCTAACACTAAAACACAACAAGGAAAGTGAAGATAAAATAAATAATACTAACCAACACGCTAATTTGCTAAAGACGACTTTCGAATGTGAAATGCAATCTTAAGGAGAAGCATTAAGCTAAAAAAAGAGAAAAATTCCATCCTGGAGTATCACTAGACATTTAGAATTGTAACTAAACCCTTCTGATTACAGCTTTGGATCTACAGCATTAATTTCATGTAAACATACTGTTTTTCACATACTAAATGAAGTTTTCCCATATCTCAGAGTAAATCATGACTGAATGAATTCCAAAATCTCCTCACAATGCATACAAAGCAAATTTTGTAGCTATTCTGAACACTTCAATGAAACAGCTGTTAAAAAACAAAACAAAAAAAAAAAGCTTAGCTGGAACAGATGAAGGGTTCATGCTGACAAACAGTCAGTAACTGTGCTAAAAACAGTATGGATAAGAAATGGAAAATGGAGACAGGTTTTAACACCAAAAATCTTAGGAGTGGTTAGCCTACCTGTCAAAGCTACTTATTCAGACATGTCACTGTTGGCTTAGCCATAAAATGGACTGCACAAATATAGCTCAAACATCTTAGAATTACAGCACACTTTGACTTTATCCACATATTAGGGGAGTGGCGACTTTTACAACATACTTGCGGTTTCTGCATAAAAGAGCCAGCAGAACACAGTCATTGATTTAATTAGGCTTCGTAAGATCCAATTTATCATGTTTTACATGACTTTCTGCAGCAAGGAAACATAATAAATAGACTAAAAATAGAATTGAAGCATGCTGTGAAAGCTAAACAGTGACTACAACTCCTGGGAATCTGCTCCAAGCTTTTCACAAATAGTAAACAAATGCAGTATTATATTCCATACCACGTATAAAAACATGTAGATTTTTAATCAGCAGTCACGAACTCATCTGATTCTAAAAGGAAACTTCCAAATTCATGAGGCATATCTTGCACAACAGTAAGATAACTGAACATTGATTTCAACATGCAGGCTGAAAATTATGTATTTATCTACAGATACAAGTTGCTTTGTGCAAGTATGGCATATATGTTCTAGCATATAAACAGTCAAAGCAATAACACTTCAACGATCTAAAGCCTTTAAAGAATTCTTTCCAATAACGATTAATCATTTGGAGAGAGAAAGAAAAAAAAAAAAAAAAAAAAAAAAAAAAAAAAAAAAAAAAAAAAAAAAAAAAAAAATAAAAAAAAAAAAAAAAAGCAGAACAACAAACATAAAACACTCAAATGTTAATAATGTTGCCACCGGCTGGACCTAAAATATCAACCAGTATCAGCAACAAGCAACATTATTATTATTAATATAAAAGGCAACATTCTTGGCTCAGAAAAACGCTAAGGGACTTTACTTAAGATAGCAAGCAAGCACACCATTGTGCCAGACAATGGCCAAGGCTGCACGACTCTGGTGTGCAGAGCCTGTATTAAAGTCGGTGTGTGCCAACAGCAGCGGCTGTTGCTGGAAATGCAAGCTCCAGACCTCCTCCTGGAGCGACATCTACAACACACAGAGTGTGCCACTGACGCTGAACTCCTCCATACGTGTTTGCTCTGAATTTGCATGCCATCCCATTTACATTGCACATAAGATTACTCGCACGTATATAGATTCTTCATACAATTTCCTGTGTGACTAGAGAGTTGAAAGAACACAAAAACGGGAGAAACCACACCACCCTCTAATCTCCGTTGCCATGGCAGCAGCCTTTGAGATACTGAAATGTTCAGATTGCCAGCTAAACAAAATTGTTGAATGTGAACATTTGGCTGAGAGATTAAAAGGCTAAGGGGGTTGCAAAAGGGCAGTACCTCCCACATTCCAGGCAGCCACTGAATCCAATCAAATGGCTCTGACTCTTTAACCACAGCCATTGTGAAGACCGGATTAGGGCAATTTATCTAGATAGTTAAAACAGATTAGAGAACTGCAATTTGAAGACTATTGGCAACAGAAGTAAATGCCTACTGTACTAAGATAATAAAGAGACCATGAGATTTTTGGACACCTTTCTGCCGTGAACAGCACTTTTCATAAATCAAAATGCAAACATATACACGTGAATTACACAGCAATCTGGTTTTCTCATCTGCATTTAGACA
Source organism: Pyrgilauda ruficollis (assembly GCF_017590135.1). Lineage (NCBI taxonomy): Eukaryota > Metazoa > Chordata > Aves > Passeriformes > Passeridae > Pyrgilauda > Pyrgilauda ruficollis. The sequence continues at coordinate 2,238,383 of NW_024528155.1, forward strand.
AGGTCATAAGGCTCATTCAAATTCAACCATAGATATGCTATCTTAAAAGCAATAATATGCATACAATATGAAATTTAATTTGTTCCTTGCCTTGAACAGAATCCCTTGGAATTATATTCCAGTACTAACAAATATCTGCTAGCACAAACACCCAAATCTAATCCTCCAGGCGACTTAGTATTACAAAAACTTCACGACTGAAATACAAAAAGCTGGTAGCCAGTCATGAGAAGACATAACTCCCCACTCCCTGAGACCTTCAGCTCTGCCAGACACTTGCAGACCATACAGTTAACACTGACCCGAAAGTCTCCCCACTGCTGAATGTTCACTCAGGGAAGTTGTAAAAGCAGGTAATTTAGGACAAACAGCTGACAATACAGTCACAATATTAAAACCCTGAGATTGTTCATTTGGAAGATGTTGGTCTGCTTTATTTTTCAGGCAGAGCAGGTTCTCTTTGTTTAACAACCTGTAGCATTTTCCATACTTGTAATCCTGGGCCAACACTCACCCTCTGGACCCCCAGAAGATGGCTTCTGCCCTAGGGACAGAACTCCCATCAACACCAGAACATCCTTGAACCAGCAGTTGACAAAAGACAACAATGTCTCACTCCACCTTTCCCAAATAATAGAGTAGCAGCCGTCTATTCATACAGAAAGCATCCAAAATAGAAAGGAATAAAACCACACACTCCCATCCCATCTGATTTCTTTCACACATTTCAACCACTCAACAAACAAGCACTTCAAATCCAAGAGCCAGCATGGCTCAGAGAGGAAAACTCCTCCAGACAGGAGACAAACTGCTCCACTCTGTTCCAAAAGCTGTTTTGCACACAAGACTCTCAGCACAAGGTGCATTTCCCTCCTCCCAGCATCCTCCTTCCAGGAAGACAAGAGGCACTGCCTGTCTGCTGGCTCCTTCCTCCCAGTTGCCACACCAGCTTCTGGGGCCTCTGGGCTACAGTGTCACAGAAGCCCCCAACACAATAAGCATCCTGCGCCTCCACGAAGCACAACGGCAGAGCCCCAGTCTCTGCCCACAGCGCCTGTTTCCTCCCCAAGCACAATCTCAGCTCTAGGCAGAGGGTCAGAGAAAGGGAGAGGGGTTCCTTTAGACTTTGGGAGAGGAATGGCCATGAATGCCTGCTGATGTTGTGGAAGAGTCAGCACATACAAGACCTGCTGCGCCTGGAGCCTGAGCTGTGCAGCCCCAGCCTGTGAACACATGCCATCCCACTGGTACTGCTGCTCTCTGCTAAAATTGGGGACAGCTCAGTCAGGGTCATCTCTGCGTTTCTCCTTCTGGGCAAGTGCAATTAAAACGAACAGACAAAACAGAGACATTCTCCAGGTCTGAAGACAGGAGAGGAAATCACAAGTAAGAGCAGCACACTGGAAACATGGTATCTTCCTCATAGGGAACAGGTCTCTGGGTTGGTTTTGGTTTTTTTGTTTTTTTTTTTTAAGGGAAGGAGGAAGGACATACGCATGTCACAAACACAGCAGAGAGGACAGAGGAGCCAGACATACAGTCATGGGACACTCATGGGACACTTATTATAGACATGGGGAAACACAGAAGAGGTGGAGAGGAGCTTTGTCCTACCTTTTCTGTTTTCAATTTCTTGATTCGCCTGTGGCTCTCCTCCTCCTCCTCTTCCTTCTTTACCAAAACAGAGTTCCCCATTAACCCTGAATCCGGGGTACTTTTGCTCACATCCCCCACAGCAGAGGAGGTGCAGTGGAACGGGCTGCTGCTTCCACCACTGCCTCCCTTGGCCCCGAAGCCATAGAGGTGCCCAGAGGGAATTTGGCTATTGCCACCCCCACTGCCATTGGGGTGGCCCTGCTGCAGGTCATGCTGCTTGTCCTTCCTGGATTTTCCTGCATCCTTATCCCGCTTGGAGCCTCTGCTGCCTGGGGCTTTACCTGGTTTCTCCTCTTTGTTTTTCCCACAAGAGGCAACGGTGGTGGTGTTGCTGGTGTTATTGTTATTGCCGTTTGGGTTACTGCTCACACTTTGACCCAGTGCTGAATTCATGCCAGTTGCCTCTCCAGGGCGCCCTTGGACTTCCTGCCTTTTGCCAGCACTGCTGATCTCAGGAATCCCATACAAGGCAGCAGAAGGGAGAGATTTATTAGCATCCTTAGAAGTTTTACTCCTTTTCACTTTTGATTTGCTAGTCTCTTTGTGAGAGGAATTCCCCTGGGGAGCAGAGGGCTGAACAGAAGCGAATTTTAGGCCATCAGCTAAGGCTGAGGTAGCATTAACCCCACTGGAAGCCAGACCCCCGCAATCCTTGGAGCTGGTGTTGCTGCTGCTGGTGGTATTAGAATTATTCATCTCAAATTTCTGTCTGTCCTTCTCTAAGTCGGCGTCCAAATCGATTATTAAATTCCCAACACCGATTTCCCAATCATCGCCACTGTCATAAGTGTCAACTGCGTTTGGATCCACACCTTTTCCTGCAGTGGAAGTGTTCAATGACATCCTGAAGATAAGATCTCTAGAGTAAAAATCCGATGAACTTTTCTTTGGAGATGTGGGGACATTCGTTTATCTCCGTTGGGCTCTCTCTTAAGTTCAACTCTTCTTGTCTTCCTCCCCTAGGTGTGTCTAGGCTCACAACCTGCAGTCCACATCCACGTTGTCCTGTGAGGAGGGAAATAGTCAAGTATTTCTTGTCTGGGTGTTACCATGATATAACGTCACTCAATAAAGAGGGGGCAAGGTAGGGGGGAGCAAAAACATTAAGCATTGCCACGTTCTTAAATTTGTTAAGCCAGAGACAGTGGCTGTGGTGTTTTTATAATGAGCACTTCTAATCTAGTTGTATACCAACATCCACAACCTCTCTTTAATAGCCATGTCCATAAAAAAGAAGAAAAAAAAAAAAAAAAGAAGAAAAAAAATTAGCTACATGATTTAAATCCACAAAGTTCAGGAAATACAGTCAGAGAAGTGGTGCCTAGCTGTTGGAGCACATGTTGTAATCTAACCCCTTGGACCACCACCTAGGCACGAAAAGGAGAAAAGGAAGGACACGGATTCACTCTTCAGTGCATTCCATGGATTTTGTGGCTTTAAACCAGACCCTTGAAGTTTGTGACTCTCCAGTATTATCTTTTACCCCCTCCTTTCCACTTAATCTCTTGGGGGGTGGGGGAGGAGAGTGCTAAGGGAAGTGGGAAACCTCATTTTCCCTGCCACAATGCACCTTCTGTTAAAAACAACAACCTACAAACTAAAATGTTTACCTGAAAATATTAAAATCCATAGGCTAAAATATAAAAAAAAAGTGATAAGAAATTTAAAAAATATCATTTCTCTTAAAAAATATCCTTAAGATAACAGTTCTAAAAGCAGCTCTAATGTATTCCTAGGTCACACAATTGTTAGGTCTGTTAAATATAGTATTACTGACTGTACAGGAAACTGATTAAGACATACACTTTAAGTGATCTGCACCAAGGTGGCCTCAGTGACCGCAAATGAGTGTGTGTTTGACAAAGCTTAGTTAAAACGATTTTTAAAGGGATGTCTCCCTTTTACCGTCGACTGCCGAAATATTTATACATATATACGCATAATGCTTACCTTTAATCCTTTATCATTTTTAATTAAACCAGCAAATCAAAATGCTGTTCCCACTCGTCTCAGCAACAACTCTGTGCCTCATTTTACTTAAAGAGCAAGTGATCAAGAAGTAGAAAGCAACTATCATCTCAGCCAGTATAAATCGGTCAATAACATATCTCCCCCTACTTTGGCACACGGATCAGAAGTCCTTTTTTTTTTTTTTTGTCTGTTTGTTTGGCTAGGTTTTTTTTCGTCCTTGCTTAAAGAAAGAGAAGCAAAAAAAGAAAGAAAGAAAAAAAAAAAAAAAAAGCTGTGCCTCGCAACTTTACGAGCTGGGAGGTAATATTTCACATTCAGAAGTGAAGCATCAAGGACCAGATTTTTGTTTGTTTGCTTTTCCTGAATAAGCACCGAGAGGTAATAATCACCACAGTAATACTAAAAAGAAAAAACAGGAAAAAAAAAAAAAAAAAAAAAAAAGGAAAAAAAAAAAAAAAAAAAAAAAAAAAAAAAAAAAAAAAAAAAAAAAAAAAAAAAAAAAAAAAAAAAAAAAAAAAAAAACAGAGAAAGAAAAAATGTTTTCCCAACTTCACACTCCGTCTTCAGCCCCGGACCCGGGAGCCATCCCGATCAGTAAGTAATGATCCCACGAAACAAACCTACAGGCGCCCGGGTGTTACAAGACAGAATGTGCTAACATCGGGATAAATTAGTGAAAGGGAGGAAGGAAAAAAAGAAGAAAGGACTGAAAATCTGGGCTGGATTCCGCCTGTTAGTTGGGAAGTGGCATTTTTTTCGCCCGTCCTGACAGATCTGATTTCTTGAAGTAACTTGAGGGGAAACGGGCGGGGGAGGCGGGGAACCCAAAAAACAAACCACCAGCATAGGCACGTATCAGTTTCGAATGGCTGTCTCGGGGGCAAAAAAAATAATAACAGCGAAAAACCCGTGAGCTTGTGCTAGTCAGTCATGCGGTAAGTAATTCAGTAATTAGAGTCCGAGGAGATAAAGCAGACGACCTTTTTGTCAGGACAGATCGCTCCCACCTTATTGTCTCAGCAAACCTCGCAGTCTACCGTTATCACCCCCTCCCCCTTCCCTATGCCTCCCTCCCCCCTCCCCAAGTCAGACGGTCTCGGAGCTTTAGCTTAGTATTTTTAATTAGCCGGCGATGGGAAGCTAAAAGCCGTAATGAATTGCCGGTG
>NW_024528155.1:2243185-2248085 GCF_017590135.1 Pyrgilauda ruficollis
GGCGGGCCGCGCCCGGCCGCGGCCCGCCGCCTGAGCTGGAGTCCCGGAGTGCCCCCCAGGAACGCCTCGCCGAGCCCGCCGCCACCTCCCTGGGGGGGGGCCCATTTACCTCAGGGCTCTCCCTTGCCTGCGCCTCAGGGCCGGCAGAACGAGACGGCGATGGAAGCGGGCAGCCGCCGGGGGACGAGCCCACCCCCACCCCGCAGCTCCAGCCTCGCGTTTCTGGTGTCTCGGTGTGACATGCGAGGTGCCTCCCGGTCTGTCGGTGTCCCATCGCTCCTGCTAACGAGCGCAGTGCTCTAGGGGCCCGGGGGGGCGGGGAAGCAATGGAGACTTTTGGCTGTAATGGTGTCACTTTTGTTCCCCCCCTCCCCCACCCTGGGTTAGTTAAAACCCAAAAAAGGCACTACGCTTTAACGCCCCGCAAGTGCACAGTCAAGTATGATTTGTGTGGCTACAGTGCTTTCACCCTCTTACTTCCCTCAAATAACTCACCCTGTTTGTGGGATTGTTTTGGGGTTTTCTTCCTCTAAAAATCCCCAAGAACTCTAGTTATCTCAACTCCCAAAACTCTTTAACACTCCCGTTTGCAGAGAAAAAAAAAAAAAAAAATCCCCTCTAAGTGCTACAGACACACCACGCAACCGTACTTACGGTCTGTATTGGATCGAGTTGACCTTTTCCTTCTAACTGCATTGAGTGTGTTTTTGTTGCAGCCGCTTTTTATTTTAGGAAAAAAAAAAAAAATCTAATCTCGCACCACCCCGCCCCCCCCAGGCATTGTACACTCACACGTTCCGCACTCAGGCGCACACGACGCACACGCACGCAGCCCCTCGCTCTGCAGCCCGCAGCCTACACCGAGCCTCCTTGCTGCAGCCAGATACAAAATCGTGTTTCCCATTTCAATTATCCTACATAACATTTAAAGCTGAGGGAGAGGAAAAGAAATGAGGGGAGGGGGAAAAAAAAAAAAAGGGGGGAGGGGGGGGAGGTCTAATGTCTTCAACAGATTTATTGTGTTTGGAGGAAGAGACCACCAGATATCATGAACCTTCCTTTCTTTCTAGAAACAAAATTAAAACAACAACGACAAAAAGGAAAAAAAAAAAAAAAAAAGAAAAATAAAAAGGAAACCAAAATAAAATAAAAAATAAGAACTGGGGAGAGAAGGCAAACGCGGCATGTGTGTCTGTCCCCTCACAGGCTGACGCACAGGGGACAGGGGCGCTGCCCCCACAGCAACGGCCGAGGCGGGGGAGTGGGAGCCTCGCTCCGCGCGGTACCTGAGAGGCACTTTTCTTTGTTCGCGATGCCCTTTCCCTGCCGGCCAATCAGCACCCAGCTTTTATGAAACCGGGCCCTGCCATTGGCCCGCCGCTCCTCCTGCCTGCCGGCGAGGGCGAGAGACACAAACACGCACCCGCTCACACCCCCGGCGCCCGCTCGCACTCGCGCCTTGCAGCCCGGCACACGCTGCAGCCCCGCACACACCCCCGCCCGACACCCGCACACGCTGCACCCCCGCACACGCTGCACCCCCCATAACATTTAAAGCTGAGGGAGAGGAAAAGAAATGAGGGGAGGGGGAAAAAAAAAAAAAGAGAGGAGGAGGAGGAGGGGAAAAAAATAGAAAACCAAGGTGGAGTGTAGCTCTGCCAAGACTCACACGTCGGGAGGAAGACTCCCTCATTTCTTTTTAATTTAATTTCAGGGCAGTTTTCGAAGCCATGATGAATGATTTTTCTGTGCCGGTTTCAAAGAGGCAATTTAGAATCTCAGTCATAATTTTTAAATGCCCCCTCATTCAAAATTATAACAGCTTGAAGCCAGCGAGAGAGGGTTGCTGATACACATGTGCGATTATTTTCGTGCTTAGTGGAGGAGAAAAGCAAACAGTGTCTGGAGGAAGGGGCTGAGGGGAGCTTCAGGGTAGGGCAGCACCCCCATCTCTGCTTGGGGGTCACCGAGGCGCTGCTCCGCTCTCCGATCAGCCCTCTTTCTTGCATTCACTTTTTCAGCTCCTCATGTATTTTATTACATATCCATTTTTACAATATGGCTTAAGTTAGATAGGTCGGATTTTACTCTTTCTTTCTTCCTTTTTTTTTTTTTTTTTTTTTTTTTTTTTTTTTTTTTTTTTTCCCTTCCTCTTTTTCGGAAGGAAGGGGAGCAGAAAATAACCCTTTTGTTTCCAGACTGCTGATTTACTGCCGCACGCACTGAAGTGTGAATGCCAGCGACCCTATAACTACCACGTGAACATCCTTTCACAGGAATTAGTAACACAAATCTTCCCTATCGGGCTTTGTGTAGCTCGAAAATATCCCCCTTAATCATTCCTTTTGTTTACGTTGGGAGCCATTATGCTACACCACTGCGTTAAATTGCGTTTAACCCTTCGCGGACGGCGGGGGTGGAATGGGGACGGCGGCGGCCGCCGCCCGCGGGCACTGGAGGATCGGGAGGTGGGGGCACTAGCCCCGCGGACACCCTGTTCCTTTTAATATCCTTAAGCACGATCTACTATTTTTGTGTGTGTGTGTGTGTGTCTTTTTCCTCGCTTTGACTTTTTTTCCCCCTTCCTTTTCCCCTTGATCTCGCTGGGACTGATCTCCCTGTGAAAATCGATACGGGATGTTTTTCTTGCCAAACGTACGCATCGCCCAAGTCAAGATTTCCGGCAAGAAGTCAAAGCGTGGCATTTACGATGTCCTGCACACCCATGACAGGGTGACAAAATACCTCTTTGGACTTCGTCCAGCTGAGCAAATCACGCGCGTCAGCGTCCCCGCGTTGCAGGCTTCCCAATAAAAGGGGCGATTAGTGGAGAGGTGCCAGAGGAGCAAAGCCCCCTCAGACCCGGCTTTGCAGAAGGTGAAACAAGACTAGTGGGGGTAAAAACCGCCCGTGGCGTGGCACTCGATCGCGCTATGGCCAGCAGGTCACAGCGACCAGGGGCCCCGGGAGAAAAGGCTGCCCTCCAGGTCCAAGAGCCCCTCACGCCGCGGGCATTGGGGTCACCAACACACGCTACCTTGGGAGGCCTTGAGACTGCTCCGTTTCTCCTGTGTAAAAATACTTACCTTTCAGGGGCTGATAATGAAGGGTTTATTAGCAGGGATATGTTCATTGTCAAGGAGGCCCTTGATCACATTAAATGTTTAAGCCATTAGAAAGGGGGGGAAGGAAGCAAAAAAAAAAAAAAAAAAAAAAAAAAAAAAACACGACAACAACAACAAAAAAAAAAAAAAAAAAACAAAAAAAAAACCAAACAAAAAACAAACAAAAAAAAACCACCCTCATGGCGTGTGTCCAGCACAAACAAGAAATGCTGAGGTGTGAACGATGAATACATCCCTGTCCCGCCCGGGTGTTGGGACAACGCAGGGATAATCGCGAGGAGGACCTGTGAGCGGCCACTTCCCAGCCGGTGTGGCAGCGGACACGGCTGGAGACGCTGCCACCCTCCCCCAGGGAGGGGACACTTGTGCCCAGCATGTGCAATTTGTTTAGGAGTGGGCATGCATAATGTTACGAGGTACCGAAAATCACAGTTTCTCCGGGGTAGCTCTTGAGTGATGTCATTCACTGGTTAGCAAAATTTAAAGATCGGCAACACCAAGCTTTTGGTCTACTTAGTCGTGGATCACTATTCCTGTTTCCTTACAGTATGTATTTTTCAGATTTAGGTAATGGCCCTGAATTTTTCAGTATCGACCTCTGTTTAGACACGTTTCACTTTGGGCTGCTTCTCGTCTGCAAAATTACAGTCATTTTCACATTATTATACAGTGAGTAGGAGACAGTTTGTATTTAGCACTGGGTGGGGGAAGGGGTATTATGGGAAGTGATCTGCTACGGTCAGCACATAATTTCAGCCCAAAGAAAATTGCTTCTGAATAGATGGTCTGTTAACTAGCCAAGGAACAGTCACTGGGAGAGATTACAAAAATGCCTCTGCTTTATCTGCCTTACACCATCATTTTAATTTTTGAAAGCAGCCATCAGTGGAAGAGCCAGCCACAGAGGGTTACTAACTACAGAGGCCAACTGATGGGTAAAGTATCCTTAAAAACCTCCTTAGATCACAAATTTCCGAGGGGAGCCTCCCCTCTCCCCCATTCCCCCGGCATCTGTGATGAGTCTAGAAGGAAGGAGCCTGCCCAGCGTACCGCATGGTTGCCGAAGCAGGGTTTTATTTATCCACTTCTGTGGCAGAAATTAGAGCAAGGCTGCTCGCCGGCCCGTGGGTGCATCTGCAGCGGCCGATTCCTCCATGAGTGCACGCAAAAGGACCAGTGAACTCACATTGTCCCGCCAGGTTGAGAATGTCGGTATTTCAAAAAGCGGCCCGGGCCCGCTGAGTGATTTCGTGGCTTTTCTGCCTTAATTTCTAACTGCTCTCCAAATTAGATTACAACTTTGTATTCCTGCGCATTTTACAAGACAGACAAAAGGCCAATAAATTAGCGATGTTTGTCTAAAATAGGAAACCCGTACTTAACTGATGCAGCTGCAGACCGCTAGTAATACCAAGAGATCACCATTCACCCGCCCTGGTCCCTGTCCGATTTTTTGTTTTGTTTTGTTGGGAGGGTTGTTTGGTTTTTGTCGGTTTTGGTTGTTTTTTTGTTTTTTTTTTTTTTAACCTTGCCAGACATATGCATCGCACACGCTAGGAAAATCACCGCCGAAGGTCTCTTTGTTTGGCGGAGGGCCCGCGAGGCCGCCCCCGCTGCCCCGGCCCGGCCGCAGCCCGCGTCTGCCGCGAGGAGAGGCTCCCGCCGCCCCTCCCGCGGCCGCGCGCTGCCCGCTCCCCCGAGCGCTGAGCGGCCGCCGCCCAATCAGCGCGCCAGAAATCGCTTTCGCGGCGCGCCATTGGCCGGCGGCGCGCGGG
>NW_024528155.1:2248157-2322508 GCF_017590135.1 Pyrgilauda ruficollis
CGGGCCCTGGGGGAGCGGCGGCGCCGCGCCTGAGGGGAGCGGGGCGGGCCCCGTCGCTGTGGTTAAACTTGCCGGTCTAAACTGCGGGAATGCCGCCTAGGCCTACCGTCGTTTACAGCGAAGCCTTAATTGCCTCCCCTCATTCAGTCTCTCTCCACTCCCTTTGTTCCCGTGTTCCGTGTTGCAGGAGCACAGGTACGGGTCCGTACCTCCGATCTCGGCATTATAGACAGCATGTCTGCAAAGATAAGCCCATCTTTCTCTTTCCTTTCAACTTGCACCAGAGAGGGCAAAAATCCATTTCTCATCAAGACTTACTTATCAGACTAATCACATAAACAATGAGTGGCGTTTCTCTCCTGCACAACGTTTTGCACATAAAAGTTTTCTCATAGCAAGCAGTGCACTGGAAATTGTATTGATCCGAAAATTTTGGGTTAGCGCGTCCTTAGAACCCTCAGAATATCCCACAGTATTGTGGACAAACTTTCAATTGATGTGCACAAACTACTGTCTCTGCAGATTAGTTGTGGGTAATTTATTATAGCATTGCTGACTACCAGTGATCCATAGACCAGAGTGTGGGAACTGATGATGCAAACTGCAGAGGAATTATTATACACTTGGCAGATACTTCTGTTAGATACCACTTTTTTTTTTTTTTTTTTTTTTTTTTTTTTTTTTTTTTTCCCAGAGGGAAACTTCTTCTTTAGAACAGTCCACAGACTCTTTTACATTTATCTGCATATTCACAAGGAGTCTCAGTTTGATACCTAATCTAGAGGTCAGTGTCTCTGATGTTTCAGCATACAAATACAGTTTCTATATGGAAGTAAAGTGCTGCTATGTTGTTTACTGAAGAGCAGCAAAGATGACCTGACAGCTAGATGGAATGATCTATGAAAGAGCCTCTATATACATATGTGTATTTATTTGGGAGTACAGAGAGAGTGTAAAAGGTAAACAGGATAAAAACTATCCTTCTGAGAGCACAGAGAAAGAAAACAAAAAAGAAGGAAACAAAAGAGAACAAAACAGAAAAAAAGTTGGAAAAATGTAGAAGAGAAAAAAAAGTAAAGGAAAATAAAAAAATAAAAGAGGAAAAGAGAAAAGCAACAGTTGAAAATAAATAAGCAAAAATCCTACCAGTGTAATGTGCTAATCAGTGAAATAAATACAGAAGGAATAAATGAGAAGGAAGTTCCTAAGTCCCATAGCATAGAACTTGAAAATTAGGCTGGAAAAAGCACTAAAAATAAATAATACGGGTAATTACTCCATGTTGGCATTAAAGCGAACTGAATGACCCAGTAAGTCTTTTCTATTTTGTAAATTAACAGCTCTCCAAGGTTCTGCTGTAGAATTTGAATTACAAATGTTTTACCTAGACGTGAGTATAGCCTTCAGTTCATTGTACAGATAGTAAATTTTTCAAGTAATTTAAACAGCATATTTATTTATGTAGTGCTTTGTGTAAACATTCAGAGAACTTTAAAAAGTATTTTTTTCTTTCATAATAAAGAGTTTGTTCTGCAAAACAAGCAATACATGTTGAAATCTGTTAACAGTCTTGTCACAGCCTAAGCTTAATGTTTCACAGTCCATTATAATTTGTAAGAGAAATGATAGATGCAGTTTCAGTATTTTAGTAGGACAGCATGTCCATGTTGTAGTCTTGCTAAGGTGAAAAATGTACAAAAGGCCAGTGGCTGGGTACAATACTTCACGTTTTCGGAGAGAACAAGTGAGCATGGGGAAATTAAACTGAGGCTTAGTGAATAGGATTGGATTGCTTTTTTAGAGGAAAGGCTAGGAGTCATAGGCCAGGGAGAGGGAAGATGGGTCTTGAAATGGAATTTGTGGAGGAGTAGCCAGTTAGGCGTAAGGAGTCTGCAGCAAAAGCAGGTTTGAGAGGGACTTTCCCAATGTGAAAGGAGAGCAAGAAGCATGGTGTTGAATAAGCCGAAGGAATAGGCCAGATATAAGATCAGATAGCATATACCAGGAGTAAGATAAAGGTGACTAAAAGTTAGAATGTGCACTGTCTGGTAAAGTGAGGAATGACTCCGAAAGTTTTCAGAGCCAAGGTTAGGTATATCATCCTCGCAGGAAGAGTGAAGAAAACATGCTGCTACATTTTTGACAGAAAGGAGCTCAAAGATGAATGACCCTTGAAAATCCACCAGAGAAGAATAAGAGTCTGTTTGGGTGTAGGTTTGAACCCAGTTTAAAACTACTCTGTAGTTTTAAAAACTGCAGAGGTGTGGAAGGAGAAAACCTATGCTCTGGGACAAGACAAACACCAAAGATTTTGATAACCAGGATGAGAAGCATTTAAACAAACTAAATATGTTAGCTGCTAGAGCTGCAAGTGAAGAGAATAATCCTAAGAACGTCTCTATGTGTACCAGAGCAAGGAACTGTGACCTCTTGCTTTCCTGACTGTCCTTGTTGCTCTTTTCTTGTTTCCTTTGCTGTATTGGGGCAGGAGAGAAACACAAAGAAAGCTTTCATCTACACAAGAAGGGACCTGCACTAAAAGCAGCGTGAGGAAACAGGAGTGAGACAGTAGGAGAGAAGAAGAGGGGGTGATGAGACCATGAGAGGGAGACAGTAAAGATGACAATGTAAATGCAAAAAGGGAAGATTAGTACAGAAGATGGGGAACGGGGGCATCTGGTATCAGTCTCCCAATCATTATGTGACAACTTCTGTGATTTGGCCATCTTGCCTTGAAATAGTAACTAAAGCAACAAGTGAATGTAAAAACACCAGTGATTCCTTTAGCCAAAAGTAACACAGCTGTTTTTTAGTTGATGGTGACACACAATCAGGTGAGACATTACTTATTTCAAGGTTTACATTCTCCATGGAGTTATCTGAAACATTGCTGAACTGCTCTATTTACATTTGAAGAGAAAACCCATCCAGCTTTTAGACATTTTCTTCAGAGGTATGATTGCAAACATTTAATTTAAAAAGAAGCCTGGTAAATAAAAGATAAAATTAAAAACCAAAACGACAAAACCAAACAACAACAAAAAACAAAACAAACCAAACAAAACCAAAAACAAACCCCCAAAACTGAAAAAAACCCCAAAGAACAAACTAACAACAAACCAAACCAAAACTCCAGGGAATGCACCAAGATAGAAGTAAGGAATATCAAGTAAAAAAGCAAAAAATACTTGCAATGGGAATTTCCCAATAAAGGCAGTAAAACACCTGGGAATCTAGAATATATTATACAACATACAAAATTATCTGAGTTCTTACTCTGTTAGTATGTGGTATGTGTATAACACTCTGATAGACTTGTTATTCACCTTTTTATATACAACTTCAAGGAGTTGTACCACAGCAGGGCCCATGAAACATAGCTGGTGTTGCACACCACAGCTGTGGTACAAGAAAGTAACATAATCATATCTGCTAGATCATCCTTTGTATTAATGGAAGCAAGTTCTGATTGTAGCTATACTGAACACCTCACGTCTGTCTGTTTTAGAGCAGTGGTGTGAGCTAAACGTAGCACCGTTTGTGTCAGACAAGAAGGCAGAGGTGGTCTGTTTAGCTGGCGAGCTTCTGCACTGGACTTTGAAACCTGCAGGTCTTCTCATCACAAAGCTTCTGCTTCCTCACTTGTAATTTCGTGTAACAGTGATTACTTACCTTACAGGGTGCCCTGAGGACTGTGTTTGTTAAGCATATTGAGATCAAGTGTAATGTGATTAAGAACATCTGCATTAGATTTAGACCTGTATTGCAAATAGCTGCTATTAAAGCAGACTTTCCAGTGACTGCAATTGCTCTCTTCTTTGGGACCAGAGAAAAGAAATGCCAAGAATCACACAGGGGTCTCAGTTTTATCTGCCTTATGTAAAGATCCTCTGTGCTTTTAAACCCTTTAGCTGGGATGGAAGCAGGCTTTTTGTCCTGTTCTCTGAACTTCCATTGGGGATGTGGAAAAAATAAAATCTGGTGCACTTTTTGTAATTGTTGTGAAAGAAGTCGTGAGTCCTTAGGAGATGTTTAGGAATTGTTCTGGAGCCTGTGGTGTCCCGGAGCCAGAAGTGCTGTTGCAACTATCTTCCCACTATAAAATAACCTGGAAGAAATCCTGTGAGGATCACTGCTTCTACAGAGTATATTCTAGCGCATATTCATCAAGAATGCCCAGAAGATTTCTTGTATTTAAACAACAAGGATACTTATGAATTGTTCCATGCTCTGGCCCATGGAATATTATTTTGCAGACTAAATACCTCTCCTTCCTTTTGTCCCCAGATTTGAAATTTAGGAATAAATTATATGTTTCTTGTTATAAAATTTTGCTTTTTCATTTTACAATTTTATAATTTTAAGGGCACAAATGTAATGCCCTCAAAAAAAAAAAAAAAAAGTATTGATATTTTGCCCAAATCAAAGTTTTATGTTATTTAAACAGATTTGTTCGGTTTTAATTTTAATGGTAATATACAAAGATATCTGCAAGTATATCAATATTAATCGGGTATATTAAAGTGCAGTGTCTTTTTATTTAGAGAAATTAATTTATGTGAGCAGTTTCTGGCTCTAAATCTTTTTATCTAGCACTTCGTATTTTCCTGGTTAAAAGCATTCCTCTGAGGTCAAATAAAAATTTGTAATCAAATGCAGGCCAACTCTCTCATACTGCTGTTCAAAATGGTGAACTAGTTCTGAAATATAATCTGTTAACATATTGTTAATGAAAACATTTAGCACCGAGGTCAAGGCTTTTTGGGGGAGGGGGAAAAAAAAAGGAAAATATACATTTTTTTCCCCCAGAGAATATTTGCTGTTTAGCCTTCTTAGTTGTTCTTTGTAAAAATACATGGATTACAGTTTAGGGAAAATATTGTTGAGAGGACTGCATTGCAAATGCACAAATTAAGTGGGTAATTGCTTTTACCCACTTATTATGCTTTTACCCAAAATGATTATTTTGCAAGGAATAAGTACGAGAACTGTCCTGGGGTTGAGCTCTGCTTTTATTGCATCCTTAGGCTTTAGGATGATGAAGAATACCAGTGTGACCTTAAGCAGAAAATATGAAGCCCTAAGTCATAGAGCCCAAAATTTGAATATGTTCACATACTTCATAATGATCAGAAACTTTCATTAATAGTTTGCTACATTCACACCGTGTACCAACTCAGAATACAGATAATTGTTCCTAAGTTCAGTTATCCAGAAGGTATTTATAGAAAGAGCTTTGAGGAAAATGTGATTGTATTCCTTTTATTTCTCTCTATTTTAGCCTTATTAAAAGGAGAAATTATGCATCTGAAAAGAAAAACATGAAGAGGAGACCCCTTTGCCATTACTTTGGAAGCTGAGATGTGGAGAATGAAAAAGCCATTGGTCTCAGTTTTACTACCACAATGGCCTTTTATGAGAGGGATTAGATACGCCTAGAGCTGGTGCAGCATTCAGTGCTGCCCTGGACAACAATCTGGAAAGAAAGACGATAAAAATCAGTTTGTCATAAGGTTAAATCACTACAGACTAGCTAGATTGGCTTTTCAGATTGTTTTTCATTTGGGGAAACAAGAAAAAAAAAAACAGCAAGAAAGAGAGAAATATGGTTTTAAAGCTGCTTGGGTTGTCTGGTTTTGTTTTGTTTTTTTTCCTTCTCCTTTTTTTTTTTTTTTTTTCTTTCCTGCAAGATGTAGCATTCAGAAAACATGTTGAGCGAGTTGAGGCATTAAAAAGATCAGTCTTTCGTTGCTGAATGAAAGACTGTTGTGCGTGTGACTCACATACTAAACAGAAATCTGCCTTCAAAGCCTATTTTACTGCGTAATTATATATACACAAAATGTAGCTGTCTGTTTCAATCAAATCCTAGGAAAAAGAATAAAACTCCTCTTAAGATGCAATTTTCATGGTTTTTCATAACCTTAGAACACACACTGCTAATGCAAAAGGGGGAAGTACAGCTGGAAGGTCCAGATAAGGCACCAGTCATTGTTTTGTATTTTTTTTTAATTATTACTTTATAAAGACATTATACCTCCTACTCAGAATGAGGAAAATTAGTGTCTTCTCATTATTTTTCCTCTTTATGGGTTGAGTTTTTTTCCTTGAAATCTTGTTATACATTTCAGGAGCAGCCAGTAGCTATGGAAAAGTTTTTTTTTTTTTTTGTTTTGTTTTTTTTTAAAGCAATCTCTGTTAATAGTAGCAAGCTTTGAAGAGAAATCTAGGAATTCCAAACCTATACAAACCTTTGTATTGCACTGAGCACTCCATATGAGCAAAACCAAATATAGAGTGAAAGAATGCATCATAAAACAAAATAATTGCTGGCAATCAGCTCTCTTGGAAACTTTCAAGCTGGACAACATGTGTGAACCATTTCTTTTGTGAGACACAAAAAAACATGTGGTAACATAAGTGTGAAACTATATGTATATACATATATATATATATACACACACACACATATATATATATATATGGGCTTTTTAACACCTACTATTCAGAAGTCTTTTAAAATAACTTTAACTGTAAAGTTTGTTAATTTATGTCTTGTCCTCTTTCAGATACAAATCATTAAAGTGTTTTTTATGTATGTCTAAATGTATATCTAAATGCACCTTAAAAGTTTCTTACTTGGAAGATATCCCTGGTTGTCTCCCTGAGAGACTGCGGCAGTAGTGACAAACAATGTACTCCGCAAATAGCTGTGCCAGTGAAGACGTACAACTCATCATCTGCCTGGGGACAGTACATCATATTCCCTCCACCTGAGCACTCTCTAGATCATTTCAACCAAAATGAGGCAAATTAGCAAAACTATTTTCTCCACTGCTTAAGTAGTCGAATCCATTTCGGCAGAAGTGATTTAGAGGGGGCTCTTCCTGGAAGAGATGCTATTTAGTTACTTCTGGGAAGAGACATGGGAGTGCAGTGATAAACAAGTCACAATAGACTTAGAAAATAACTCTATTTCATCTGCAATGGTTGTTTACAGCCCAATAGTCATATCCTGGAGTTTATTGTTGTTAAGCCATTGATTCTTGTAGAATATTCTTGCTAATTACTGAAGGGAATAGGTTAAAACTGGTCACTGAAAATTTAATTCAAACCCACATTTTCTGTCCCAGTCACTGGCATTGCTTGCCTTCACAAAAAGGCTGATCTCTCCAAAACAGGGCAATGTCTGTTAATTACAGAATTAATTAGATGAGGGGCCCGACGTGTTCCGCTGTGCAATGCATGTGCGTTCAGCCAGAAAAGTTTTCTGGCAAACCTTTCTCCCACCTAATCAATGTCTAGTAATTTGAACTCTGACATAATGCAGCGATGGGGTGAACGGGTGAGATTTAGGATTTCTGGTTGGTGTGGTGAGCTTGCAGGTTTTCTGTATTTCTGAATGCCCGGGCAAATGGGTATCCAGGTCACGTGGATTGTGTCCTCTCTCTCCCGGACTCGTTACAATGGGGGCTTGTTAAACATAATGACTGTACTTTAGACAGACAATAGGTATGCTAAGGGGATTAGCTGAAGCTACTTCCCTTACCTGCCTGCAGGGAGGGAATTTGGAGAACAAACACAGAACAAAAGAGTTACGGCTCAAGTGAAGTTACTGCAAAGTATGCAGGGGTGTGACTTTACAGCACACTACTGCACTCTTTCTCGTATGGGCATCCTTTGTGCACGGTGAGGGTGCAGTTCAGACAGACACTTCAGCTGCTCTAACAGCTTGCTGCTGCCAAGAGAGGAAGTTCCTTTCTCTAAGGCCTGGGTTTCCCACTTTTTCTCCAGCCCTTCAAGTTGTGTGGTCTCATCCTCTCCATTGCACGGATGTGGCAGTCATTTGACCCCTAAGTGAGTTGGTGGAGTTTGTTAAGCCAACAAAAACTGTTGACTGTTTTGTGGGGTTAGTTTGCTGCTGGCTCAGTGAACTGAATGAGCACACTCTGCAGTCAGAGAGGACCTGATGTGTCACCTCTTAAGGGGCTCAGTGGTAGCATACAGTTTAGGTGGGAGTGAGGGTGAGGAAACTGAGGCCTGAACAGCGCAAGACAACCCCTTTTAATTGCAGTAAACTGTGAAATACCATTTAATACAACTGCACCATAAGGACAGAGACCTACCATCACCAGATCTGTGGGTCAAATTTGCAAAAAAACCCAAATCCCAAAACAACCACATTTTAGACATAACTCGCTTCCATTCATTTTCCAAGAGCAGGCTAAGGCATACTCATGAAAGCACCTCATTCAGAGGAATAGCTAAAAAGTTTTGGTACCTAGGGATAGAAATCCCTTCCTCTGGCACAGCTGCAGTAAAAAGAAATGATCTGCCTCTGTCCTTAGAGCATCAGCATTGTGAGGGATTTAGTGCAGAAGAATGACTGTGTTATAAATTCACAACAGTATACTTTGCAGTAACTTTCTCATTGAAAAGAATATATCAAAGAAATCAAGGTGGAACTTACGGAGACACATGGGAAATCCTAAGCAAATGAAGGGAAGAAATAAACCTGCTTTCGTAGCAGACTAAGGAGGTTTGGCTGTGAGATCAATGTATGCAATAGATGATGAGGTGAGCTGAAGGCTGTAAATGGTTTGGAAGACAAATGATTTGGAAAAGTCGGAGAGAATATTCAGGCTGTTGACTACAAAATAATCTTCCAAATTTCTAAGAAATCTTTGAAATTCAAAGTAAATCTTGTGTGACTTCTTTCAGGTACATGGGCTCAATGGAAAATAACCTGATTTCTTGCTATGTTATACCCACTGGCTTTTTCCAGATCTTTTGGGCAGCCTATTTTCGTGTCAATCAGACTTATTCATGAGGAGTATTTTGTATGGTATGTCCCTTGGCATTCAGTGCATCTGTCTGGGAAGTATTTACTGCACATACACAAAGCCACAGTTTTATATTTTTTCCACAAAAGATTTCAACAGTCTTATCTTTACTGTGATTAATTTAACTAACCTAGGACCATTTAGTGGCATTGTTGAAACATTCATTTTGTCTCTTTAGCTCTAAAGTTGAGCACAGATAATTGTCTCTAAGAGGCATCCCTATTTTTAGGACTGGCATAGATTTTCTATTCATTCCAAATCAGTAATAGGGTATCAGGAATTCTTTCAATCTGTCAATCTATTAATTAATCAATCAATCAATCAACAAAAAAACAAAATCAACCAATAAAACCACAAAAAAAACCAACAACAACAGCAGCAGCAAACAAAACAAGCCAAAAACAACAACAAAAACCCAAACAACCTCCTTCCAACAAAATAGAAACAAAAAAAACCAAAACAACAAAACAACAACAAACCAAATCTAAAAACATGAAAAAAATGAAACAAAAAAACAAAACAAAAAAGACTCAGAAAAATATTGTCAAGCTGTTATGATGATGAAACCTTAACTGTGTTAATTCTTTTACTCTAGCATAATATTATGGCATCACCTAAGGCTGATGGCACAGGTACTGGTACAAATTGGGGTCCTAGCTGATGACAAGGTGAAAAAGAGCTCACAGTGCCCTGGCAGTCAGGAGGGCCCCCTGGTTGTGCCCTGGGGTGCATCAGGCACAGCATCACCAGCTGTGCTTGATGCAAGGGACAATCCCCAAGGGAGGGGATTGTCCCACGCTGCTCTGCACTGGGGCAGCCTCACCTGAGGTGCTGGGCGCAGTTCTGGTGACACAACACAAAAAAGACATTGAGCTGTCAGAGAGTGTCCAAAGGAGGGTAACAAGGATGATGAAGGGCCTTGGGGTGAAGCCGTGTGAGGAGTGGCTGAGGTCCCTTGGTCTGCTCAGCCTGGAGAAGAGGAGACTGAGGGGAGACACCACTGCAGCTACAACTTCTTATGAGGGGAAGAGGAGGGGCAGGCACTGATCTCTGCTCTGTGGTGACAGTGGCAGGACCTGAGGGAACGGCCTGAAGTTGTGTCAGGAGAGATTTAGGCTGGATGTCAGGAAAATTCTTCCCCCAGATGTTGGTTGGGCACTAGAACAGGCTCATCAGGAAAGTGGTCACAGCACCAAGCCTGACAGAGATCAAGAAGCGTTTGGACAATGATCTCAGGCTCATGGTGTGACTCTTTGGGTGTCCTGCATAAGACCAGGAGCTAAATGCAATGATCCTTATGGCTTCCTTCTAATTCAGCATATTCTGTGAGTCTATGAATTTGATCTTGAATGAAGCCAGTGGTAAACTGATTTCTGGGGAAAACATATGCAGTTTGATGAACAGCAGACATGTAAGATCCTTTTAGTTTACTTTTAAATTGCAATAATAAAGTTTTTTTGAGCAAAAGGCAAAAAGAGAGAGATAAGCGCTTCTTTTGGAATTTTATTTAAGTTATCTTAACTTTTATTTTCTACAAAGAGTTAAAAAAAAAGCCTGAGGAGGTGTGTTTATTTCTCATAAATACTCTTTCAGAATATGAAGCAGAAGCCAAAATATTACAGACACCTACTAGACAAACTGCTAGATAGGCAGGTAGTATGGAGAAGAACAAGATCAAATGTCATGCGTCACCTCTGTGGCAAAACAGTCAAAATCACTGAATCCCTAGAGTATCGGTTTGGAGACGACACTGTGAAAGAAATCCCAATCCCTGCCATTGCAGAAAACCTTGTAATAAGTACTTTAGGAGGTTCACAGAATATGTATTCTATATACTGCTGAAACATCAAAGGCCACAGTATTCATTCCCATGTCCTACAGCAAATATGAGACCTATATAAAAACATGAAAAGACACAGCTATAGTAAGTCCAAGGAGGGAAGCAGATTTTTTTATCCTATGTTGTAAGCCTTTGCAGCAGAGAGGAACCTTACTCACAACCACGGGGAAAAGATTAATTCTATGGAAGAACATCAAGAATATAGGCAATTAGATCTGAAGATTGTTTGCAGACATCAGTTTAGCATAAAGTTGTGGCAAACAGACACGACACAGATGTCTCATAAATGTCATTGCTACTAGAAGCATCTCCTGCCTTCAGCTGTGACCATTGCCTCTGATGATCCACAGGAGGAAGGCTGTTCTCTAAGTGCAGGAAAGCATTAAACTTTCTCACTACTTTCTCTGCTGGTCTAATACAAAAAGCCCACTCTTGCTGAGTGAAGGTTCATAAAGAAGGAGATAAAAGAATGCTGTTGTGTCTGAACCCTTATAGAAACTGGTGCTAGGCATCCTTTTCCAGAGAGATTTTGCCAAGGTAAAATGCCACTTACCTTTCCTGTAGAATACAGCCTTTCTCTTGAGGACCCTGAGGTGGGGATATTGCTCCTGCTGGTCACAGAAGTCAGGCAGGCAGTAGAGAACTTTCCAAGCAGAGAAGGATTGCCTTCAATGCGCAGTCCATCCACCCCCAGCTGGGAGTGTTTTGTGTGTTTGGGTGAGTTGGTGGTGTGAGATCATGTTTTATATGCTTCTGTGACCCTGTACTGCTGTATAAGGACGCAACTGTACGTAGTTGCAGATATGACAAGCCCAGATTTTGGATGTTGCTGTATGAAAAACTTCCTGTTATCTTTGGGAAAAAAAAAAGCCTTTGGTATTGAAGGCCATCGCTAAGCCATTGCAGAATGGCAAAATAATGTTAATCTGCTTCCTTTAATTTTATAGTTCAGCAGTTTAGTTCCCATTTATGTTGCTGAATTGCCGAGTTTCCTAATTTTTTTTAAAACATGAATCTAGTCTTTTTGACGTGTCAATATATTCTCAAGACAGAAATAACTGACTGTAAACTTCTTGTCACAACAGAGTTTTCTCCTTGGGGTTTTGAGTGGAAAGTATTTGTCCTTCAATTATCCTTTTATGATTCTGTGACATAAAAAATCAAACAAATGTTCAATGGAAGTTTACAAGAATGGACAAATGAATTCTAACTGTCTACCATGTAGAACATAAAGGCATAGTGTAAAATGCATCTTTTACACTTCCAGCAACATAAGCACAAAATGTGAAGCTTTATGGTACTGTTGTGTGTGCACAAACAAAAAGAAGTGCAAAAAAAAGAAGTGCAAACAAAAAGAAATTGATATGAAATACAATTTGATTATTAATTTCTCTATCTGAAAATATCTCATCATTCTACTACCTGTTTATTAAGAATCTCAGAAGCCAAATTTCAGTCACAAAAGAATACATTAATGCATTTTTAAAATATATGAATGAGTAAAAAAGGGGGGAAAGAATTCCTACAATCTAGAAAGGATTTTAGTGGTTTTATTTAGAACTTCTTAAAAATGGGCTAAATGAAGGAGACAGCAACAAGGCCTTAAATATAGATGAGCTGACAAGAGCATAGGAGGTAAAAATCTCAAATTGTTCTGAAAGCTTGCTACAATATTGCTAACATATTTTGTTACAGTGCTCTCTTAGTCCTTCACCAAATGTCTAATTTCAGATCCGCTGCACATGCTTTCCTTGCAGGGTTTAATGTACGTGATTAATCTTGACTTGGCTTAATACTGCTAGGAATGTGGCAATGACCTCAGCTGAACACTGGCAAAGTGATTAATGTTACATGAACTGGGATATTTTTTACTCACGATCCTGAATAAACACAGACATGCTGTATTCTGTTACCGACCTTTGCTCAATTGAAAATGTACTGTGGTTTCAAAGAGTAATGTTTCAGATGCAATAAACAACGTTAGAGGAAACATGGCTCTTGTTAAAGAAAATGCTGTTTCAGGCTAAAGTCCCAGTGATCATAAAAGATATATGATGCAATAAACAAAATGAACCACAGGCAAGACAGGTCCATTCGATGACTAACCTCTGATTGAATTTTCCAACACTCTTTGACATTCTGTGAGATAAACTATTCAGAAAAGGTCCCTATTAAATATAAGGTTGTAATTTTTTTTTTTTAAATTTTTATGGTGAGGTCTAAGAACTGGGTGAATGTCTCCTATTGGTTGTTTGTGTTTTTGAATATTTTATGATATGGGAAGACAGGCAAACAGTTGCTATGATTGTCAAATGTCTTAAATCAAGTAGAGAAAACGCAATAAAACACAGTTTCCATGGCAACACATTGTAACCTAGTACCTCTGGATTATGAACCAGCTCACATCTATGATCATTATTTGTTGACAAGCATAAATTGAGCCTAAAAGCATAAATTTCCGAGATAAAACTGAAAGCTTGAGCTCAGTAATAATAATATTTAAATATTTCCAAGGTAGTGGCAGCAAATCAAGAATAGTTATGTTGTTATTTGCATAGTGTTAATAAGCTAAATGAAAATGCTTTTATTTTCAAGCCTTTCAGGAAAGATGTAATAAATACATACATCTCCAAACCTGTTAATAGTAACTGATTGTATTCTGTTGTGCCTTGCTGAAGGAATACAATAGGACCAGTAATACAGAATGATACACAAGACTTTGCAATAAAATACTTTAATTCTGAGTTGCAGTTGTTTGATAAAAACCAGGACAAAAAAAAAAAAAGAACAAATATTTGAACACCTGATTGCTAACACCATCTCCTCTTCTTTGCAGTGTTTTCCCTGTTGCCCATTGGATGTTTTTGTAGGTCACCATGACACACTAAAGCAGAAAAAAGGAAATTAACTTTGCTGGCAGAATTTATGTATGTCTTTCATCACCACATACATTTCAAAAGCAGAAAGGTGATCACTTTGTCTGTTTTTCACAACTCAGTAAGAAATTACCAAAACAAAAGGGTAATGAATCTTGTTTCTGAGTGCTCCTCACTCTTTACTGCTCCTGTGCACGATCACCTGAGAGCATGGAGTTGCAGGTTTCCATTCTTAGAGGCTCCAGCAGACAGTGCACAAAGCTCAACCCCAGGAATGTTGGACCTATTGTACAATCTCTGTAAAGCTGCTCAGCAGCTCTGCAGGTCCCTGAAGCTGCCTGGGCAGCAACAATCAGATACAAAGAAATAGAGGGTTGCCCACATACTGGAAGTCTGATCTTTCCACCTCACTGTGCAGTCACAGAAACCATAGCCCAATTATTTGAGATTATCCTGTTTCCACAGAGGATCCAGTTTGTTAGTCTGTGGTTTTTCTACAAGCAAGTTCACTGTTTCAGAAACCTTCTGGTGGCTTATGAATAGGCAGGAATGGATGTTCATCTTCCTTGCTGAATCAAAATCCTTATGTTTCAGAGACTTCAGCATAACTTTCTTGAAGACTCTGTGTCTCATTGCCTTTATGTGGTTGATGGAGTTTAGGGAAGAGACTTGATAATAAAGGTCCTGAACACAGATCTTTGCTCGCATGAACTTGGGACCTTAGTGGTTTGTATAAATAAAATTAATTGTTCCGCTTTGCACTAAAATCTAGACGAGTCTGACCAGCACTGAAAACTGTAATGGGCCAATTCAGTAAGTACATGCAGCAGCTTTGGGACCAGTGGAAGCATACAAACACTTACAGCTGTAAAGTCTAGTTATGTGAATGAATAAATCCTTCTTAAAATATAGATTTTTTTTTTTTTCTGGCTGTCTGACAACAAATTTGTAGACATTCCTGCAACGCTTTGTAACAACCTCTTGCCAGTTGCAGAAAAAAGTGATTCACAGAGGTTTTCCTAGCAGAACATACCTACTGGGTCTTCACAGGCATTGTCATGTAAATGTCCACTTGAAGACCTTTAAAAATACAAGCTACTTGGGCTTCTTTATGTATGACAATTGCTGTGACATATCTTAATGTGTATAAATAATACAGCAGGGACTCTAACTCTGTCATTATGCCTTTCGGCTTTTGACATTTTCTGTGGCTTAGGGAAAAATGCAGAACTGGCTTTCATACAAATACGGTGGAGCTGGAATTTTATATTCTAAAGATCACAGACATTCCCAGACATTGTCTGGGTACCTGAAGGGCAACACCAGTGCCTTAGGGGATTGAGGGAAAGTTGAGTACCAAAGCTAGTTTCACCTGGTTTTGGAAAATTTTGTGTGGACCCGATGTTCTTATAAGTTTCTAATTCACTAAATGATTTTTATTGTGCATGAAAAGGATCTTCAGTACAAAGGGAACAAAATGATATTTAAAAATCAGAGGCATGTAGTTCTTGTCACTTTATCAGTTGCCTGCCATAAATAAACTCCATGAGGGAATGAAGAATTAGCAATAAATCATTGTCATACTAGTGTGGGCACACTTTTTTTTTTTTTTTTTTTTTTTAAATGATATTCAGTAGCACCAGTAGAAGCCAGTGGAAAAGTAAAATATGTTCACAGCACACTGTGCTTGAAGCAGAACCTTTTCCTCCGCATGTCCCTGTGATCTGAACACATTGTCCACATCTTCGTCAATGACTTTTATTCTAAAGTTTTTGACTTTACTTTAGAATAAGGATCCTGCTTGTAGATACTCATACCAGATTGTTCATCCGGTACGAGTATCTACCTTAGAGGCTAGAGGTCCTTAGCTTAGCACTTCTGCACTAAATAATGTCTGAGATGAGACTTGCTCTGTGTTCTCAGACCTTCACCTGTCTTGCATATTGCGTCTTCTCTGTTGTTTGCTAATGATAACGTGACTTTGAAATCAAAGTCAAAAAGCTAGAATTTTTAAATATAATCTGAATTCTGAGTGTCATTTCTGAAGCATATTTCTATATGAATTAGTAACCCCATAACTTTCTGTGCTATTTTTCTCAAGACAATGCTAGATGTTCAAGCCCTACAGTGATGGACAAAATGTAAAAAAACCCCATTCAGCTGAGATAGCTATAAATTTTTTCTCAATTAAGCTAGTAAAAAAAAAGAGTTCATAAGAAAAGTAGCTAGAAACGCTGAACTTGGTAGCATCAAGTGTAGGCTTTGTTCAGAAGGGACTATAGTATTGTAATTTTAAGGTGATTCTTGGGATGTATTGGTTGAGGGAGATGCTTGTGATTTCAATTACAGGATCAAGCATTCTTCAATGCTCAACAGGCTTTGCAATCTCAAAGTTTAGTTTTAGTGTCAGTGTCTGAAACATCTCTCAGTAATCTGGTGGTCCTTTTGGGGAGGCTGTTTCAGCAGACACCATAGTTACTTACTGTGTTTTACATCTGGATTTGTTTCCTCCATAGTGGTGTAAATTCTGCTTTTTTTTCATCAGCAAAGTTCTCTTGGGCCTGTTTCTCTGCCTTTTTATTTTTATTTTAAATTGTGTTCTAACTGTAACTTCCTCAAAGTCAGTAGAGTTATCTAGAATTAAAAGCAGAAGAACATAATTGTGAATTAGAAAAGCACAGGAACATCTATTTCGCTCATTAAATTCCCAATTAAACACATCATTGGTCCAAATCATTTGCAGAGGCCAGCGCAAGGTCATGTAGTTTATGTCACTTAGGCAGAATAGTTTATAGTTGGCTTATCTGTCCTGCTGAGCAGATGATATTCAAATAGGAAATGTCTAAGAATTTTAAGGGGCCCAAGCAAAATCCACAGGAATGCTTTAAGCTGAAGAAACTGTTTAAGGTTTGGCACATAATACATGTTTAGAGACTGTTTCCTTTGCCTTCCTTACCCCTGCACTTCTTTTTTTCTTTTTTCATTTTTCTTTTTCTCCCCCTTCTTCCCCCACTTCTTTTCTTTCAAATTGCTTATATGCTTCTGTGGATATTCACAACACTTATACATTTATCATGGCTTGTATACTCACAGTTTTATGCTAAAATCACAATGAAAGTTGTAAAACAGAATTGGTGAATATATGACGTGTCCACTTTCTGCATTAGCTATTGTGTTTAAATGATGTAGCTCACTAAGTTCACTGAGAATTTCCACAGAAAACCAAATTAGGACTCGAGTTAATCCAAATGAAATTACATCATACACGAGTTTAAAATTGGGCCGCCTGCATCTTGGCCATTAACACCTGTCTCTCTTTGATTCAAAAGTAGCTTCATCTACATTACAAAGTATTTCAGTTAGAAGGGATAATCTATGTGGAGTTACAGAAGCTTAGAAGTAATAATGCAGCATAAAACTCCAGGGTGTTTGTACTGCTGCTTTGTCCAAAACACGCTAGTAGGGATGAATTTCCTAGCGGCAAATTCGTGGGGTTTTGTGGGGTGTTGTAACATGCTGCAGCCTTTTGCTGGTCACTGTGCCCCTTTCCAAAGGCTTCGGGAGTGCATTGCTGAGCAGCCCGGAGGATTGTCCTTGGCTGCAGCACAAACCCCTGCAGCGCAGCCGTGACCTCCGGGCTGAGGTCAAGGCACCACCTCTAGAGCCCCGGCGAGTCTGGCAGGGCAGCTCACGCACTGCTGCTCACAGCCTGGCTGCTGAGCCCCAGGGACACAATAGCAGCTGACAAAGCTGTTTGGAAGTCCTCCTTCCTCCACTGTGCAGGCTGCCCCATGAATGGCACATTGCAACCCTAAAGGCTTATGACATTTGCATTTACTCTAACGCAAGTATGGCTACTGACTTGCATATATTAAGATTATGTTGCACTGGGACGAACATTTTTCTAGGGTTTTTTGATTGCACTTCATGCTTCACAGAGAACATTTTTTACTCTGCTTTAATTAGTTTGCTCTTCTATGTGGTTTAGGAGGTAAATGGTGTATTTTTCTAGCTGCAGGTATAACTTCTGTATTCTCCACCTTCACAGAATGAAGCAGTAGCTGTCATAGCCAACACACAGAATTTAATTTTTTTCTAAAATTAACTTTGATGGGAGAAAAAAACCGTCAAAACAAACATCAAACAACAAACCTTCCCACCTTGGGAAAAGAAATAAGACCAACCTAAACTTGAGAAAGTTGAAATTATGACCTACTCAGACTAAGTGGGTGAAGGAAAGGCTGCTCTACTGGCATGCCCTTATTCCACCTCCTCTTATCATTAGTAATTCTATTCCATTCTTATCTGATTATGCAGGGACATATTAACTCACTGGCAAATGAATACGCTATGGAAAAAACTCCCTCAAATGCAAATTAAACAGGAGTTGCTGATACTGAACACAAGGAAGCTTCTTGTACTCCTACCCGTCTGCTGACAAGGAGCTGCCAGCCACCCTTCCTATGAAAATAAGAGCCATAATCTAGCAAATATTGCAGAAATTATGTCTTTCTCATCTCCTTGGATGAAATCTGATATTCAGTAAACCCTTAACATTCACCTTTTTCTTATCTGACATTGTCTTTGAAATGCCACATTCCAACCTTTAAAATAAAGCAAAGAGCAAGAATTAGATTGCTCATTTGCATCAAGCCTAGCTGTTGAACCCATAGACACACTTGGGCCTCAGTGGTGCATAATTTTTCCAGGGGTTTATCATCTCTCCCAGATCAGATCAATCACAACAGTAAAACTCTGGCATCTTGCAGGGTCTGACAGATAGGGCAGAAACCAACATTTTAATGTATTTTTCAGGGATTTCACTCTGGTCTTCTTTATGAAGTTCACTAACACCCCTTCTTTTGAGCTTTAAGAGTAGAAAATGTCATACATATAAGAAAAGTGGCAATCAAAACAATAAGAAAAAACCTCCCTGAAAGTTTAAAGATAGACTAGAGACCAAAATGCACACAGACACTGGAAAATTACTTGTATCTTTTCAATATTACTATTATTCAGTTTTTATTTTTGGACCACGACAAAGTCTTGCTTAAATTGTTTTTAGAGCTATACTAGATTTTTTTTTTTTTTTTTTTTTTTTTTTTTAGCCTACCAGTGATTTTGTAGTGAACATGTCACCGTGTTTTAGAAAAAATGGCACTTACTATTATTTTTTCATAGGGTGAAGGTCCAGGTGAGCAGGAGAGCATGTGATGTAGCATGCATTTCTAGGCTAAATACCTACCAGGCCTGATTTGCAGGCAAAACAAGGATCTGTACCTCAAGCCAATGTGTGGAAAGCATTGCAAACTGAATGTTCAGTTTTGAAAGTACATGCAGGCCTTAATGTTCAGAAGCCATTTGTGTTAAGCAGATACTTGTATTGTGGAGAACTGCACCCACTGAGACAGCCAAAATCCACTGAATATGTTGTCAGGTGCACAGTCAAAAGTCTTATTTTGTATCTATAATGCAAAATAGTTAGGAAGATGGAAGATGCAAAAAACACAGGGTACAAATGGCAGGTTGTGTTCTTTGAACTGCTTTTAGGAAAAATAAGCTGATTTGCTGAGGTTCTATGTAAACTGACTGAGTGAAAACAATTATTTACTATTTTATATATGTCACGTTACTCACGCCTTTTTATTTTGTTATATTTTTATCTAATGTAGTTGTATTTTGCTTCATCTTTCAAATTAAACAATGAAAACAAAGAACTGGCACAATATGAACTTACAATTTATTTAATACTTTGACTTTCCAGAGCTCAAATACCTCTGATCCATTTGTTTCATGGTGTTAGTTGGCTTAACCTTTTTAGATTTCTCCAAACAAAATAACTTGAGCTGCAGCAAGCCTGTTTGCCAGGGATTTGAACTGTGTAAAGAATGGGGAAAAAAGTCACTTAGCTCCTTAGTGTGTTGAAGAAAATATATTTACTCTCATTTGTGAGTTAGACTCCTGGTCACCTGGCTTCATTGTTGTTACTATGTCAATTCTGCCTGTAAAATATGCTCCTATTTCTCTCACTATTCCTGGTAACCGCTTCTTGAAATGTACAGGGCATTAATAAAAATAATAACAAAAATAGTATTCAATATAAATGTCCTTTTTCTATAAGGTAAAGTGTTAATATAACAATATAAATACAGAATATAATCTGTATGGAAAATATCTATCGAAAGTATGGTAACTGCATGAAAGGATCCCCTGTATTTGCTCACTCAGGTTCTTTATACATAGTATTTTAAAGCATGGCTTATTTCATTTTCACACAACACTATGGCTATTCTTTTTCCAAGAAAAGGAAGGAGAAAAGAACCAGACCTACCATATAGCAATTCAGTTTGGAACAAATAATAGGAGCCAGTATTTCAGTGTAGAGGACTTCAGCAGCTCTGAAAATGAGTGGAGGCCTGTGGGGAATAGCCAACTGAATAACAAGGCTGGGTGATTCTCAAATAAGGTTCAAAATATTTTTAGTAGGATAGTTCGTATAGGAGCACTCTGTTCATGTAAGCTGTTGATATTCCAGAGAAAATGCAGAAAGAATTAGAAGAGAAATTGAAAGACTGGAGAACAAGCCTCATTGTGAAAGTTTTGGGGTGTGCAGTCAGTTTTATTTATCATGGAGAAGTTGAATAGATCATTGGTCATAGTCACAAATTCCAGTAAGGAATCAGGAATTTGATCATATGGACATATGGAGCTCTATTACAGATATAACTGCATGGAATGTATTGGTGATAAACTTAGATAAACTCAGATCACCTCAGTGCCATTTTGATGGGCAACATTCCTTCTAAAAAGAAAGGTCATTAACTATTTTTACCATATGCAAAGACTTTTGATAGATTCTCCCTTGGTCCGAACACTGGCCAAAGCAATGAGGAGAACATATTCCGAGTTCCGGTCATGAGTTACAACCAGTTTATTTGGCTTTCTTCCTCCAGGCTTCTTGGTCAGCAGCAGAGGGTCAGTGTGGTGCAGAGCTTTTCTTGCTGAGCAGCAGTGACCTGATAAAACCACCTTGTCAAGGCAGAAAGTGCCTGTGAAGACACAGTACCTGCCTTGCTTTCTAGAATAGAGATGGAGAGTGGCAAGGGGCAATGCAGGGATTGCCAGCATATTCTGGCCCTGCTGCCACAAAGAGCAGCCATCACCACTGTTCACAGCAGGACAGACTGAGAGCTGGCAGGGCTGGGGAATGTGGAGCTGGATCCATGGTGTGTGCTGCATCCCAAGGCAGCGGCTCTCCCGCCCGAAGGCGAGCGAGCAGCATTAGCTTAGACCATTAGAGTGCTCTAGCAATCACCCAGTCCTTGCATCAGCCTGGCAAGACAACATGTGTGTTTCTTGCTTGTATTTTGGTTGAGTTTTTCTGTGGTAGAGATAAATGACTGAGAGAAAAAAGAAAGCAAAACCCACCAAACAAAAGAGCACCAATTCATTCTGTATGAGTCACTAGAGACACATGAGACACACATATCTTCAAGTCATGATGACATTGAAATACTGGTGACCCTGCTGAGATAAACTCAGCTTCTAAATGAAATGCCCGTGTTATTTAAACATCTTTTTGGGCAGTTTCATTTAAAATGGGCTGTCTTCAAACTATCAGTGCCCTTCAAGAGCTCCAGGTTTCCATATTTTCTTCGGGTCAAATTACAAATCTCATTCAGCCAGTCATTGTGGCTGGCTTAGGGCAATGAAAGTTACAGTCAAAGTAATAGGAAATATTTTCAACTAATATCTTATTACTGCTGTGAATTCTGAGGTTTTGGTTTTCTGAAATATATGTAAATACAAAAACATGCACACATGAAAAGAGAATCTGTCAAACATAGCATTTGGTATGTTTTCCAGCCTTTTACAGCTCCAGAAATATTCTATGGAAGATTTTATGGTGAATGTTTTCCAATTTAACATAGTTATAGCAACTGAATATTTGACCCATTTTCCTTGGAGGAGTATTTTCAATGGATCCTTATACAGCAACAATCTCTCTACTCTTGTGAAAATTGTGGGTTTGGGCTCAGGTTTTTTTGTTTGGTTTGTTGGCTTTTAAATTTATTTTTTTTTTTAAAATTTAATGACTGCCACATTCCACTGCAAAAACATTATCACTGTACTCTTCTTTCTCCCTTACATCTCTGCTCCTTTTCATTTCAGGTGTATGATGTAAAGTCTTATTAATGAAGAAGCAATCTGTGATCAGCATCTGAGAGCTCTTTATACCCTGTGCTAACAATGTTTTGATATAGTCTCCCCCCTCTCCCTCCCCCAGCTGGCTTCCCGTGTGTGCTGGAGCCCTTGCTGGCAGCCTGCCCGGCGAGCAGCGCTCCTGTAGATTTCAGCCCCTCTCCAGGAGTTGCCTGCCTTCAGCATAATGGGCAACATTGAAAGCAGCAAGGCGTTCGGTCGGCAAGGTCAGAGTGCCTTTCATTCCAGCAATAATCAACCAGTGTAGCTCTTCCTCAGACCTGGGGAGAGAGAAGATAGAGGTCAAAAGAGCAATTACATTTCACGTTGACTCCAGGAAAGGCTTGGAACACAAAACTGAAAAGAAAACAGCGTAGAGCCTCCCTCTCCCACATTCCTTTTCCTGGTCATTATTATTAGAACAGTGCAGCAACCATGTCCATTATCAGCACTATAACATGAAGAACCATTTTCCTCCGGTGGATGAGATCTTTCTTCTCAGATGTTTAGTGCTGTCAGCATCTTGCAAAGGAATGTAAATGAGAAACACCATGTATAACCAGAGACAGTGAGTAAAGGCTATTAATTACATTTAAATTTTAACACTAGCCAACTCTGGAGCAAGTAGTTATGCTAGTTTCCGTCTGTAATCTCTTTGAATTATCATGGCTTTATTTATTTAGTGTTAAGATGATAATTTAGGGAATATAATTTAGATGAAAATGTCAGTAATTTTCATTTGCCATATTGTCGTTTACAGAGCTGTCTTTATTTGACCCTACAGCTGCTGGGCCTAATTACTTTAATGGCATTAATTTTAGTGACCATTGAGATATTTTAGCTTTTAATTGCTATTACTGCACAGCTGAGATCACTGCAAAATCATCATGTTTGTTTCACAGACATCTTCAGTTGCTTGTTTGTATTCCTAAAGCATAGTCTGCCAACGATTTAGCCAAAAAAATCCCTGTGAAACATAAATTTTAGACAGCCCTTTCAGCAGAGCAACCTGTAAACTCTAATGTTAATGTAGTGCGATAGTAGAAGAATGTAACTGATCCATTTACTCATTGCCCTACCCTGTCATTATGAAAGCTGAATTAGCTCAGTGTTGACAAAGGATTAAGAAACTTGGTAGTGACATTCCTCACAGTAAACAAAGCCTTTCTCATTTCACATTTCACACTGAAGGCAGCCAGTTCAAGAGCATACACTTCTTTGTTTCCAGCTATAGAGTGCAAACATGGCTTTATTCCATGGTTTCCTATGAAACAAAATGTGAGTACAATGTCTCTATCCCACAGAACACCTGGTATTATTCACTTCTCTGTAGAAAGCACTATATCACTAACGGATTGAAAAAACATATTTATTTTATCAACCATGACAAGCAACAGGACTTTTTTTTTTTTTTTAGTGGTGTTTTTGTTTCATGGCAAGACAGAAAGAGACATAAAATTTGTTCATCTTTTGAGTTCGCATCTCTTCAAGTACAGTACAATTAGTAGCCAACACTTAAAAATCACATGTAAACAGACCATTGCTCTAGGCAAGGTCCTAAAACTTAGACCTCACCAAGGTAAAACAAACTGAGGATTCAAGAGCAGCTGAGTCAACATGAAATTGGGATTTGTTTAGATGGTGGAAGCTGTTCACACCCCAGTGGACTGCACTGCTCTAGCCCTAGCAGCTCTGACATCTCCCTGGCCATGTCAACATTTGACCCATTGGGAACAGAGGTTAAAATCAGTTGTATGAGTTGGCACAATTTTTTCTTTCATAGCAGTGATATCTCTTAGAGACAAATGCTATTCAAATGGTTTACATAAGCTTTTGTTACCGTGGGTGTTGTTGATCTCTGTTTGTTTGTTTTCCAGTGGCTACCATTTGCTAGAAGAATAATTATGAAGTAGGAGTTCTGTAATGTGTATCATCATGGTGTATCACTGTGAAAGACTTGGCCCTAAAAGGAAGGTTTAGGATGGTATTGTAATGGAAAATTCTGTTCTTTTCCGTTTCCTTAAGTACAAATTAACTTTACTGGTCTTTCCTGGACAGATCATGGGAAATAAGGCATTTGTAAAAATGTTCCTCTGGTAACAGTCCTTCAATTATAATCAGCTAGATAGTCTGTGTGGAGAAAGATACAGGAATATAAATGTTAACTTTCTCATTACTGTTCTACTAATTGCACACAATCCTTTCAGAATATGACAATATGCATCAGTTTTTCCTTTCTAGTGTTTCTCTACCATGATGAATTTTTGTGAATTAGTAGAAATATACATGATGAAAATCTTCTCTGTTGAACAGATAGATTGATTGCTCACCTCTGCATTACCTGGGATAATCTTGACAAAGGAGATCCTGCATCCATATATGGTCTTTATTGTGTATTGTTTCTGTCATCAAAACAGGTCGTAAGAAAAGGCCATCCTGTACAACTCAGAAGAGATTACTTTAATAAAGAGAGGGCTTAACTGAATGACTTAATGCTGTGAACAGAGACAGAAAGGAGAAAAATGCAGCTCTGGTAAATTATTGCTAAGTCGGCGTTGCCTGTGTGTTTCCACTCCTAGTTTATTTATAAGTTCTGTACCAGTAGTATACAGAATTTTTCAGTCATGTCTAATTTATAAGAAAAAAGAATCCATGGAGCCCTTGTGTCATGAAGCCTCATAATTTATTGACAATGTTATGCTGCAGGATTAGGCACCTGTAAACTGGCAGCACTGCCAAAATCACAGCCATTCCCATGCACACCTCATGTTCCCATTCCCTCCACTGCGCTGACCAGCAGCCTGCCAGAAGCAGCACTTGGGAAGCAGAGACTAAAAGCAGATAAGGGAACAGATCCATCTGAAACACATGGAGACAGACAAGGTCTGTCTCTGAGCTGTATCAGTTTCCTGATCCCAGCTCACGGCACAGCACATAAGTGCTTTTGGTGGCTCTGTCTGCAAGGTGACACCAGTCTGGAGAGGATCAGCTAGCAGCTAAGAAGGCAGAGACCTCTGCAGCAGCAGGAGTGGCATATGGACCTCCTAGTACGGCTTTAACCTCCTGACATACTTCTGTGATCTCTTTCCTCAACTCTTCTCTACTTAAGGGAAGCTGACATTATAGCAAACAAAATCCAATGGTTAATTAGCTAAGTGTGTCTGACAGCAGCATTAGAACTGCTCAGAGATACATTCATGACTGTGATTCACCTTGCTTAACTGCATACCTTGCGAGATGTAGTTTTCCTACTTTATGTGTCTCATGGAAGTGTTCAGACTGGTGGTCTCAGTACATGAAGAGATGACAAGCAAGGCCTTGATGTGTACTAGCAAAGGAAAGGTAAGGTGTCCCAGCTGACCTCAGTGACTGTAGCAGAGCTCCAGGTAGCCTCATTTACTGAAATCAGCATTTGGGATAGCTGACTGACAGAAGTACTTCTTCAAAATAAGAAAGTCTATTAGACACTACTTAGCCACTATAAGGAATAGCTTAGAAAAGTACCAACCCCCTGAACAGCACATGATATAGTTCAGTCTTTAAAAAAACCCCAAAAAGCAGCAAACCAAAAATAAAAAACCAAGAACTTACCCATAAAAGTCAGGAAAAAAACTCAAATCAACATCATTTAAAACAGGAGAAAGATCAATAGTTTGTAAAATGTGTGTATGTGCTCTGTTTATGGAAAACTGAGCAATATAAAACATATGGCAATGCCACATGGAAAGAAATATTTCAAAAAATATTTGCTATAGGCATAAGCCTGTCAAGGGAAGAGTTAGTGATGGAGCTCTTTAAACAATATTAAACGTTTCAATCTAGATTTGACCTTGTTTTGTACCTTCATCTCTAACTGATTAAAATTATTTATTTAATTCCATTTTATTTTATTTCCTGGTAACTCTCCAGACGTCTTGGAATCCTTTAAAACTTAATACTCAATCAGAAAACGTAGTATTTCCCAGTAAAACCCCTTATTCATTAAGTTGCCTATTATGAATTTTCCTGTTAACAGATTCTCACAGAGTCCTGAAGGAGGTCTGGCAATAGCACATCATAAAAAAACAGCAGTCTCCTGTAATCTTCAACTCATTCTCTTACAAACTTGCAGACTTGCTAAATACTTCCAAAAGATATGAAAGATTTTGTGGCATGCCCCAAAGAGTAATGAACGTACAGTATGGGATGTGGATGAAACTAGTAGGCTAAACTTCTGCAAAGTCAAGATTTCTATTGACAGAAACTGCTCAAGGAACTGAAATTATTTCCTTTCAAGCCGATTGTTACCTGACTATGACAACCTACAGAAAACTAGGAGGTGAAATTCTCCTTGAGGATGACTCAAACATGTCTCTGTGGGCAATCCCTGAATCTCCAGCTATGTCTTTCCAACAGTATCTCAATCTCCCTAAATTCCATCAAGACTTGCTTTAACAGTGCCGGCTGCCAGCGCTCGTTCCCAGTGCTGTTGTTTGAAGGGATTCCTGACCTCTGATCACATGGGAGAGAACCCAGCTTCTAAGAACACACATCTGGAAGCACTGTAATAACAGCATATGCTCACACTGATCCTTCTCTGCCATTTCACCTGCACATTGTCAGCGGGCAAAGTGCCACCTTTGCCATACAGACTGAAATAGAAAATGGCCCAGCTTCTTCTGTCACAACATTTATGTCAGTGCTTCAAGTCACAACTCCATGTTTTCTCATGTTTGCCACACTGAAGTTAAAAGACAGGGTAACCTGCATGTACTACAGCATGTAATTGCATTGCATGTTTGATGGTGAAACAAGCTGAGATGTTCTTCCCTCCATCTGTCCTTGGCTGCTTGCTTGTACTTTCACACAAGCAGGAAATTGCATCATAATAACATTAATAACTTAAAAAAAAAAAAAAAAAAAAAGAAAAAGAGCCAGCATTACTGTTTAAAGAACATCTCCAATATTTTGATGAAAAAATTGTCTTCAGATTCATTGCTGCAAAAGAAGCAGTGGTTACCTCTGGGATGAAGAACCTTGAGAACTGCTGAGGAAAAGTGAAAACCTAGAAGAAAATGTATGTAGGGAAAATCTGCTTATTGTGTCCCAGCATACTTTGTAAGATTTCTGTTAATTAAAGGCTGTTTCATGCAAAGCAATATACATTTTAAATAAATTAATTCACAAGTGGTGTATCAAGGAAAATTGTAATTAATTTTCTCTGGTGGTGTTTTCCAGCTTAACAGACAGTTATGACTTTTCAAAAATAAATTTCCATATACTGTTGTTTTCCCCAAATTATGGAATTAAAGATTATTATGAATTCTGCAGGAGCTATTATGGATACTAGGAAGTCCACAGAAATAAGTGACAGCCCAGTTCTTACACCATGGAGTGCAGTTATCTCAAATATCTGTCAGGAAAAATGTTTTAATTTATTAGAAATAAAAGCAGTGAATCAGCAAAGTCTTGGGGAAAATGAAAAAGCTGTGAAAGAGTAGTCCAGATGAACACTCCATATGCATGAGAACAGACTATTATTTTTTTCCCAGTAAATGTAGGCATGCAAGTGCTTCAGAGGGGGTAAGCAAGGATGCTAAAGTCTTTTCAGTGACTCCTTATATGGTTGCTAAAACTTCTGGAGCTTCTTCTTTGTCCTGGTTTCTCTCAGTCAGCATTCTTTAGTCCCAAATGAAATCCCTCTGAAGACTTTATAAAATCCAGGAATAATATAATTCACTTTTTATGTGCAAAGGCCAGAAATTCACTTTTTATGTGCAAAGGCCAGAGGTGCTTCTCAGCATGGCTCCTCAAAAGTGTCACTTGGATGTCAGGCAAGAGTATCGTGCTGGGCATTGAATCCTGAGCTTTCCAGAATGTGAGGGGGAGGTTTTCTCAGACTCAATGGACATTAATCTAATTCCTAAGCCAATGAATGAATAACACAAAGATAAAATTGATATAAATACTGATAATTTTATTTTACTGTTTATTTGTAGATCATATTTTGATATAACTATATTTAATTTATTATTTGTTAATTAGGTATTTTCATTATTAGCTTACATATTTTAATATAAATGTAAATAATTAACAATCATTAAACTAGTTAAAACAATTTGGGGGATTTTTATTTTTGGAAAACAAATCTATGCTGGAGACATTGTCTGAAGAAAGTCTCAGTGGTTCTTTAAAGCATTTCTCAAGATTAAAAATACTGCAGTAGAATTTATTACATTGATTTGCTTCATTTTTTTTTCCCAATAAAATGTCCAGAATTTAATTTTTTGTTCACATGGTGGTTTACAAGACTATTATTGAGACATCTTGGACAAGAAACAATTGAAACAGCAGTTCATGTCTGAGTGTGAAGATCTGCCAACTTCAAATTTTCTATGCTTTGCTCACGAGGAAAAGTAGAATTGAAAATACACCAAACAATGTGCAATGAAGCTTGGTATGCTCATTTAGAAATTCAAGACTGTAGCATGATGTCCTTACCTTCTGGATTCCATGGCATCATAGACAGACTTATCTATGGTGGATGCTATTCAGTCTGACTTGGAATGGTAATTTTCCTCCCCTTTCAGTACATAAGAGACAGAAAGAAAAGAAACTTCAGTATAATTTCTTTATGTGAGTTTTAACAATCACCGAGTGAAAAGGTATTTCTTCAATTTCCTTCAACAATTTTCTTGTAACTTTTGAAAAAACTGAATCATTATCCACAGAGTAGGTGGTGTAATTTTCATTATGATCCACATTTGCTCTTTTGCTTAATAAGTGGATGTAAGCCTCATTTTATCAGACAAAGCCAATCCTTCTTTTAACAGTGAAGTCACTAATGGCCTGATATTATTTTCATAAATGTTTAATTGCTGTCCTCTTTAGTGCCTTTCTTGCTGTTTACAGCTTTTGGCCTTTGTAGCTTTGCTTGTCTGCATTCTTTTCAGTTT
The DNA here is from genome assembly GCF_017590135.1 of Pyrgilauda ruficollis. NCBI lineage: Eukaryota > Metazoa > Chordata > Aves > Passeriformes > Passeridae > Pyrgilauda > Pyrgilauda ruficollis. Next base: position 2,276,854 of record NW_024528155.1, read on the forward strand.
TCTACTTTTTCTTTGTCCTCCTTTCTTTCTGACTAAACGTCTTCCGATGCTCCGTGGTACTCTAATCAATTGCAATTAACTTTGCCTGCTTATATTTCTCCTTTTTAACATTAGTACTCCATGTACTTATGTAGTCCCACTGTCTTCTACCTCTGCCTTTGTGGACTAATATAACAAAATTGTCTAATAAGATGTGTTGTGTCTGTCCCTTTCCACACCAATATGCACAGCACAAAGAAAAAAGAATCAGAAAAATTTCTAGACAACCTGTTCCCACTTTGTGGTCCTGGTAATCTTATATTATTTTCTTTTAAATGAAATAGCTGCAGCAAAAAAGGCTTATGAGTACCTTAGACCATAAATGCCCTATCATTTGGTGATTTGGGTGGTGAAAAAGAAGAGGGAGGTGATGGTTTAATTTCCCTCAGGCTGGAGAGACACTTGGTGAGATTACTTTCTGTGCAAGTTTTACACTTCCTATTTAAAGGAGAGAGGAATGATCCTCCAAGGAAAGATTTCAGATAGCTTCCAAGACTTTTCCTCAGAACAAGGCTGCAGTGCCAGTTGTCTGGCTAGGATGGTAACTCCAGCACTCTGTGTGCTGGCAGTGCTGCGCCCTTTTGGGATGTGCCTAGCTGCCCCCAAGCCATCCAAAGGCACACCATGCAGCTCACTCAAGGAGCCCTCTCTAGCACCCTGGCCAATTTAAAGTGGTCTGGTGTGGCTAGAGCTGTTAGGAAAATCTGGCCCTAAGTAATCTGGGGAAGAGATGTCATGATAACATTTGGAAAAAACCCCCTGAATTAAAGCACTTAGTTTGGAAGGCTATTCCTTACCAAACTAACAGAGAAAATTAGGTTCTGCCTGACAAAGCAGGTACTTAAACATGCTGACTTACCCACTGAAGTCCAACATTCCAGTTTAGGGTTTTTGGTAGAAATACAGCACAATATAGAAAGAATACTGCCCTTAAACTCGGCCACCTTGGGGAATTAGATTCTACTGATATTCCATTGTCACCCTGTTCATAAAATCTGTTGATCTCAGAATGGTAGTCATAGTTATAAAAATGTATATTTCACTTAGGAAGTGTGTTAATATGACAGCGCAATAGCACCAAAGTAGGAGACAAGTTGTCTTTGATATTAGAACCAAGTTCTCTTCTGCAACATTTAAAATAGTTGCATATGAGCAAATGCAGGTAGGACTGAACACTGCTGACGCTGGTGGAAGAAAGGAAGTCCTAATGTTAATATTTCCCCAGGAAACACTTTCTGGGTAAATCATTGTATTGAGTATATGGAGGTTTCATATAACATGACCAATGAGGCTATCCCAAATGCAATTCATGAATTTGCTGTAAACAGTCCATGCAGAAAATCATACAGGAATTCTTTTGTTATAGATATAAATTGATATTTCTGATCAAGGATTCTAATTTTATTAGGTTAGTTAGGTAAATTATTTATCATTAGCATTTGCAAGGATTAGGGAATGTTGAAGGTGTGTCTCCATGTAAAAGTGTGTCTAGTCACATATGTTAATTGCTGATTGTCCTTGAAGGTCATGATATGATCATTTTATTTTTTGGTACTCTTAGAAAAAAACCCCATGAACAATAGTCAAATTTTGCCTCAAATGTAGTGAGAGAATTTTATTTTGCTTTGCAGACGCTTGGAAGAACTGGGAAAAGACCTAAACCAGCTTGTGACAGTAGACAATTCTAGTAAATATTATCAAAGTTCTAGGGGTGATCTATAACATTTGTAGATAACTCCTCTCAAGTTCCAGTTCATTTTTAATTTAACCACTTGAATGCTACTCAAAAGCCAGCATGGTCCAGATGTCCTGGTATGAAAAGATCAGTGAAGAAAAGGATGTTTTCTCCCATTCTCCCAACAAGGAGGAATGTTTCCTGCACAGGTAGCAGAAGACACACAGCAAGGAAAGAAATGAACAGATGAAGGCAGCAATAAAGAAGGAAGCAAAACCAACAAACAGACAAGCAAGCAAGAAAGCAAGCAAGCATTCTCCATGAGACAGATTACTGCCCTGGTTTCATGAATGCTTCTGTAAAAGAATGCTTTCTTGTCAAAGAAAAATCTCTGCAAACCAATTTTGTCCTGGCTGTCCTTTGAACAAACAACTCTATGGAGCCCTAGACTCTTTCTTAACTGTAGCTACTTGCCACAGATTCACTGTGTCTTATTTTTGAGTCATGCAAAGGGAAAAATGTGCACAATAAGCAAAACTAACATGTGTAATACAACAAACAAAGGTTCCTCTAGAATCCTGGGGTTAACCACATATAATAATAAAAACGAAGAGTGGTAGTAAAAACAATTACACTGCTAGAGTTGTATAACAAACAAAAATATTTATCACTGACATTTCAGGCTACAATTTGGAAGGTCAAATGTGCAATCATGCAGAAAAACCTTGCATGTGTTGGCTTGTCTAACCTGTTGTGAGTTGCCATAGCTGAGAGGGGATCAGTCTTGCTTCATGCAGTTGTGTCCTGACAAGTACACAACTCCCCATCTGCAAATATCAAATTCACATGCTCAGTCTTTTTTTAGAGAACATACACACTTACATGTGCAATGCATTTCTGACTTTTTGAAACAATCAGAGTGCTCAGCCTGTATTTTGTGATGGAAGTTCTTGTCCAGAAAGTGGCAGGAACTTGAATGCTGGGCCATCACCTGCTTGGGATTACAGGTGACAGAAAAGCACTGAGTCCTACCCTTTACATGTGTGACCTGCCCCAAAATACCTTGCTGTAGCAAGCTAGCAAGCCTTTCATACAGAATAACAATGGGAGAATAAATTACAGGGAAAGAGTAAAGGAGATCAAAGATAATTCTAGTCTCCATTTTAATTTCTTATATAGGAGTGCAAACAAATAGCACTATTATGGTTACTGATTAAGAGAATGTACTGGTTGGAAACCTGCAGAAGCTCAGGTGTCACAAGCAATAGATATGCAGCATAATAAAAGCCTCACCACTACACAAGATTTCACAATTTCTTTTATCTCCCTCTGCTAGTTTATCTACTAGTTTATCCACTAGTATTAAATAGTGTGCTATCATAGTGCCCGGATGTACTCTGATGAAGTCCTCAGAGTTATCTCTCCAAAGAAAACAAAGCTTTCTTCTCTAGCAGCTCCTTGCTAATGTGAGGTTGCTCTTCAGAGTGAAGGGTTTCAGCTGAAAATTTAAAACACTCAGCTTTTTTACCCTGTAAAATTAAGTGACCTAATTTCACAAGACCTTTGTGAGTAAATTTAAAAGAGTGGTCAGCTTAGCTGATTTGGATGCACAAGCAAAGTGTGTATGTGCCTCCAGATACCTGCAGAATTTGTGTTTGTAAGCCTAGGGTCTGCAAGTTCCTGTTTGCACAAACTTACATGAATGTTAACATACCTCACGAGGCTAAACACGCTAGCTACAAAATCTACAGTCTCAGAAGCCCTGTGTTAAGACAACTTTGTAGTCCTCAAGTAGCACATCAGAGATTTGTCACTGGACTGGAAGGTCAGCAAAGGCTAGCTGTGGATGGTGCCCTTGACTCCGCTGCAGTTCCTGGGCCAGAGTGTTGCAGGTGAGTGATTTTTACCCCAGGGAATGTGGCTGTGAGCTCGGGAAAGCAGCTGAACAAGGGGCCTGAGACCGATGCCATGGCTCTTCTTACCTTGATAGCATGAAGTTATTGTGCCTGCATGGGTGCCATGCAGTCCAGTCTAATCCTCAGACCCAGAGAGCTTAGTGGGGTTTGTGGTAATTACAAACCAAAACAAATCAAGTAACGGTGCCCTCTGTAAATACAGCAGTCCTGCCAAGGACCCTAGGCTGTTTTACAGAGCAAGCAAGGGAAGGAGGGTGCAGAGATTATTCACAGCTATCTCTTCATAAAGCACAACCTAGCTGACCCAAAGGCATAGCTAAACAAAAATAAATACTGGAATCTGCTTAGCTTTGTCTTATTTGTGCCTTGTAAGCATAATTTTGAGGTTATGCAAAATAATTTTGTGTCAAGCTCACAAAAAACCCACCCTGTGGATCTAAGGTTTTACGGTTGTTTTTGTGAAGGGAGTCTCCTGTGCTGTTTTCTTAGAAAATGAAGCTCAGTTCATAGCCATATGATTAAAACGGAGTCTTTCCTCTCCCCTAAAAAAAAAAAAAATCACATGAGCTCACTTACAAAAGCAGCAGTCAAATCCTGGGGTTCACTGTAGTGTATAAAAACACTTAGCACCGTTAACCATTTCCTGGGATAATCAACTCATGTAGCAGCAGGGTGAGTAAATGAGTGAAAGGCCTCAAAAAATTTTTATTTCATTCATCCAAAGCCTGCTATAGAAGTGTATAAGGAAAAGTTGTATGGACAGTTTAATAATCACAGAAGCAAAAGAAATCATGAGCATGGGGAGACCAATCAGATATGAAAGACGGCAGAGGAATATCAAACAGCAAAAACATGATTTTGTTTTTTTATGAAGGTTCATCATCAGGTTATGTGACAATAGCCAATTTTAATTTTTATTATTATTTTTATAGTCCTTGAAATAGTTTTTGAAATGTTAGGGTGAAAGCAACATATTATTATTTCCTTGGCTGCAATTTGAAGAAATGTTAATTTTTTTTTTTTTTTAATTTTTTGGAATGGCGGGATTTTGGAGTTTTTCTTCAGTTCTTGAGGATGTCTTTGCTAATGCCCTGATTCTGTGTGGTGCTGAGTGACCTCCACTGTCACTGAGACATTGAAGCACTCAGCACCATTTGCAATGGGCCTTTTTTTCTCTCCCTAAAGTATGAGAAAAGTACTCAGTAAACCAAATAGCTATTAAACTAAAAAGAGGTAAAGAAAGCAGAGAGTCTCATAGCTCCAATGTATGCAGTGGCTGTAATGCCAAATGCTTTATCTTACCGTGGCCTTGGCTTAACTTTCATGTCAGGACTGACTGAACTGTGCTCAGACAGCGGTGCTCACTAGTGCACAGGCTGCTTCAGAGAAGACAGAGCTGTTCCTTCACCCCAGCTTCATCCTTTACCATGCTGTGCCATTGTGAAACATCAAGAGGTGCTGATTCCAATAAGGGTCATGTTGCTAATAGGGGAAAAAAAAGAAAGAAAAGTGCTCTCTCTGCAAAAACTGCATATTAAACCTGTGATGTTTAATTCGATTCTGCTGAGTGTGGGCTGGTATGGACAGTTCCAGACTCATACAGTGCAGGATTTAATGCCATTAGGAGATAATGAAAATCTAATCTCCACCCCTACATCTTTGTAAAGAAAGAGAGACAGGGCATAACTGACTCAAGTGCCAACTCCCTGCAGTGCAGTTCCTGTCAAGCCAGTGTGTTATAATATGAGAAATGGGTGCTGAAATGTTTATGTCAAATAGGGAGGTGTACGAGTACTCTTAGCTGAGATAAAACAAAACCAAAAAGAGGTCGCTGAAAAGGCACATAGCTACATGTTAAGAATCCCTCACTATCTGTTCAGAGCTCCTTTGTTGCTGAAGGAAAGGGCAGCCAGCTGCCTGGGCAGTCTCTCAGCTGAAGTGGGAGTAGGTGTGGTATGGTGCCCTGGAAATCTCCAGGGCCATGCTGATTTACATCTGCTGAGTGTTCAGCATGTCTGTAGAACAGCTGATATGTATATACAAGCTCCATTAGAAATTTAACTAAGTCTCACAAATTCTGGTATTTAAGTAATTCAAAGATTGTTCTTCAACCAGCTGGATTCCCTAACTTATCTGCAGCAGTTAGAACCATAACAAACCTGTGGAGCTGTTCTCAGCTGCCTGGTTGGAGTAAACCTGCTCCCTGTGAGCATAAAACAGCAGGTATGTTTATTGTGCGAGTAACAAGGTCACTGACCGTTCAGCTGTAGGAGCAAACTCGATTAAGACTGGTGATAATCTTTTGAAAGACTGCAATTTATCTCCATTTGAAGAGTATTATCTTTGTTCTACAGCTATCACGGAGAACAAGGTTAACAAATATTCCATGATGAATTTTTGAAAGCTTAAGTCAGATCTTGTATATTTAAGCTTTCTAAATGGCTGTCAAAGACAAGGAAACAAAGTGTCAAATTTGTACACAGACTTACCTAATGGCCTTTATCTGAGAGAGTGGTTTATGATTTATACAGTCTCTACCTTTACTTAAACAATTTCTCTTTTGCTCTGCAGCGAAGGCAATTTTACAGCATTACTCAAGTGGGAGAGATTAGCCCCAAAGACTGATCGTGCTGAAGGAAGTAGATTTAAAACACTCAGAGACATGATGCAAACCATACGATAATCAGCTTTTATTACTAATTGCTTCTGAATTGTCAGTTAACTGTATTTGGATATAAAAGTTGTAATTATAAGTGCATTCTATTTTAAAAGGGTTTGTGCTCATAAAAAGCTTTCAATTGTCCTTAACATTTAAGTAAACCGTCACCTTCAATGACGTTGCATAAATATGAATAAAAGTGCATACTTTTTATCCTTGAATATACATTAACAACATAGGTAAATAAGAGAGAACTCTCTACATGATTTACAAAATCATAGAAATCGTACTGTGAGCAAAACAGGAAAGAAATTAGTCCTGGATATGCCTCCTGGATATTTTTTCTTAGAGAATTATTCTTGTAGTGTCTTCCTGGGAGTCTTGTTGCATACAGAATTGGTATCTGGATAACAGAAAGAAGCCAGATATGTAGCTAAGCATAAATATAAATTATGTATATGTGTATGGGTATGCATGTGCTTATGGACATATATATGTACACATCCATACACATAATAAATATGCGTTTAGGCATCCATATCCACAGACAATATGTCTATTTAAGGTCTTTAATTTCAGGAATATATAAGAAAATTGAAAAGTAGAAAAAATGCATCAAGACTATGTTTCTTTGCACATATTCATTCTGGTGAGAATCTTGTGCAATTCCTCTGGGATCAAGGGCTCTCAACTGGTTTTTCACACTGTAGATTGCTGGCTTTAGTGAAAAAGACTTTAAGACTACTTATGCGTGAAGATACATTAGTGCTGCTCAATCCAAGAAGTTGTACCTCCTCTGTTTTCCTCAGGACCTAGCAATGAGACTGTGGCTAATGTGGTTTTAACTCTGCCAGCTGGCTTCCTGGTGAACCCTGCCACCAGTTCCAGCCGATTTGTGCTTGCCATTTGGTCTGAGAATTAGCACTTGTTGAAAGTGCATTGATACTGTCTTGCACTTTAAAACAGTGTTTTTCTCTGGATCTTTTTTGAGCAACTGTTCTACTACAGATACCTTGTGGAATTGCTAGAAAGGATTATGGACATGGATAAAAATATAGTCCCCATGGTATAATATAGTTCTGTGGTTCAAGTGCACTAATGTATCAAGGATCAACCTTGTAATATGAAAGAGAAATTGTTAGATCAACATTTTCTGTTTCCATACTGTCTAATTTTTTTTTTTTTTTTTTTGGCTGTCACAGCTATAATATTTGGCAGCGAGAATGCAATTCTTTTCAGGTACTTTGATCCATTCCATAGTAATTATTAATGAATGATGAGACCAAAACAACAAAGAAACACTATGTTAACCTTGGGCTTGATCTCATCTCCAGCCCTTTAGCCTTCCAAACTCTCACTGACTTGTTAACTTTCAATGCAAGAGAAGTCTGAAAATTACAACAGCCTTAATTATCTCAGGCAATATACCTTTCATGCATTTTTTGTTTCTTTAAAAGTATGCAAAAAAAGCTGTAGTGTCATAGAGCGCAGACAAGGGAATGGACAACCAATGAGAGGTGAATATTTCTCTGCAAGGGAAAATGTTTCTCTGGTTCACATCATCTACTAGTTATGATGTTTGTGTTTTCAATTCTGTAGTCTAGAAGGCGGAAAGAGGAAAAAGACACCTCTTGTATATATAATACTTTATAACTTAACCTGGAGTTACATAGCCACTGGAACTTGTTTATAGTCCAATAAATAAGACCTTTCAAACCCTGTTTGAGAGGCTATACTCTTTTAGCTTAACTAAAATATCTAGCAATAATGGAAAATGAAACTAATATGTCAGTATTGGCAAGAAATATTATCAGTCCTGACTGAAATCAATGCTTCCTTCACAAATTTTATCTTATTTATAGACCTTTCTGTTGCTCTCATCTCCAAATTACCTATGGTTTTCATAGAAACCAATGAGGTTAGCATCAGACATCACCTGGGAGATCAGAAAGATTAGTGTCTTCATTTTTCAGATGAGAAAATGGAGTCCCACCTTTCAGATGTGGCTTCTTTCAGACCACAGAAAACACAGGAAGCTGAACAAAAATTGATCATCATGACAATATGAGTTGAATTTCAGTTGTTCTACTTTTCAATCCAGCTCCTTATTTTTAAGTCTTTTTTCAAACACATATTAAAATATGTGTTTTAATACACATATTAACTGTATGTGTATTTAACACATACAGCTAATATAGATTGATTTCACTCAACACACCTATAGCCATTAAAAGAAAGATAAAAATCTGCTGATTGAGAGGAAAAAAGGGTAAAAGAAATAAATATAAGACATATTTTAAGATTTTTAAGAATATAGCATAAATGTGAATATTCACATTCTTCTGTTCCAAGCTATAATTAGTAGTTCCACATTCCAGAAATGTGAACTTAGTAGACTCATAATGTCTATTTTCCTATTTTCAAACATTAATTACATTACATTCATTGTGATGCTTGCATGTTCTTTCCCTATTTCTGTGCTTAATTTAAATCCTAATTATTTAATGCTTCGGTGAATTTATTTTATTGTGGACTATTTTTTTTTCCACACAATAAAAGGAAAATAATGAACTAAAATCTGAAGTGTGTGTATGTAGGACCTAATCAATAGCTCTCGTCAAACACATTCCTCTGGCCTTATAAATGCTATGGTTTCAGCTGCTGTCCATGAAAAAGAGAGTTAAAAATGACCCAGGATTATTTAGATGAGAAGAAAGGCAATTAAATGATAAATTAGTGTTAACAATTTTGCTTATGACATACAGGCTTCATTCCATCTCATCCAGCAAATACAGTAATCCAGACAAATTATTCATTAGGAACTAATTGGCGCCATTGTTGGGAGGCAAGATTTTAATGGCCAGTTGGTTTAAAGAAGGATTATCTGAAAGGAGTTGGTCAACTGCCAGAAGCTGTTTGCAATGACAAATTGCTCACAATGAATTGTTTAGAGAGAAAACACTACTTTTTGTTTATGAAACAAATCTGCATGCCAGTCAGTCGAGCTCAGTATGAAGGATGTTTGGTATAAGGTCATGAATGCAACAATGGTTTGCTTTTCTTAGTATGTGCTGTTTATTTCTCTTGAAGCTGTAACTGCTAAATAGCAGCAAAAAGTAGTTAGCAACTCCAGAACTGGGTCTATTATTGTAACAGAGAAAGGCTGCCTAGCAGTCTTTTCATATCCATCTCCTTTTTTTTTCATTGCCAATCTTCCTGTATTCAAGGGGTAATCTGAAAATACCTGTGTGCAATGACTTGTAGACATTTTCAGGACTTCTAATGATTGTACTGGATCATTTAAATTCAGTAACCTATCTTCCACTGCTGCAAAGCCTCTCTGAGTGATTCAAGCCATCTAGCTCCCGTGAAGAAGCAATGTGATTGCCAGTGCTCCCTCAGAGCTGCTAAGAAATAACCATTAAAATTTGCTTTTAACAGTGTTTCTTACAGCACAGTAATTTAATGATATGTGTTGTTCACCAATGTTGGAGAGGTAGATGTTGCACAATAGTCAGTACAGTCAGATTAATGGTTTTGCCAGCTCAGAAGACTGCAATCAATTTTCTGCACAGCACAAAACACAGCCCATGTCCAGTTGCACAACACTGCATGACATTCTCCTCTTGCCTACACAGAAACAATTTCCAAGAGGCCATGCTGCCTTTCTGGTGCATTTATCTTTGTCCTAGTCTAAATACAATGTAAGCTTCCCTATTCTTTAAAGACAATACTTTCACACATGGAAAGCCTTTGTGCAAGAAAGTTGCTATGGAAATCCATTATAACATTTTTTTTTTCTGGCTAAAAAGCCCTTCCAGATAGCTCTGTATAATGTCAAACCTTGTATGTCACACAGTGACTACCTACAAGTGTATTAATACATATCTGATGGGCAAGGGGGATGTGGTGCAGTAAAATCATCTCTGTACTTCTCAGCAGAGGGGAAAGGCATTCTTTGTGGTCAGTGAGAGAAACAGTAGAATCCTAAACTGGAGTGCAAGACGGACTAGGGAGATGCAGCTCCTGTGGTATCCAAATCCTTTATGCTGCACAGAAAAGAGAAGGACCAGCCACTACACCTTTAATGGTTGTAGCATGAAACTGTAAGGGTTCTCTCTGCAGCTGACCTTATTGAGCACGAAGACAGAGTACTGTGGCTTTCTAAGTTGCCCCTGTCCCCACAGTCTGGACGGTGGTATAAGCCTGTATCTTTCAGGCAGTAGATCTGCCTGAAATTGTCTCAAAAAGATGGAAGAAGCAGGCAATAAGTACAATCAATTGAGTACCAAGTCAGGCCAAATCAGTCAGATATTAATCTGCTGTTATCAGTAAGCTAACTACAGAGGCAACCAATGATCAGGCATTGAACAGTTCTGCAAAGAATCTACTGACATTTGAGTTGAAAATAGTTCAGTCTGATGTACTTTAGGACTAAAATTATTCCAATTATTTTAGACATTTATCCCTCAAATATTTTCTTGAAATCTTTTTGCTTAATATTTGAAGTTATCAATACCAGTCTATAGAAAATGGAATGACTGGGGGGCAGAAATCTGTGAAGTTCCCAAGCTGTCATGTACCTGTGTGCAGTTTCTAAATGCACAGAGTTCTATGTTAGTGAAAGCACCAGGACAATGATCAGGTTTATTTTTACATTTTGTAGGTTTTGTGCTTCCAATCCAGTCACATACATTGGTTACCAGTACAGATGTAATTTGATGTTTGCAAAAAGAGAGTGATGTAAAGGCAGATCCAATTAAATTCATCTCAGTGTTCACTTCTACTCTGCTCTTTTCTCCTGCTCACTACTCAAATGTGTCACTTAATTTGTTTGCACAACACTTTTAAAATATATTGATATATATTGCCCAAAATATATTGATATATTTATATTTTGGATAAGTGTGGTAATTTCATAGAACCAGCATAGGGCACAACCACCAGATCTGTTCCTCAATACATTTTGGTAAGGACATGGGAGCAGGTGTGCACTGATCTGGTCTAAAGATTCATAGAGAAAAAAAGAAACCCGAAATGTTCATCCATGCATTTGCCATAAAACTCCACTGGTTTGATTTACACTGCCCTACAGGCAGTAATGAAGGCTTTAGATGCCTCCCCACCCAGAGGCTGCTGTTTCTGTGTCCCTTGTGTCACAGGAAAACACTCATAATTGAAGACAACCCTCCAAAAATTCAAGACAACTTTGAGCTTTGACCACAATGATAATCAGTTTTATATTATTCTGAAAACAGGACAGTTCTCAAAGGTGATATCATATCAGCTGTCACTAGGGAGCATATACTTTATTTTTTGTCTGTTATCTCATTCCTGATAAAATGTACCTTTTGTACTGAGTTTGGACTGAAAAGTACTTATCTGGTAGTGAGTTCAAACTTTTCTGGAATTTTCACTTAGTTAGAAAGCTCAGGGATAATTTAAAAATAGTTACAATGTGAACAAAATAAATGCCAATGCTTCTTTAGTTTCTGAAATGATGTATCTCCTGAGACCATTATTTATCCTTAGTTATTCTGAACACTCATTAAATGGACAATAGGGAAGAAAAGACGTGCATATTTACACAGGCAAAATAGCTCTTCTGAAGCAGAAAGGTTTTTAGCATCATTGTATACCTAACTTTTTTTAGTGCTGGGACTGTGTTGCAAACACATCTGGTATGGAAAGTTTGAAGCATCACACAGCTTTCCTGTGGCACATTAACAGTGTTTATGTGTATAAGAGCAAGTTCATGTAGAACCCAGTTGTGGTCAAAAACACTGCACAGTGAAAAGACATTGTAGATTATAATCATAATCATTACATCTGAAGCAGCCTGCAGATAGGAAGGAATGCCTCTCTTTCTGCTTTGTTTCTGTTTCCTTTCCAGCTTTCACAGGCTTGTCAGGTTGGCGGAAAAAAAGCCCAAAAAATAAACAAAAGAAAAAAAAAAAAAAGATTTGTTTGCTAGGCAGAAGAGTCTCTGTGTCCTGCAAGAATGAACTTTGCACAGAATTATGGACAGGATTTTGGAAAAGACTGTGAATTTCCTGAAACACAGTGCATTGCCTTGCCACGTTGAAGTACTGTGGTGCAGAGAATGGCATCCATTCCCATGTCTAGGCATTACAAAGTGGGCAGCTTCTTTTTCTCTTTCTAGTACCACACTTCTTTCCAACAGTTGAGTAATGGCAGGAATGTAAAGTACAGGTCCCTGATCTATGTAAATGTTAATTTTGTGCCTTTTTAAATACTGATTTTGACATACTTAGCTATAAACAATTTTCACAGGCTTTCTGATTTGGTCCATCACAACATCCCAGCAAGACAAATAGGTCTCTGAGTAGGGTAGATAAGCACAACAGAGAAAGGGTGTCTATAAACAGAGGCAGAAAAAAACCAAGTTCACATCTGGGTCAGTGGACAATCGTTGGTGTTTGGGAAACAATGTCAGTGAGCAGCAGCACTTAACATTGCTTTAAAAAATTAAGTGCTCCTGGTCTGATAGAACTGTCCTTGAAATCAGAGAGAATTTTTTCCTGATTATAATGGAAACTGGATTGAAATGTAATACTGGCATGATTACGTCCTTTAATGCATTCCATAAATCTAGCTATTTATTAGAAACATGGAATACTACATAAATCATTATCTGGATAAAACATTATCTGGAATTCAAATGCCTTTAGACAAAAAAAAAAAAAAAAAAAAAAAAAAAAAAAAAAAAGAACAAAAACAAAAAAACAAACCCACAAGAAGAAGAAAAATAGAAAAATAGGAAAATCAGTTTGTCATTGGCAGAAGAGCTGAGTGTACTTACTGTTTATGAGCACTTGCAGAAATGTTCTAGGGGTACATATGTTCCTACTTTGCATTTTAAAAAAATTGTATGCAAATTCAAAATAAAAACTTGAATATACACCAGCATTTTTGAGCTCTGCATTAAAGGTTGTTCTGCACTGACATATAAAACACTGAACTGGTAAATAATAGGAAACATTTGAAACCTTCTCACAAGTGCATGTTTGCACTTGGCAGGCATATATAAGTGCAGGGCATTGCAGATGCACTGCACCTCCTGTTACAGCAAACTTTGAATATAAACCCTTGTTTCCAAATTCTGCCCCACCTTTTGAGATACAAGCACAAGGAAGTGCTAATTCCATAGAACAAGGCATGTAGTAGGTTGACACTACTTTTGGCTACTAAGAGCTTTTCAAATTATTTTTCCCCTAAAAGCTCCAACCACATTTAATGCTGAAGAAATGTCCTACGAGTGCCTGGAAATAACAGCTGAAACTACCTGCAAGTGCAATGACTAAATGGAGGAATGAGGCACGCTGATGACAAGGGAAGAGGAGCTGGCATACCCACATATGGGCTGTTCACGTCTTTCTGTCCACACACAGCACACTGAGAACTCCAGAGTGACACTGGTTCACCTGTAATGAGGAGAATTTTTAGATCTGTAACACAGCAAGGAGTATTAGTCTCCACACAAAAGCATCTTCCTTGTTCTCTGTACACATTCTTTCCTTTTGACATTTAAAACATCAGGCAGAGGTCAGGCCTTCTCTTGGAGGCCACAGCTTAACCCATGGCATGAAGTGTCCTGTTCAGTCTCTCAAGAACTCTTTGGAGACTTGGCCAGTCCGTGTGCTGCCAGACTTATTAAAGCCACCTATTTCAATTGGCTGAACTGTCCTGATCATGCTACCTTTGATTTTGTTTACTTGATGGATCCCAAAATCACACCACTAATCAACAAACTGCATATATCATAGTGATGAGCCGTGTACCTCTGACAGATGAGACTTTTAAATACTTATCTCATTGACGTATTTGATGTATTTCCTATATTTGCCTGTCACTTTTCTGGTTCATTAACTAAAAAAAACCAAAAACAAAACAAAAAACAACAACAACAACAACAAAACAAAAAAAAACCCCATAAACAAAAAACTACTGATCTATCTGAATTTTGATTACTTTAAGTTGAAACTAGCTATGCTTACCTCAAAGAAAGTAGCCAGGCACATGCATATTGCAAATGGGATAGAAACTGTCAGAAAGGAAGGGAACATGAAACCTTTAGAAAAGTAACATACAAAAAAGCAAGAATAGGTATTGCTTCATACACAGACTAACAGGTCAAAAAATAAAAATATGTAATAGTCTACTAGGTGTTGAGAGGTTTTACACATTGGATTCCAATGTATCATATTTATTCTACGACTGTAACATTGTTAAGTGATACTGTGCTCTTAGCTGTGTTGTCCAGTACTTTTTCTGAAAATCTAAAATATGTGTTGCTATAAGGAATTTTGAGGTGAAAATTTCTGTGGTTACATTTTGAACCTGAAAATGAAATCAGATAATGCTTGCATATGTCACATTATTCCAGCCATTTAAGTTACTTAGTGCCTAGTAGGTTTTCCTTTTCTCTCTGCATTAGGTAATATTGATAGCATAATTAACATGCTTAAATCTTTTCATTACAGCTTCTTGGTGCATTTAAAATGTAATTAAATCATTGTGAATTTGCAGCCTTCATTAGTTCTTTTCAAAGAAATGGAAGAATATTGCCCTATAAACAGCATATATTCCATGACAGTTGGTTTGTACTGCTGCTTCATGAGAAGAAGATAAAGCCTCATGGAGATGTTTTAATACATCACATTGAAGTCTGTTTCAGAAATTTGTCAAAGATAAAAGATCCATAATTTCATTCCACTTTGCTAATTATGTCACAGCCAAAACTATCAGAGTACTTATACTAATATTTTTTTTAAGATAAACTGCAAGGCTGAAAAGGAATCCCATATCGTCCCCAAAATCAGGTACCACATTAGCAGACAGCTCTGTAAGAACGTTTGTTCTTTCAAAAGTCATTCTCAGTATAGTTATCCATTAGCTCACTTTATTTTACTATTGATTCCCCCTTTCTGTTAATTGATTGAGGCTGATTTTAGGCTTGTAGACTGTCCAGGAATCCCTTATTTATTAATGTTATTAGAACGCGTATGAAGTCCTGGTGTATTTAACAACAGTGGAACACTCCTAATACATTCAGAGTAAAAGTTTATTACAAGTCAGATACTTCTGGTGGATAATGCATCCTGTCCTGAGCTGAGATCAGTCAACTAACTAATCTTAAGAACAATTTACCTGGTGGCAGCTTCATCACTTCAGGAAAATTTGAAAAAGACAGAAACAGAAAAGGAGGATCTTATAAATGTGGATCTACACCAGGACTAATTTTATTTTTTAAATTAGCTCGCAAATTGTTTTCACGAATAAAGAGTAATGAATTTACTCCTATCTTCTTTTAGTTTTTAGAACAAAAAATTCCATGAGAAAGTCTCAATGTGTCTGTCCCTAAGAGCTTCCATTTTAATTTACAAAAATTGAGAATGAAAGAGATGGATCAATTCTTTTTCTTTACAATAAAAATTAGCAAATGGCTTGTAATAACCATTTGCTAATAGAATGATCCAAGTGTATAGAAGTGGATGCTGAGGTACACCTGAGATGGTTTTTTGTATACAAGAGCAGGCATTGCTATTTACAGCTAACCCAGTAATATCACAGTGGGAGAATGAACAGCTCTCCACAGGTCGAAGCAGGGCCTGGAGCAAACCCCAGATTTCCAAGTCCCTTGCATGTGCTAGTTGTAACACTATCACTTTATAATAGACCTAAAATTAATTGCTTTAACTCCAGTTTCTAACACAAACAGAGCCATCAGCCCCTGTTCCTATGGTTTTGTTGCAAGTTTTTGTAGCTGAGTCTTCAAGAATTTATCCCACAATACAAAAATAAAGTGAGCAAAACTATACTTGAATGCTCATTGCAATTGTTTCTTTTCCTATTCATTTGGAAGCAACATCCATCTTGCACAGTAAATGACACAATACTCTTATGGTCTCTCACTCTTTCCTTTTCAGATTACTATTCTGACTTCCAAATTAAAAAGACATTTTTCAACCAGGAAATAATATCAGTAGGCTAAATGCTTCACATTGGGGTGCCTGTCCTACTAATTCTGTACTTTGCCCGTATCAGCTCCTCTGTGGCTGACTGTTATTTTACAGCAATACAAAAAAGAAAAAACAAACCCGAAACCAAACCAAATCACTCAAGGAGATATCTCTGTGCTACATGTCCATGTTCAGTTTCTATTATTGTTTATAACATGCAATTCAAGTTCAAGTGGGGTTTTGCAACCAGACGGAAATCTTGGAGCTAGAAATGAACTCTCCATAACCCAGGACCTTTCTGCCTCTCATTTTCTCACTCTTTCTTTTTCTCTCCAGTGAGTCCAAAGCCAGATAACACTTTCCTGCTGTGAATTTTTTAAAGTCACCCAACAGCTCTGGCAAATGAGAGCTGTCATAGTTTTTGGATGAAAAAATCATCTGCAGCTCACACAGATCTATGAGCTGATAGGAGTTAATTGACAGCTTGCAGGATTTCGTCTCCAGGCAGAGTTAGAGAGAATGAGAGCCCTGTGGGTTTCATTTGGGCAGAGATAAAGCAGGTTTTTATTCAGTGCTCATGGAGAGAGCATAATTAACCTTTTAGAAGTTTTAAGAATGATCAAATTGTTATTCATTTTTGCAAATGAGAAAAGTGAGCTTCTTTCTCTGCCAGGAAAATACCAGTGCAGATTTCAAGGTCACTTGATGATTTCCTTTGACTGAAAAGATGGAAGTTGGACACAAAAAAAGGAAAATGAAAAGACTGAGAAATGGCATTATAAAATCATGCATCATTCAGGATGTGGAATGAACAAATGTCCTTTTCTAACATAATATACTTTAGCTAACATTTGCTGCATGTTCACATTAACCTTCTGGATTCTGCATATGATGAAGGTTTCCCTTGTTATTGTAAATAAGAAACTTGGTGCTAGCAGCTGTCTTTTATGTTGCCCCCATAATTTTTAAAAAAATATTTTCTTACAGGACAAAATGGGCCATTTTACAAGGCAAGGGGCTTGGTTTTCAGGATGTGTAACGTATTTTCAAGTGCTGTAAATTTCTAGAATGATAATATGAGTAGAGAATAGGAGAATTAAGACCCTGCAAATTATAAATAAATATATCATAAATACCTTTTAACAAGAATATATTTATATATATAAAGGTAATAGCTGAGAGTTATGGCGCCCTAAACTTTCTTTGATGGAAAAACAAAACTCTCAGTTTTTTGCTTATTGTCAATTCAGTATCTTTTATAAAACCTAAGCTAATATAACCATGCTTTAGTTTCTGTCTGGCAGAGTTTCAGTTTTCTAGAGCAGCTGGGCACAAGATACCTTGCAAAATTATAACCTGTTTTCCTTGTATTATTTCTTGCTAATTTTTAGGAGAATAAGAAGAGTACAAAAATAGATCCAGACTCTCATGTTCCAAAGAAGCAACATGGCAGTGTCTAATAAGAAACCATGAAAAAGAACATCAGAAAACCTATTCTTCTAAACTTTAGACCTTATGATGCTGTACTAATTCCAGTGTTGTAAAACATCCTTTTTTTGTCCAATCCTTCATGGTGACATTATCTACGTGAAGGCTGACATGCTGTCTGCTTTTTCTGCCACCCATTCCCAGATTTCTCCCTGCCTCTCCCTCTATTCCCAGAATTTTCAGACTTGAGATCCACACAGTTTGATAAAAGCCATTAGAACACATCACATATCTTTTCTGATCTGGAGGTACTTAAAAACCTTCAGCAACGCAAGCTACAGAAGTTTTTCTGCTATGATAAATCTGCTAACTACCAGCTGTGACAGTCTCTCCTGATATATCCTCCTGTCCCCTGTACTGTACCTGTTTGCTGTAGGGTGTGTTCTCTGTCCCCTTTATGTTTTATTCCTGTATGTGAGTGCCAAAATTGTGGCATGATACTCTTCATGAATTCTTTCATAAAAACCTTGTGAATAAGTTTCCTTAAAGAAATCAGCTTAGGGTGTGAGGATTCCCATACTTTGCAATGACATTTTAAATAGTTTTTTCTTTGAACTCACAAAGATTATCTAATCTTTTTTTTTGCTTAGAGTAAACCTTTATTATTATGGTATGTCAGGAAAAGATTGTTTTGGCTTCCTAAAACCCACATGAGAGGACAAGGTGTTCTTTGTGTGATTTATGTTTATGTTATCTGCTCTTTATACTGTGTTGTGATTTTTCTTTTCTAAATGCTTTTCTCCCTTTGATTTAGGCAGGCTGAAAGATAAATTGATACCTTTGGTAACAGTCAAAAAGTGCTGAGACTGTGACTGTCTTGACCCACCTCTTTACTGATAAAATATACTGAAATATGGCTTGATAAATAAGTCACAAATAGTTGTCTCGTTTTTTGTGGCATGTTCATTGCTGCACTATTGACTTTATTAACAAAGAATGCAGAGGGTTAGGCTATGAAAACCGTTTTTTTCCAAGTTTTAATTCTCCAAAATTCATGGCATGATGAATACACCCAAAGGAATGCAAAAGCTTGCACACTTTACCATAAAACATCTGTGTTTTCCATTCCCATCCTACTGATGTACCAGAGCACCCTGTGAGAAGGTACAAATCATAATACTCAACCAAGACAGATATGAGTAGTTTTCAGTCTGAGTGCCAGTGGGTCCATATGAAGAGAACACTTTTGGCAACACTCTAGGAGGCTTCCTAGCTAAGTCCTTTTATTGCCAGACTCAGATCATGGATTTTAAGTAGGAAGACTTGGCAGTAGTAACACTTTCAGACAATTAAATGTTCAACTTTACATTTTAGACTAAAATGCACAGTTTTAAAAAATGTGTCTGTCATATCAGTTTCAAAAAACTAATAATGAGCTAACTTATATCTTCAAACTTGCAGCAGGCCTTTTAGGTTTTTCATATTGTAAAACCTTATTTAGTTTTTACAATATGAAAATTATAGACATGGTGACATTTAAACCTTTGCTTTTCATAGCATTTCACACTTACACCATTTTAAAAGACAGCTATTAACATTTACAAAAATCTTTCAGAAACCAAATGTTCTAACATGCAGAATTCCAATTATACTGTGTAAGAGGGTTATCGACTATTCTTCTACAAGGATACTTTGAAGTACTTGGTATTAAACCCAAAGCTTAAATGTCAGTTGCACGTAGACAATAAATTAAGGTTTATAAAAGCATGTAAGATTTATTTAATATTACAATTTTGACCTTTAGACTGTCTTAACCATAGCTTGCTTGAGTTTTCCTCCCTCTTGCCTTCCTTCTTTATCTGTATAATCTTGCTTGAATATTAAACAAAGGTTGTGATGCCAGTTATGCAAAGTAATATAAAGCCTTCATAGCAGCAGTGCTTTCCTCCAACTGCTGTAACACAGCCACATAAGCCATGTTTTGTTCTTCAGCCGAGATGTTTTCTGAATTGCTCAGGGAGTTCAATGAGCAGCACTTCCAAAGCTGTCAAGACACAGCTGTTTAATTTTCAGTTTCTCATTGCAAACATCCAAAACTTTCAATTAAATGCAAGCTATAAATACAAATGCAGGCTTAGCTCTTATGTTCTAGCAGAAGACACTGATAAGAAGACAGACAAACTCAAAAGGGGGGTGGCAACAGCAGGACAACAAGAGGAGCTCAGTGTTGGAAGGAAAAACAGTGCTGGCAGAAGACAGGTCTAACTGAGTGCTATTTTGAAACACATTTGAGCTCACAGCCAGCAAAGGGATGAATTAACCTTTTTTTTTTTTTTTTTTTTTTTTTTTTTTTTTTTTTTTTTTTTTTCCCCCCTGGCTTCACACTAAGGATTCTCCCTCCACCCAGACAAAGTTCCTTTGTCAAAAGCCAAGTATCCAAACTATTTTTGGCATCTCTCAGATCAGTATTATTATTGATTAGTTATGGCCAGAAAGGTCCAGAAAGCAATCAGGGAAGGAAAAATGTGTTGAACAATCTGCAAATAATCTTCTCCACCACTTACTACTGGGGAAGTGTGTACTAAAAGGAATGTACTGAGGAATGACCACAGAAATAGATGTGGAAATTAGAAACTCAGTTTAATGATGCTTTTTGATTTTGCAGAGCAACACAGACAGTGCAAAGGTGACTTCATAAAAAATACATGCCAGGCTTTCTGATGAAGTAAACAGAAGAAGCAAATGTAGAAAATTGCATTGAAACTCTAGTCTAGATAATATTCTGCTATAAGCTGAGCTGTGAGACCTAAATGACTGAAAGGGCACACAAAGTGCCAGCACAGAGTCACCACCTGGGAGCTTTCCCTAGACATGTTTCTTCAGATGTCTCAACTACAGAGATAAGGTTAAAATGTTGAGATTGGCTGGACAAAGATCAGAAATTAAATTCAACTCCATGTTCATTTCATTTTATCCAGACTGTAGTTTAAAGATCCGAAGAGGTCATTGTTATTTTCTGAAATTTGAAGAAAGTTCTCAGAGATCAAAATGTTCACTATGTCACAGCATGCCTCTTTCTCTGAAGTTAAGAGGTAAATGGGAACACTATATTTTACAACTTCACCTGACAGCAGCTTAACATTTCAACTTGACCAAAGTCACAACATTGTTTCTTCTACCTCACCTTGAAAGCAGGGATTTCAAAACAACTTGTTTGGGTTTCTGCCATGGTTTAACCCCAGCCAACACCAAGCCCTACTCAGTCTCTCACTCACTCCCCCACCAGCAGGATCGGGGAGAGAATGGGAAGGGTAAAAGTTAGAAAAAACGTGGGCTGATATAGAGACAAGTTAATAGGGAAAGCAAAATCCATGTACACGTGCAAAACAAATCAAAGAATGAATTCACTGCTCCCCACGGGCAGGCAGGTGTTCAGCCATCTCCAGGAGAGCAGGGCCCATCATGTGTAGCACTTACTTGGATGGACAAATGCCGTGACTCCAAACATTCCCCCTTTCTCTTTCTTCCCCTCAGCTTTATGTCCTGAGCATGCTGTCACATGGTCTGCAAATCCCTTTGATCAGTTGGGGTCACCTGTCCCAGCTGTGTTATCTCCCAATCTCCCATGCACCACCAACTTCCTCACCACCATGGAAGTACAAACAGCAGAAAAGGCCTTGGCTCTGTGTAAGCCCTGCTGAGCAATAATAAAAACATCTCTGTATCATCAACCCTGTGTTCAGCACAAATCCAAAACACAGCCCCATACCAGCCGCTGTGAAAGAAACTAGCTACATCCCAGCCAAACCCAGCACAATTCTTTTAGTTTCCCCTGCAGATAAGCATTGGAATAACGAAGCAGAACAAGATAATGCTGTTAAAAGATAGAGTATTTTTCCTCAAATACAGATGGCAGACTTGAAAGTTAGTTTGCTTTTTTTTCAGATAGAAAGACTTGTTGAGGGCATGCGTGTCTGATGACATAGCTGATTTCCTTCCTCAACACCAACACACAACAAAATCAAATTCTCAGTTGTAACTTACCCATGTGAGGACACACAGTTCAAAAAGAATTATTTTGCATCCCTGAAAATCATATACCAAGTCCCCTTTTTCCAACACTAACCATCTTCTCAAAATGTATCTTTTTTTCCCTTTTTTCTCCACTGTGGTGATTATTCAAGAGAAGGCATTTCTAGGCAGCTCAGGCATCTCAGGACAGGGTTGTGTTACCTTCTTCCATAATCTTTTCGTGCCTCACACATGTCTTTGTTTTAATTTGCTTGCTGATATTCATTCTGTCTTTCAACAGACTGCATTCTCCAGGAGAGCCCCTTCCGTTTCCTCTCTGCCATCCACAATCACCTTGTTCTGCTATCAGATGAACAAATAGCTACTGTGGCAAGACAAGTATCAAGTCACTGCAGAGATTTAGGCACAAATGAAGATTTTCATATGATGTTGTGTTCAGGCATCTGTCTCTCATTGTTCTTATCTGTCTCAATGCCTTAACATAAAAGGTAGAAGCCGTGCTTCTAACTAATGCAAATTTTTTATAACTTAAGGTGCAGCATTCCTAGCACTATGTTAAGGAAAATTAAGAGTCAGATCATGAAAATAATTTGAACAAAATGGTTTTCTTAAATTCTGTGAAGGGTAATTTCATTCTGTCTGGCACTAAGATTGGTAGCAATTATTTGCAGAATCAAGGTCCCTGAGGAAAGTAATCTCAGAACAATACTTTGGGCAACTTTTCCCAGAACAGTGTAGCACCCAGCAGAGAGGCAATATTAGGGAGCTGCAGGAGAGACAAGAAAGTGAAAAGGTTTATGTTATTGATTGCAGAAAAGAGAAGCCTTCAGTCATATACCAAATCAATCAACCACTCTATTTTGGTTTTGTACACTCTTCATTCATTACATCTAGTGCCGCCTCTAATTGTTTGCAGTATGATGAGATTGCAGACTTTTTGGGAATTTTCAGAAGATTAAATCTGGAGAAATAACAGTTAAATCTTTTTTTTATCTTTAGGGTGGTTTGTTTTGCTTTGTTTTGTTTTTTATTTCCTCTCTATCTCTCCTCCCCTCCTCCCCTCACCCCAACCCCCATCCTCAACTATATGAAGGGGGTGAGGGCACTCAATCAACTTTATTGAGCTACAGCAGTTTCCATACCTCTCAAGTGTCTGAATTTTATTGGAAAGTCCTCCACTTACAGAAATGTGAATTATGGGCTATGCAGTGTTTTCATGTTCTGTTGCATTTTTTGCTCTGTGGCCACTGATATTGTAAGGAGATATACTGAAGTCCTAAGAAATGCATTCAAATTCCTGAGTTAAATTCATTTTGTTGATTCAAACACTGTACAAATTCTTCCTGCCACCTAGAACAGATATTGATTTACTGAAGAAGAGGAAAATAAACAAGGAAAACAATTAACTAATCCATCTCAACTTATGTCTCTAGCATCACCACTTCCATGCCCAGAATTTCTTTATTTATATTGGGCTGGTAATGACTTTATAATACACTCCAGAATGATAAGAATATAAGGCTAAATGCATTAAAAATGGGATTTAGATACACTTCAACACAGATTTAAGGAGTAATTAATGCTACTGAGCATTATGGAATTAAGGGACTTGAGGATCTTGGTATAATTTGACATGTGTGATTATTTACGTGCATTTTTAGTCTTTCTCTCATTTACCCTCGTATGCTTAACTGCATACTGAGCTAAAAAAATAAGTGAAAGAAACTATTTGCATCTGGGACATAATAACTTTCCATTCACTATGCGGTGCATTGTTAAACATTAAAGGATGGCTCTGTTTCCTGGATGCTAATGAGGACATTGTTTGATTTAAATGCACTACAGTCAGAGATCCTTACTGTTACCATATGCTTAAAACTTTTCTTGTATAATTCCTAGGACTGTAAATCACCAAAACCAGGCACTAGGACACCTGTACATTACTGATTGGAAATATAGGCTGTTAATTGAGCTGTAATTCAGAAATACTTTTTTGGCAAGATTTGATAGGATTTTCTTGCAGAAAAGGTTAGGAGATAGAATGAAGGCAGAATGGAGAAAGTTGCTTCAAGCGAAGGCAATTTGTGTAAAAGGAAGCTTCCCTTCATTAATGCAGTACATAATGAGCAGGACACGCCAGGTAGCGGGTGGTTTTTTGGTTGTTAGAGACATATTTTCTTATCCTGCGCATGTGAATCACAGCTGCTGTGCAGGTGCAATTGAGGTGGTGGTATATGTGAATAAAATAACCACTTGAGCAATCGTGCTCACATTTTCCGTGCAGACTTTGTCTTTGTGTCTTTGAATCTCTAAACCACCTGCGGTCTGTGCGGACTGCTCCTTCCACCACCTGCTTTGATCAGATAAAAAGTGAGACTGTGGCAAAACCATATGTAGCAATTTTTAGCTAATATTTAGAACATTAATGAATACTCTCTGCCTGCAATGTCAGGTGCAGCACGCTAAAATAAAGAATGTTGCACTTGAAGAAACGATGATGTAAATGCAGTCAGAGCAAATGTAACTGCCCTCCATCCTGTCCCTGGGGCCCTCTGTGAGCCACAGCCTGAGTGAACTTCATGTGCAGGCTTCTGTCACCACAGTGGGTCTGCTTTTAGGAGAGATGGCTACCCAATGCATCACAAGTAATCTCTCCAGGAGAGTCCGAAGAGAAGCTGGTGTGAAGGGCATGCAAAGCCAGCTGTGCACTCATGCCTCTGGTGTCAAAAGGACATGGAAGTGAACCTGAACATGAAATATGAAGAGAAGGAGCTGCAGGAGGTGTAGGAGCAAGGAGAGTGTGATGGAAAGCTGAGGGCAGTAAGTAACCAAGGTCATGCAGAAGAAGCAGTGGTGCTGCCACAAAGATGGTCAGGATATGTTAAGAATAAAGGGATGAGGGAAATATAGAGGGTAAGAGACCATGTGGCTTTGAGAGAATTAATACAGAGAAATATGATAGTAAATAGAGAAAGGAAAAAAAACCAGTCACAGAATAAAAAAGAGGAAGAAATTTTCCTCCAGGACATGGGACAGGAGTAGAATAATGCTCTTCCCCATAGCCACTGCATGGACCACACTCTTGTGTAGCTTTCAAATATAAAGGCTTCCATACACAGCCTGTTAGTTAAATGGGGGTGGTGATAGTGTGGGTAAAATTTCAAAAAAAAAGGACAGTGAAATTTTCACTGAGCGGGCACCTGCTATAGCAGCTGAGCTAGGACTTGGCAGGCTTATGGTTGTT
Source organism: Pyrgilauda ruficollis (assembly GCF_017590135.1). NCBI lineage: Eukaryota > Metazoa > Chordata > Aves > Passeriformes > Passeridae > Pyrgilauda > Pyrgilauda ruficollis. Next base: position 2,301,830 of record NW_024528155.1, read on the forward strand.
ACAAGGGTTTTCACTGTGCTTAATTTGGAATTATGCCAGGCACTGACCATGAAGCCCCATGTTCTTAGAATAAACAAAGGGATTTTAGTGATTATGAATGACTGGAAGATCAGGTTTCTATCCAACAGAAATGACACTGCAATGACAGGTATGAGAAAAGCTGAATTTTTTTTTTTTTCAAAGAAGCTATATGGTTTCTTTAGCTCTTATCCTCTGCATTTAAATACTTTTAGGGAGAAGTAAAATGTAGATAAAAAGTTAACTTTCAGTAATCAAATTAAAATCACAACCCACAATCTCCTGCTTGTCTGTCTTCATTTTAATGTAGTTTATCTAAAAACGCTACTTTGTGTGTATGGGAAACTGGAATGAGTTCATCTAAGTTCTTTTTAAGTGCAGTGTAATTCTCTGCTGTAAAAGACCAACAGAAAATTGGACACAGTACACAAACAAGATTTAAATTTTTTTTTCATTCTTCATAACCACCCACTTTCAGAACTGGAAACTGCATAAACAAGATAGAGTGGAGTGAAATTCACTTAGCTTCAGATTTGTGCATTCTGCTTTGGAAGCAGCTTTTTCAGCTTATGTTTGTATTTATAGACCCACCACTGGGCCAGACCCTTTAGTGAGCTGTAACTGAGAGCAGATTCAAGAGTAACATCAAGTACTTTTAAAAACTTCAACCCAGCAACCAAAAGTGTTTGATCTTTTATTGGCAGAGTGTGGCTGTTGTAAAAATAAATGAAATACAGTTACCAGTCAATGCCAAGTAACTATAGATGAATCCAACCTAAACTGGGTTCAGATAAGTCTTGGAGTATGCTCTGCATTACCATCAGCTTTGGTTCAGACAAACACTTGTGCATGTGTGTACGTTCATTAGATCATGATATTTTTAATTTTTTGCCTTTTATTTTTCAAAAGGATCCTTTCCATTTTGAACAGACACACTGATATTCTCGTACTAGCAGTCTTTCTCACAAAGAGGTTATTTCTGGAAGAGTCTTCCATTTTACATGCAGGCAAATAAATAGTATGTAATAACATGCACATATGCCTCCTTTCTAACTGAAAGAATATATTTTCTTCTATAGAAGATCTAGATAGATACATGTCAGAATATACTGCAACAAGATACTTTAGGCTATGCAAAATACTGGACTGGAGCTACATTTAGTCATGGCATAACAAATCCACTTAAGAGTCCCCTGAGACAGCCTGGTGGGCTAGAATAACAGCTCCATTATTTGAAGTTTCATGTCTATCACCCTACTTATTAGCATAGTTTTGAGGTTAAACAATGGTGTTAGTTTTCTCTGTGCATCTTCCTACTTATTCATTATCAAATTACTTTACATTGTTTGTTTAGACTGATATCATCTAGTTCAAATGTACCAGGTCCTAAAAATGCAATTTCCCCAGTAACAAGATAATTTTCAGTGAACAGATATAGTGTCTACCTTCAGCATGGAACTACAGTCACCTTAGGAACAGGTTTTTTAAGTGGTTTTTCAAGGATGAAGTACCAAGCTTCTTGAACAGGGAACAGCGGAAAGTTTTTCAGTTGTTCCAATGAGTTTTGTATGAAAAATAAGGTCTCATTTTTTGAAAGTACTTACACATGTGTTTTATCTGCCCACTCACAACAAAAGCTTTTAAGAGCATAGGCCAGTGGATTTTATTTCATGTTTAGAGGCCAAGTAGGCTAATAAGTGCTTTCCTGATCAAATATTCAATATCTTCTAAAATATCCAGGACTAAAAATACAACAAACAATGAGGTCTCAGTCTAGGCTTTTGTTTGTGCTGCATTATAACAGAGGAACACTTTCCCATGTCTAAGAGAACGCTTTGCTTCCAACATACTGTTTACTCTCATCACATTAATTCAGATCTTTAGCACTTGATAGAAGTATTCTGGTGTCCTGCTTGCCACTCTTTAGCTCACAAGTAACTTACAACTCCCTTCACCAAATTAAGGAAATCAGGATTTTTTCTGTAATGCCTTCTATCCACTCACATGGTCCTGTCTAAATAAGTTAAAAAACCCTATCTGCTTGCCCAACCAAGAATTATTAACCTTGTGGATTTGTCAGCCCAAAGTTTTATTTTGCAGTATCTTCAAGATTCCTAGTAGCCATTTACTACATTTTGATGATGTGAGACCTGATGGAGATGTGCATACCTGTCTAGCTGAGTGGTAGCACTGGATAAACACAGACAGAAAGAAATGGCTGTGACCTTAAAATACAAAATGTAGGCAGTGCTCATTTTCCAGGTAAATATCAATAGAGTACACACATGCCTCTCCAGGACATGCATTATTTTGACCCTTTTCCATAAGCAGCTTACAGTTTCTGGGAGTGGTGTTTGCTTCTCCAAAGACTGGAATGGCAGAAGCTGAAGACAGAAAATTTTCCTGTTTGAGCCATCCCTGTTCCTTCTTGCCCCTCTCTCTTTTCTTTTTTTTTTTTTTTTTTTTTTTTTTTTTTTTTTTTTTTTTTTTTTACATCCAAAAAAAAATTTTTAAAAAAAATTTTTTTTTTTTTTTTTTTTTTTTTTTTTTTTTTTTTTTTTTTTTTGGCATATGCTCACCAACAAATAGCTTAGGAAAAGTCTGAGCTGAGATAATTCAATTCATCCGTGTGTTCAAATTGAAGTAAAGCTGAGCAGCATTTGATAGTGTTCCCAAGGCTTCTCTGAGAAGCTACAAACAGGGGGAAATTGCACATCAGAACAAAGCTCCTGTCAGCTGTCATTTCCCACTGGTATATTTTTCTGTAATTATTACTTTTTGAAAACCAGCATACATTGTAAATTACAAGGTTATTTAAGTTCTGAAGATGTATTACATTCCTGCTATGAAGTTTTTGAAGAAATTATTTCTTTTTATGTGTTTACTATAGAGCTGAAGTCTACCAGAGAAAATCTATACTACATTTTAAAGTGATGTGCGTGAAATGCATTTTAAATTCTCTCTTTGGCACAATGTTTTTGAACATATATCTACGTATATTTATATGTGTATGTATATGTATATGTACTCTATAACACCAAACTAATATTTTTATAGAATGGATTGCGTGACACATAGGATATATGATGATGAATCTATTTAACTTGCAGACTTGCCAGAAGTACACATTTGATATGTTACACTTCTCTAACCTTATGTTTTCAGGACAACACTGTGCCTTTTTAGCACTGACTAGGAAATCAGATTGAATATGTCTGGGGATATGGTTTCACATCGTGCATAATCCTGGTTCTGCCACTGACGAAAATCAATGAGGGTGAAGCATTGATCTCCTTGCAGAGTACAAATGCAGTTTGCACTGAAACACACTGCTGGGGATTTTGTTATTCAAGTCATTCGACCGCTCAATGTGTTTGCTAACCAAGTTCTTATCATGCAGCACCTCACTAGCCTAAACTTAGCTTCAGTTGTGAATATAGCAAATCCAGGTCCCTTTTGGAAGAAGAGAAAGCCTTTACATATGCACAGTTCTTCTAGTACGTGTGTGTTTGCTCAAGGCTAAACTCAAATGTCTTTTCTTCAATGACATTTCACAATGTCACACAATATATGAAAGTCTCACTGAAGGATGTGTGAATATGAATCATTCCAAGAAATTATTCTTTTTTGCTATGACAGATTTTATTTTAGTGTGTGCTGGTTAGTCAATTTGTTTTCCTTTTACTTTAGAGAAGAAATTTTTATTGAGTATTTCTTGATGTGGCCAAAACACTCATATGTTCTTGCATGCAGATTACCTACATATTTACTGGTATGACAAATGCATGCACTCACACATACACACTCTCCTTAGACAGAGACACGGATTTATTTTTTTATTTATATATGAGCTATATTTCTTTATTGACAGCAAAAATATTTTCCTAACTTGCAGCCTTCCAACTGCAGACAATAAATCAACTATTTTAAAAGTGATTGAAGATGATTCATTTAGTGCTGTCATAATATAATATTTTCTTTAATGAAAATTTATATTATTTCCCCTGGAATAAAACTCAGTTTGATAAATTTCTACAGAAAGATGCAAGAGAACTGATACCTTCTGTGGTGAACTGGCTGGTGCTTGACAACAGGCAGGACCCTGACCTGCTGACGTACTCTGATCTTATTTAATGCATTTACTCAGATTTAGGATTTTCCATGGTGTTGCCATTATACAAATATATATAGCTGAACCAGATGGCATTTATATTAAGACATAATGCTTGCAGATCAACATTAAACTGGAGCTATATAAAGAAGTTCCTGGGAACACTAACAAGATTAAGATAATGGATTCTGCTTTAAAAAAATACGAAGATCAGACAGCACTTCTGGTATTAGAAAGTGGAAAAAAACCCAAACCACTCTGGCTTTATTGTTGTTTGAGTCCTCAATATTTGGAAAGATGAAATATTATTTGAAATAATATAGAAAGTACAGTATATAAAATGGACTGCACTGCAAACAAGAGTTATGTAATAGATTAGTACATATTATTCTTTGTTTGTTAAGGTGACATATTTGTCATAATTACAGTGAAAAAACAAACAAGATAAGAGTGTTTCAAATGCAACATATCCTCTGGCTATTCAGTGTTACACCAAGAGCAGTTGAAGTTCACAGGACAGCAAAGCCTGTGAACACAGCTATGCTTGCGCAAAGAGCTGCTTTATATATGAAGCAAATGCAAAAAATCACCAAAATAATCACATAGGACTCAACTGGTGGTGACACATTCAATACCAATCAAGCAGCAGAATTCAATTAACAGCTGAACTTTTCATCTGTCTATCAGTGGATTAAATCCACTCACTTTAAAATGTGAACATTTTGAGAAATTTTGATGTTTCGTAATTGCATATTTTATCAGCAATGTGGAGGGTGTGCATCTAATAAATATAATTCCTGTCATGCATACAGCAGTACTTTTAAAGCGCATACAACAAAATATAAAGAGTTACAATAGAAAGGATTAAAGTACACAATTTAGTAAAAAGAAAACTTTTAAAAATTTTTACAACCAGACAGGTTAAATAAAAGTTTTCTTTTATGCTCACTGATGTAATTGCGTGTATCCAGTAATTGAAAACTTGACCTCACAAAATGCACACTGATGGGACCTTCATAAATGGAATAGTAAAAAAGAGACAAAGGCCACACCCAGTCCAGCTGCTTTTGTCTGGGTGACAATGCCCACACCACTTTTTGCACTCTTGAACCTCCTCCTGTGACTTCAAGGAACAGGAAAGCTGTAAACTAGGGCAGCCTTCATGTGGCAAAGAGAAACACATCAGCACTTTTCATCCTCCCTTGTCTGTTACTGCTGGTGACTTAATTATTCATTTGCTTCTTTCCTTTAGGACTTCTAAATTGTGAATTTAATTTCTGCACTTCCCCACCTCACCCCTTATATTCATGGATACCAATTGAAGACCCAGGTAGGTATCCTCTCTGAATATCTCTAAAATCCAATGATTTTTTTTTCTACAATTAAAACTTGCATGCAAATGCCTACTTCCTTGCCCTGTGAAAATTGAAATTAATGTTCCCTCATTATTTACATTTCACTGAAAATGAAATATAGATACATAAATACATACATAAATAAACCTTTAGATCAGTGTGTCAAATACCAGGATGAAATCCACACAGAAATACAACCTGAAATTGAAGCTCTTGATAGTTTTCTTCAAGGACACCTTGTCTTGTATTTACATTTCTGTTACTGCCTTTTTCCTCCTTCTCATAAATCCTTTTTCTTTTCTGTTTACATATTCTTGTTTATACAGCAACAGAAAGAAATTACTTCCTGAACTTTGAAAAACAGGCCACAGCCATGCTTTTCTTTTCCATTTATTTTCCCACATAGGTTCCGAGATAAAGCATGTTTCTCCCACAGACATGGGGAGAAGCATTGTTTGCTTCTCTGAGAAATGTGTGTCACATGGAAAACAAAGGTACATCAAATGAGATGAAAACAGATATAGCCATTCCCTCATTTTCTCTCAAAGAACCCCTGAAAAATTATCTCAATACAAAAAACAGCTTCTGTGGAAAGTTGGCAAGATCGGAATGCACCTTTTTATTTCACCTCTGACAGCTCAGAAACTGATGTTCAAGTCCAAGTGTGTTCATCAGAATTGCTTTGCTCTTCTGTTTTTTACCCATAACGCTATTGACTCATGTCACAATTAAAGAGGACAACTTAATTTTCTGGGGTTCTTTTCTCCCTGTTTTTAATTATTAAAAAACCAAAACAAAACAAAAAAATCACAAAACAAACAAACAAAAAACCAAACAAAAAACCTCAAAACCCAAAAACTGGAAACTATGGCATCTCGATATTTACAGCATACTTACAAGACCTGGTTTAGTTATTGTGCATTAAACAGAAGATGATTCCAGCTTTTTCGCCTGCACAGGAATAATTTGTGAACTAATCCTGATTTTTACAAAATATCTTTTATGCTTCTGTGCTGAATGCTTTGCACAAACAAATATTAGTCCATTGGCTTGTTTGCAAACTGCTGACTGAAAATGTTTGTTATTCATGGCATAAGACTTATCAGAGAGTTAACATTTTATTGATTTATAGTCCTCAGGGTTTTTAAATTTTAAACAAACAACAATAGACTCAGAAGTATATGGGAAGTGGTTTCTATGGGTAGCAGGAGAAGAAGTATAGATAACCCAGATAAAAATGAAGCAAGGATAAAATTAAATTTATGAAACTAGACTATAGGATCATAGTGTATTTGACTGTGAGAATGAAGGTAAATAAACAGAGAGACATTTTAAAAGTAATAACTTTTTTAAAAAACAGAAACCTTGTTAATCCACAACCCAATGTGACAGAATATACAGTCAATGCTACCTCCAGTACACAGTTTCAAGATAATGTCCTATATGCATTGAAATATTAAATTCTCTAATTTTGGGTTCAGAAGCATTCATTGCAGAGCTAGTGTTTATTTAATTATTCACAAGCAGCAATTAAAAAAAGTAATTTTTAACAGTGAGATGAACATACACTATGTAATTATGAGAACAGAACTATCCCATAAAATTTTGTAATTGTTTTTAATTTTCAATAATTTTCTAAAATTTTCCAATAGTTTTCAATTAAGAAACCAATCCACTTTCAATGGTACCTCATGTAACATTACAGAACTATTCACATAAAATTTACTCTCTGGACACATTAATGAAACAGATGTAGATTTTTAACTTGAGTAGCATCATATTAGGCAACTGAGAGCATAATTAAATTTTCAAATTACGAAAATAAAACCAAAAATAAATCAAATAAATGTGATTAATCACAACATAGAATATATTTTCACAGAAAACTGGGTAATTACAAAGGGAGTGATACTCAAACCCAAAGACCTGACATTCACCCACTGCCACCTTTGGAAGCAACCTGCCTTTCCAGGTTCATCCTCTTGCCATATCTCATTGAAAGACCTCAAGAAAAAATGAGCAGGGTCAAAGCTTCATAATTTAGACCTCTCCAGTAAATGCATTATTTATATTTTCTTCACGCATAAGACAGTGGAGATAATCTTCAGTGACATCTTCAGCTCCTTCCATTTGTGACGCACCATTGCCTGTTACCTTGATGAAATACCATTGTCCAAGACTGTGATTCTGCAAGTTTTTGAAGAGGAATTTTAACATAATGTCAGTTCTGAGTGCTCTGAATGTCTGTGGCTTGGGGCAGCAGGAATTTGGAAATAGAATAAGTTTCCTAGCATTAGAGCCAGAGATCAGCATTGAAAGAGTGTAAACTCTGTACTGAGTGCTGCTCTGAAACCATGTCAAAGAATGTCAGCTTTTTATAGGATGCTGAATTGTTAATGAATCTTGACAAATGTAAGTCATTTTTTTTATACAGCACAAAAAATGATTGCTTACATTCCTGATACTGAAAGCAATACAGTATTTCTCTTTTTCAGATAAAACAAGAACATTGTGGTGAAGAGCACAGCGCCCTTGCTGGAACTCAGTCAATGTCAAATACTTAATCTGGACTTGAACTTCATGACTGTGCAGTCACCTGTAGGAGATGCTCAGAGACTTAACAGGATTACAGGTCTAAATCTTATATATTGGTAGTTTTTGAACCTTCAAGGTGTTATCGAAAACATAAATATTCATCTCTGGGTGAACTCTTTGCCACAGCAGCCTTCCTCAGCACACAAGGATTCGATCCGAGCCCGTGATTCTTGCTGAGATGTGTATTGCATCATTGTCTATTTTCAGCTTGTTACATTAATCAAAACCTATCCCGTTTATTAAACTGCTTCCTGCAGCTCAGACATTTGAAATTCAGAGTGCCAGCAAGCAGCTGCCAGGCACCGTGAAGGAAGGAGGTGGAGCAGATTTGAGTAATGTACAAATTGAATTTCAAGTGACTGAGCAGCCTCTTTATCTCTTAGTGACACAACCAGTGATTGTAACAGTATTCTTAAAGAAAATGAAACCTGGAGCTGTGGTTCAATCACTGGGTACTTACTACAGCCCTTCCCAGCAGTCCTCCCAGAACTACTGATGAGTGTGACCTTTGCAAAAATGCACAAAGCCTTGATTTCTGCACAGTTAACCTTTACAAGCTGGAACCCTCCTGTGGAACCTAACCACAACAGAGGAATGCTTTGGAATGAAAACACACAGACATATATTTTATGAAAGGGCAAATTTCCAAAAAAGAAGGAGGAAAGAAATAATAATAAAGGAAGAAAGAAAAATTATTTTGGAGGGAGGCAATTAGTAGTTTTCCAAATAGACAATTGCCTATTGTTTGATAGGTACTTGTTACACTTCTCATGTTCCACAGGTATGAAGAAGTCTAGCCCCAAAGCTGCTTTTATCAGTAAAATCTTATCATGTGTTCTACCCAAATCACAGTGGATACAGGTGCCGTGCTCAGACAGTCAGTGGCTTCCCACTTCTCCATCAGTATTCCTCCCTTGCACAGCTGAAAGGCATGCCACGAGATACTCCAGGCATTCTGATTTGTATGTGAGAATATCTGTCATAAAGAGATTTTAGGAGAGAGGGAATTACTGTTCTCCCATCCTTACAATTCAAGCCTTGAACTGAGCCATGGGCATTATTTTCTTGAGCACTCAAGAATCCATGTTGCCTCAACCACGGATGTGTGCATTCATTTGATGCTGCTTGAGGAAAAAAAAAAAAAAAAAAAAAGTAATTTTCCTTATGAAAATGTTGACCAATGCAAAACAAACTGTTGGTAACCATTTCAGCTGATGCCACAGTAGGTAATAGAGGATGAAGGATAAAGGCTGTTAGAATGCTTTATAAAGTTCTCTTCTGAAGAAATTTTGATCATAGTTGATTTCTCTAGTCTTTTTTCTTATTATCCTTGATGACACTGATAGCTCTTTGGGAAATTTTAATTATGTCTCTAAACCACGTGAAAGGCAACGTACTATTCTTTTATGGTTTGTGAATTTAGTTTCCTGAGTGTATGTCCTTGTGAATATGGTCTTTTGGGTAAAATCATTGAAAAATGACATTTTTGCAAACAAATGCTTACAATGTAAACAGTTCATTCTGTAATTTGTCCAAATACATTTTAATTTGGTGTATAGAAGTCTTTGTCACATGTGCTGTCCCACTGTCTATATTTGTCATGTCGGTAGCACAAAATCCCTGCTGTCATATTTTTTGGGTGATTCTATTCAGGCAGAGATATCAACTAAAGCATTTAACATAGAAAAGTTATGAAAAATACCAAATATAAAAGGTATTAATTGACAGAAGAGTGTCCCTAAAAGAGCACAAAATAAGTAACTCACAAAATTATTTTACCTTTAATAGTACATTAGAAGATTCATCTTGGGAAGCAATATATTAATGTATATTAATTATCGCATTTTTTGTTTCCCTGGACAGACTGAAAAGTTATGACAGCTTTTTGCAATGCACTTTGTAAAACTACATCTGCAAGATACATGGGTAAGAACAACTTCATTCTAACCTTCAAAGTGAAGCCACATGCTTGGACCACAGCAGGAAAATGACTTTAATTCATTCTAGATGACCTTTTCATTGAAAAGCAAACCTCTGCCCTTAGGCTATTTAGAAAGGTTAGGTGTACCTTTTTCCTTTTACTATTACAAGGCATATATTTATTAGTGCTCTGTGGGTTTTTTTCCAACCAGCTCCAGTTAGCTTTTAGAAAAATCAAACAAATCCCACCTTCATTCCTACCCTTTTCACTTTTGTAGATCATTAACTACTTCCAGACTCTTGCTTTTGAGATCTGAGTGTATTAAAAAAAAAAAAAAAAGGGGAGTGCAGTTCAATGGTAAAATTGATATAATTGAGAAAACAATAGGCCATTAAACAGCCAGACTTTGTATTCTTTAAAACTAGTTTTGGTTGCTATAAGTAGCCAGTTTAAAAGAACAAAAACATAAATCTCTAGTGAAATGGTGTTAAATTTGCTGCTTTTCATCTCTGCCAATAAAGATTTTAGTGTAGATATATGGACTTAGCACCCAGGGGACAATGTTAATTACCAACAGAGGAAATCATGTTCTGTATGCAGATTGGTGAAAAGTCTTTATTAAATACTAAAAAATGGTTAATTCATCACCAGTCAGAACTTGAAACCAGAGGCTGCTGCTTACTAACCACTGGCTACAGTTTATGGTAGCAATAACCTCACTGTTACCATATTAATTACTAGGTTTTAAACCATTCATCTTCTTTTGCAGGTTAACCAACCAAATGGATGTAAGCTATTTGTAACAACCAGTATTAGTATTCAGGTATTTTAAATGTCAAACAAGCTTCTTAGTCTATAACAACTTGTGCATTAATAGCACCAAATACGAAAGGAAAGCTTCCATTCCAGACACAGCATGACATAGTAAATACAGAAGTATAATTTGGCTTTTAACTGGCATGGTCCCTTAGCTACTGCCATACAGCCTTAGGCCTTTCAACAGAAATACTGAGAGCTGGTGGAACACATAAACGTAAGGGGTCTTTATGATGGAGATGGGTCAGGGATCCACTGTGGCTGTAACAACCGGTTACAGCCATGTCTTCGTGGTGGTGAGAGGAGGAACTCACCCTCCATCTGTCTCACCTATGATGCAAAGACAGACTTGCCCCACCTGAAAGGCCAGTCCTTGTTTCTGTAGGGAGTAGCATGAAACTGGTGTATCAGCCAGTACAAACACAGAGGATATAAAAATAAATTGTAGTTTACTCTCGTAGTAATTTACTAATCAAGCCAAGATAATCTCCACTACGTAAATTAATTTTTCCATCCTTTGATCTAATGCTGAGGCAGCTGCATTCACCATTTTTCCCCAATGCAGATTTTTCTGGAGCCCACTAGAACATCAAGTGTAAGAGAGAGAGCAAAATGCCTGTGTGAGTAATTCCTTTGGCTGGGATTTGTACTCAGTTCCTTTCAGTCTTGGAAAAATCAAACAACATACTTACTCTGAAACCAGTTCAGCAACATTTCTCTCAGGAGCATTTCTGGAATATGGGAGTGTCCCAGATTACTGCCTATGCCCTCTAAAAATGTTCTGATTAGATTACTTTTAGCTTCATGCTGGATGTCTGTAGCCGCTGGGACAGTGCCCAGAGTGAGAAGCGATGCTATTATTAGAAACCCTGTTTGAAGGATACAAACCATTACAGGATGCTATTTCAGGACAAGCTACACTTGTGCTATGACCTATTGCAAACAAAGCCGAAGAACTTGCGGTGGCCCAGTGACGTTTTTTACAAACCCGTTTTAGCTCCACTGAACATGTTTAGCAGTATGTACCTAAAAATGCATCAGTAGCAGCGTTGTTAGTCTTGAGGTAAAGGACAGATAGCCCCAGCCATGTGTAAGCCCCTGCCAGCTTCCACTGGACTTAACTAATGCAGCTCTGCTACCTACAGCACCTCTGGGATCTCAGTAATGAAGTGACCCATCTTTAATAATTCTCCAAATCACAGTAATACCACAACATTTGTGACCCCGTCACTTAAGATGCTGTTCTCGAGTAGCAAAATAATAAAGCAGGAGCACGTCGGGTGGTTAAATCAATAGAGGTGGTAATGACGCAAACAGTAGCAAATTGTGGGGCTCCATTATCAGCGCCGCAAATAGTTGCAACCAAAGACAGCAGCTCTGAGGGATTCAATTGCACTCAGTCATTTCCTTTTCTAATGGCTATTTCATAATTGTGGGAAATTTCACATGCATGTTAATTCTTCAAATGTTCTTGGCCAGCTTCCATCCAGTAAACAAGCTTTGCTATTATCTGAGTATTTAAGTCAACCGAGCTCTCAATAATAATTTAATGACTGGATTTCATATTGCTTTGGGAATACTAGCTAACTGAATGTCTGCACTGAGAGGTTGAAATAGAATATTCTTATGGCCATCTTGGATTGTAGGGCTTTTTTCTCCACGTATTTTGAAGGTTTATTTTTTGTTTTCCATCATCGATTACAATATTGCAGAAAAGAGGAAATAGAAGGAATGGCTCTTTATACACAGCACTAAATTTCAGCAGACATGTTACGTGAGGTAAATGTCACTTAAAAATATGATTTTCCTGAAACCAGATGCCTAGAAAATCATGTCTTCATTGTTCCTGCAATCTGGTGAATTTGACCTGTGGCTGTTTGTGAAATAATATTTAAGAATATTAGACTTTTGGTGAGGAGCTTACACCTGAAAATGGTGAAGTGTTCTAACCCCAAATAATACATGAATGATAGCATGGAAAATGCTTGTGTAAAACTTAGGTATTTTCCATGTTCATAGTTTATGATGATACTCCTAACATGACTTCACAACACGCACATGCTGCACAATCAATGGCTTAAAATGTACAGTTTCCTTAATGTGGGCACTGTCATTGCACAGGAGAGAATGACTGTATGGATACACCATTTCCCTGCATTGTGTAGGGACTTAACTACACAAGCAGACACAATGTCTTTTGACTGACATCAGCAGAGTCAGACTCAAAGGCTGATACCTTTGAGTATGTGCAGTCGCACCATGACTTGAGACTTGACGAGGCCTTACTGCTTAGCTCTTAATGGGCTTTGATGAACTCCTTCCTAAAAACCCTTTTATGCTTTCTGTTGACTCCATATGGCATTCTGATGAGCTCACGCTTCTTAAGTACTTCTGTATCAGAAAACAAGAGCAAAGCTGAAACAAAGTGAGTCGTCTGTTTTACTCTTTGCTTTCAATGTGTGAGATAATGTGGAGGTGTTAATTACACGACTTCACTGTGTCCTGACTAGTAACAGTGTGCAAACAAGTGTATGTCAAATTCAGCTGCAGAAAGCTTCTACTAATAAGGTAAAACTAGCAATTAGAGCTGACATTGAAGTCATACTTTTTGTTGAATATTCATTTATGAAGCAGTTGTTTGTAAGCTTGCTTCTATTTTCTTCAAGAAGACTAATAGGAACTCCCAGTCATTCATTAAAAATGACTTAAATATAATTTGGTGATCCAGCACACTGGATTAATGCTCCTTTGTACTAATCCACTGACCCTTTGCATCAAAGGCAGAGAACTAATGTTGTCTGAGATTTCCCAATCTGTGACCTTGGCATAATAGGAACAAATTGAATTCCCCGAAGAAGAAAAATGACACTGACCATATAAAATCACCAACCGCTTGTCTGAAACACCATTCATTTCATTTAAGTTCTACAGTGGAGCTCCTTCAGTTACAAGAAGAATGAATATGATTAGCACACTAAACTTAGGCCTGTCACTTGGACTGGGGCTTTTTACCCCCTTCTTTACAAAGCAGTTTTGACATGCTTCTTTAAACACACAAGCTTTGCATTCCCATGCTGGATGAATGCATGCCAGGAGGAAGCAGACTGCACATTCAAATCTCTTTATGTGCCTGGATCCCCAAATAGAAAACAATTGCAAGCTCAAACTCAGCCATGCTCCCTAATTCCATATCCATGGGTTAATTATTGCCCCAAAACCATTTAATGATTATTTTTAAAAAATCCATCAAATTAACTACTGAAAATGTCAGTTGGTTTTTTTTTTTTTTTTTTTAATAGCATTTCTAGTGGTCATATGTAGCTGACAAATTCAATGTTATTGAAATAAAAATGAAAGAAAATAAAATTAGATCCTGTTTGAAAAGATCCTTCCTTTGATCAGCAATCCCCATTTTCTCCCTATTCTATAATATGAGCCTTTCCCAGTGTTGAGCTATGGTGGCTATGCACCACTGCCAAGCACGGCTGAAACTGCTGAGGACACTGCTGCTCCAGGACATCTTTCCTCGTGGTGATAGTAATAGTCTGAGTAATAGTTGGGCTTTGTATCATTTGACTTATTACCACAGATACTTCTCTCTTTAATATCTATTGAGGTATCTATGGAAACCCATAGGGAAACCTCTGTCAATACCTACAAGCACACATTATCAGAGCCCTGTGGTTCAACTGCCGTTTTCCAGCCTCTTGTTGGCTTACTGCGCTGGGAAGGAGAAGATAAGAGGACAAAATCTGCATGTTGGCACCAGTGATAAGAAAAGATGGGACTGACAAGCATAAATCTGCAAACCCAATGCAGATACCTGGACATTGTTTTACTCTGTGAGTGGCTGAAGAGTGGAAAAGTTAAACTTTAGATAATTCAAACTGCGCCTACAGAGAAGGAGATATTGTAACTCTTGTTATCTGAACAGCCAACCCCACACTCATGTAAAAATTTGACAATGCATTTTCCTAACTGGTAATGTGAGCAAATATATTTGAAAGTAAAAAGGGGCAAAGTTAGTGAATTGAAGATGAGATTTGCAGACTGAGGTAATAGACTTCATAAGGGAAATACAGCTGGAAATTCAGTAAATTACTAGTTTTGAAGTACTTTATCTGGCTTTGACATTAACCAACTTTGAAAAAATTATTGCATTCTTCAAGTACCGTTCAAAGTGTATATCATGTGATTACTACTTTTAAAGAGAGTTGGTGAAAGTAGCTTAATGCATTCTTATTTTATTTGTAAATGTATGAATTTACAGGCACTTCAAACACAAAATTTTTCTCCTCTTTAGCAGTGCAAAATCCACAACAGATCTCTGCTGCAAAATAGTTAAATACAAATAGTTTAAAGAAAACAAAATAGTTTAAAGAAAAAGGAAAACTTTTGTCTTCAGTGTAAGAGAATTTCCTTAGGAGGTGTTTCTGTTAATTATTTCTTGCAGCAGGTATTGGCTGCCAAGGTAATGCATTACTACACGATTTGGAAAAAACTACAGTTCTAATTAGATGAGCAAATAAGTGTTCATTTCAATTTATTAATATAGCTGCAGGCCTTGTTGCAATTTATCTCTCATTTCTGAGACCAGTGCATCGCAGGCTGGAAATCATTGTGGTGAAGTAACTGGCTTTAATAAAGGATACAGGCAGTGAATTATTCATGCAGAGGGGGGCAAGCCTTGATGCTTTCCACTCACTCCTTTAATTAACTGTGAGATGCTGATGGGCCCTATAGTATAGTATGCCTAAGCTTTCTAAGTTTATCTGCCTTTAAAAGTGAGTTCTCTTGTAGCTGCAAAAACGTTGAGTTTATGAACAGCTTAATCCAGCAAATCCTGACAAAGTAATTGCTCTACAGCTCTTTATATTTTTTGCTTTGCTTTTGTGTCAGTACCATCACAATGACACAAGCCTTCAATTTCAGCCCCTAAATAAGCTCAGCTGTGCCCTGCAAAAGTTATACAGCTTATAAATTCTACAAAAGATTGCCTTATAGCTTTGCTACTCAAAGCTCTTTCTCTCCTGAAAATGATGGATAGGAAATCCATTGATGAGAAATGTGCTGTTCCCAAGGCTTGTCCTCAGATCCCCCAGGAGCACAGGGTAACTTTGCAGTATTTGGGTTTTTTTATGGCAAGGGTTGCACCAGGGTAGTGCGCTACCAGTGGCAGTGGTGAAGAGAAAATTCCTACCCTCAATGAGGCCCAACTGATGAGTCCAAGCAAGGTTTTTCAAACTCCTGGGAACTTCTGATTGTAGTTTTGATTGCGCTTCATTCAACAGAACTGTTTCTGTGAAAAGTGTGTATATGCATTTGTTGGATCTGGCTTCAAACCAGGAAAATTTTGAGAGTTTAGTTCAGGCAAACTTTACTGAGATGAAAAACCATAAAATTAAAGGATCATTGAATACCAGGTTGGAGAGGGACATCAAAGACCATATACTTCAACGTTACTTTGCAAAAGCATGCTGTAGACAGGAAAACTGTCCTGCTGAATCTTTAAAAGTATCCAGCACTGGGGAATTCACCATTTCCTTGAGGAGATAATTCTGATGCTGACTGTTCTCATTGTAAAAACATACAACTAAGAATACATTCAACGTAATTAATACTTTCCTTTCAGTTTATTGGACTATACTTTATTATTATCAGTTTGTAACTGCTTAAAGTAAATGATCTACAGAAGACATTTTTAAGCCTGTGTTTGGTGTAACATCAAACAAACATTGCAAACTCATACCAAATGTAAGCGCTCTGATTTTTTGTATGGGGATATTTATGTTATTTATGTGGGTTTACCAATGTGCTTCAAAGATATCCTGCTGGGGATCAATGATTATAGTTTCTTAATGAAAAAAACAATAGTAAAAAAATAAAATGCATTAAAAAAATGTTTCCCCCTTATAACATATATAGAGCACAGCAGGAGAAATGCACTTCAGAGACATTTTCTGATCAGAAGTAGTCCAACGGTTTTGCTGCAGTCACATTAGCAACATGATTAGATAATTGATTGTCCTTTATCTGACACATCTACATTGCTATTAGTTGTTACTAAGCAAGTAAAATATGTAGTGCAGATAAACATTTATTGAGCAATTTTTGAATTGCAATAGGAGTCTTCCTTTGACTTCCTTCATTTCTGAGCTAAAGAAAGAATCTGAGGGACAACTTACCCTACCATTTCTTTGTAGAAATTGAATCCCTCTTTCTATAAATCAAGTACCATGTTAAAAGCTCCGTGAAGTATACAATGATGTATGTGAATTAGCATCGCAACTTTTGTCAATAAAAATCCAAGTGGCTTTATGAAGGTATTGATGTTTTCAGCTCTTTCGAAGGTTGAATACGTTTAAGCATTTACCCCTGGAGGGACTGTTGATCCAAATGAATCTATTCACTTTGAAACCAGATCATGGTCATGGTGGCAAACAAGCTTACATATACCACACTAAATGTGGAACTTACACTAACCATAGTAACTGTCAAATTCATAGCAATGCAAGAGCTATTTTCAGTGCAGCAAGATAGGGTTGAAAATAAACACCTGATTGCTGGATTTTAGTTCCATTTATTTGTGTAATTTCAGGTAAGGGTGGTGGCAGTAGAATGCAATTATAATAACATTTTCGCACATTCCATCTGAAGAGGGACGATTGTGATAACAGATCTGTTATTTTCTAATTATCCTGAGTAAGTAAAACCTGGTTTAAAACAGAAATTGGTTTTTGATTTTTTTTTTTTTTTTTTTGAGGGGGGTTTTGGTTGCTTTATTTTTTTTGGTGTGGTTGAGGTTTTTGAAATGCAAATGTTACTCAACATGTGCCAGATCCACTCCTGACGGCATCTGTGTAAACCTAGTGAAATTCCAGCAAAGATTTCCCTGAGCAACAGCATTGGTTTCAACAGAATTACTTGACATTGATGTTGATGTGCCAGGTCTAGCTAGCCCTATGTGTCGGACATTGTTAGCATGAAAGACGTGCATGGTGTAGGTGCTGTTTATTTCTACAGAAATAACAACTGTGTGAAAAATATTGCCTTATTTCTGTTTCAATAATATAACGAAAATGGCCAGTACACAGGATTAGCTGCAGGACAGAGAACCTCATGTGTACAGTCATAAAATGAGCAGGAAATACTGCAAAATTACCTCAAATACATGGTTCAAATACATGCTGTACGCCTTAACCTGGCAATTTAAAACCTTTTTCTCTCTCTACACTGCTCTGAAAAAGTTGACTGTACCCGTGGGGTTAAAAGGTAACGTATTGCCTGTATTTCAGCATACAAAAGGGTAAACCTCCTTTGAAACCCTTTGCCTTTTTCTCCAAGTAAATAAAAACTTATAAATATCTCTTCAAACCCATCATGTTTAATAAATGTCATCTTGTCTGAGGGTGCTTGCAAGAGACTATTAGAGGAATCTCGCAAAACTGTAAAACACAATCCCTGTGCAGTTGGAAGTAACAGATCTTTTTAAGCACGTACGGAAAAAAAAAAAAAAAAAAAAAAAAAAAAAAGAATTGTAAATTAAAATGTCCTCCACAATGGTTTTTTTTTTGTAGGTCTCTCCTTCTCTAAAGAATAGTGCGGCATTCAAGTGTGGGAATGTTTCTCTTAAACATGTGTAAATCACACATTTCGCCTCGCAGGCTGCGGCAGAACCATAGCGGCGGTGGGGGCGGGGAGCGCCAAACACTGGTCAAGCAGTGTGTTAATGAAACATTTACACAAGCGGTTTATGTGGTAGTAATGAAAAAGGCCTCTTTCATCCCATCCTTTCATTACTTAGCACAATCTTTAAGAGGATTAGTTAAAAAAAAAAAAAAAGGCGGGGGAGGAGGGGGGGAGAATGTGCTTATCAGTTGATTCTCAGGGTCGGTGGTGCTGAGTTCTTAATAGATTGCCCCTGGATTTGGGATTACTGCAGCGCAAGCTCTTTCAGGCGTCGCTACAGAACAGAAAGCAGTTTGTTTTTCCAGCATTCTCACCCTCGGATGAAGAGAGCTATTGACTTTGTGATGAAATGACACGGGACTCTAAGTTGCTGCGGACTGATCCCTTCTGTTGCTCCATCTTTCCCTTAAAGAATAAACTACACATTCATAATGATTTCTTTACGGTGGATGATGCGGATTGCATTGAGACGTGCACTAATTCCTCAGCTAATATGATTAAAAGCTGCTGACACTGTGAGTTTAGGCACAGCGAGCAGCAGACTCACGAAATCCCTGGGCTGGGATTCACCTCTACAGGCAATTTACCCTGGAGCGAACTGGCTACAGCGCCTTGTGCAAATGTGGGCATTTTAGTTCTGTTCGGATCAGGAACAATTTTGTACTGGAGCAGATTATGCTGGGTGATGTGTCTGCACACGTCTCCCTCTTCCTGAATCCCTGCTTTGTATGTGGCTCCGAGCCCTCATCCGCTGCTCTCAGCACCGCCTTGGCCTCCTGCATCAGAGCACTGCGGCATCATTGGGGGCCCTCACAAAAGTCTCACCTGTCCTGCAAATACACCTGTGAAGACCTTTACAATTCAAATCAGAGACAAGAAAAAGCGTCCTTGGCCCATGTATCCTCTTCTAGCCGGGCGAGGCAGCTCTGCGGCTGGCACGGATGGAGCGCCGTGGGCACACGCAGGCCGGGCGGGCAGCTCGGGCAGGCCCGGCGGGAGAGGCTCCTCACACAGCCCGGGGCAGCGGCAGGCCCGGACTGGCCTGGCGGGGGCTACTGCTTGCCTGGTCCTGTGTCTGATCAGCTGGCAGATGATAAATGCCCGCCAGTGTTTGGTGGTCTCGATTACCTCGTGTTGTCTGCTGATGCCGTCTTCCCAGTGTTGTCACCTGGTTACAAACCTCCGCTTTCCCCCTGGCTCAAGGAAATAAACTGATGAGAGAGAAATGGGCAAAACCAGCTTGCTGACTCTTCATGAAATCAATTTCTGTTCTTACTATAACTGTGAACTGTCGTGAAGAGATTTTATTTTCCATCAGGGAAACAGTGACAGAAGAAGATAATCAGATATTCATCTTCAGTTGTCTGATATCTCTCACTTGGTACCTTTAAATATGGGAAACAAATACTGGATGACAAGAGAAATATAGATTTCTATTTCCATTTTTTATTGGAAATGGACTGAAGTTAAAAAAAAAAGAATATTTAAACATGCTTTCCTACTGTCAGTTAGGAAATCAAACATTTTATTTTCTCTCTAACTCTTAATGATATTGTATGAGAACAATTTTCAACAACAATGAAACAAATTGCAATTAATGATCTAGTTAAAAACATGATTAAATAAATGTCTCATTGAACTTAAAAAATCACAATGGACTCCCTGCATCTGGAACCAACAAATGAGATAGATCTGCTTCATTATCTGCCATTGTTGATAGTTTTGGAATTGGTTTGGACATTTTAGCTGAAGCAGGCCTCAAGTATTTCAGTATTAAAAGGTACTCTCTCGCTTTTAAATCCTCAGTTATTTCAGAGATTCTAGGCTTTTTTTCTGTTCTGTTTCTGATTCTGACATGAAGATCCCTCCTTATTTGGCTTTACAATCTGAATGGAATTTGTAACAAAGAGCATGCATCTCACAATTGATAAGTATTTGAGGTGAATATTTTGCAGCATTGAGGATTTTCTTTTTATTCCCCTCAAAATCTATACTCAGGAGAATATTATGGCACCATGGTTAAGTATTCAACGGTCAGAATGCACAATCTTACCCCTGTGCCATGAACATTTTAAATTATACTAGTCCTTAATTACAGAATTAGTCTTCAGAATTACTGAGCAGTTTTTCCTTCAGTTTGTGTACAACATATGTTAAATTCCCCCCCCCCCCCG